>NC_044355.1:2461850-2799283 GCF_007364275.1 Archocentrus centrarchus | reverse complement strand
CTGTTTTGATAAAAACACAAGCTAACAAAAAAATCGAGTTAAATAAGTTCTTCTGATTCAACTTGTTCTTCTTCCTCACCTTCTTCTTTCTATCGTTCTTGCACCACTCCACCTATCCTTTAGTTATCTGACACTGCAGGAGACGCCAGGCATTCAGGGCATTCTTTGTCCATGGAGAAAGAAGGAGGGAGATGGGGAGCGAGGCAGCGAGGGGGTGGTGTGCAGGAGGGAAGACAATGCGAGAGGTTCCACTCTGTTCGGTTTCAATAAAAGCCCCCACCCGACACTTTCCTCACACACACACTTCACAGCCACCTCCTGGCTCAAGGAAGGGGTGGACTTGAGGGCAGCGAGGCAGTGTGGAGTTAAAGGAAGGGGGGGGGGGGGGACGCACCCCACTACCAACTCCACCACCATCCGCCCCTTTTCAGTGTTTAGTGGGATGCCAGCATGTCCCGAGCCCCCTTTTTCCCACCGGGAGAGAAGAAGAAAAACACTCCTCCTTACACCTCCCCACCTCCCTTCTCTGAATTTGACTTTGGCATCAGAAGCTATGTGGTTGTTGTAATTTATTATTATCCTCATCTGCTCTGCATCATTGCCTCATGCTTGACTTTCTCATTGTATCGTGTCCTTTGCTGCTTTGGATTAATACTTCCAGCTCATTATCCTACATTTGTAGTTTGGGCTGTGATTCCTATTTGATGACATTTTACTGCAGATTAAAATCTGTGAGTGTGTTAGGTGTGCCCACATTTGGTTTGACACCCGTAAAAGTGGTTTAGATCACTTCACTATATTGTTGGCTTATTTACAACCTGAGTAATGTTTTTTTTTATTTTTATTGTTTTTGCATGTCAGGACTTGTCACATATCCAGATCTTATGATTTACTTAAGACAGGTTAAAATCATTGTTAACAAAAGATTTGATGGTCAAACGTTATATATATATTAGGGGTGGGACTTTAACGCGTTAATTTCGATTAATTAATTACGGGGAAATTAACGCGTGAAAATTTTTAACGCATTTTAATCGCACTTTGCACCGTGGAACGTTTCTCAGTGCGCGAGTTCCCGGCATACAGATTATATCGACGCACAATGTCCAAATTAGGGGCCGCATCCTGCGAAGGACCCGGCCCACGTCTTTCGCAGCCCACGAACACCACAAAGGCCGGAAGTGAGCAGCTAGCCTTGATATCAGCTGCCGTCACCTCTGCGTAGCTTATGTCGCCTAGCAACCGTGAGTGCGAAGCACAGCTGTGTAAAAGCAGCTGTTAAACGGAGAACGAACTTTTTCTCCTTTTTGTGGTTTAATTTTAATTCTTTCAAAATTCAAAATAAGCTGTTAAAACAAGCATAACACATTTCAACATCAAGGAATACAGCTGAGAGAATGATTAATTTCCAACTATAACAAGTGAGACATTAATGTTGAATAAAACTATCCAGTTATGATGCTTAACTTTAATTTCAGGTGTTTGCTTATCACAGGAGTACTGCCACCCTTCGTTGGTCTGTGTAGTAGACTGGTGGGAAAATAAACAACATTTTGAAGTTTAAGCTTATGTATATTGATTTATTCATCAACTAAACTTAAATTAATATTTCTCATGTCAAATATTGAAATGCGATTAAAATGCGATTAATTTCGATTAATTAATTACAAAGCTTGTAATTAATTCGATTAATTTTTTTAATCGAGTCCCACCCCTAATATATATATATATATATATATATATATATATATATATATATATATATATATATATATATATATATATATATATGTATATATATGTGTATATATATATGTGTATATATATATATATATATATATATATATATATATATATGTGTATATATATATATATATATATATATATATATATATATAGATATATACCACATATATATATATATATATATATATATATATATATATATATACATATATATATATATATATATATATACATAACTTTTACTGCAAAGCCATGCTGTTGTAGTGGATGCAACATGTGGTTTAGCATTGTCTTGCTGAAATATGCAAGGCCCTCCCTGAAAACGATGTCATCTGGATGGGAGCATATGTTATCTAAAACCTAAACCTCCAAAACATATCTAAAACCTTCCTATTCCTTTGGGCTCTAATGCTGCCTTTCTAGATGTGCAAACTGCCGATTCCATAGGCACTGAAAACAGTTCTCCATTTAGCTTCAGTTTATTTCAAATGAACTTGGCAAAGTGCTGCTCTAGCTGTTTCTTTTTACTACCACTGACTTTTCCAGCCGTTTGTTGCCCTCTCTCAACTTTTTTGTTGCTACTATCAATTTCAAAATGAGCTGATTTTCTAATATGGATTTATGAGATTTGTAAATGGGGCAGCAAGGTGGCGTGGTGCTTAGCACTGCTGCCAGAAGGCCCTGGGTTTGAATCCACCATCTGTCTGAGTCCAAGGACATGCAGTCAGTGGGGTTAGGTTAACTAGTGATTCTAAAGTGGCCAACAGACTGGCGACCTGTCCAGGGTGTACCCTGCCTCTCGCCCCATGATATCTGGGATTGGCTCCAGCCCCCCATGACCCTGAATTGGATGGATGGATGGATGGATGGATGGATGGATAGAGATTTGTAGATCATTACATCCTGTTTTTAATTCACATTTTACACAACTTCCCAACTTTTTTCAGAAGTGGGGTTTGGACTCAGTTACCATTCATACGAACGGGTAAGTGTGTCCAAATTTTTTGACTGGTACTGTATATTATACAAGACTTTGTATTCACAACTAATTGCTTTGTAATTGCTTTAGGCCATGCCACAGCTTTGGCTCTACAACCACTACAGAAATACAACATGAAAGCCCTAAAAACTGTCATTATTTTCCTTTTGCAGGTTTAGATTGCCACATGAGAATTTTGATAGTAAATACAACATTAGGCAAGTTCAAGTAAGGCTGTCCTCTCTCCTCCTCTTTAGCCATAAAAGCAATGTGGCTCTAGGAATGTTAATGCCGGGTTGGTTGGTCAATCTACCAGTTTAGCCCTGAATAAAATACTGCATGACAACAGGAATCTGGTGGATTGAGATGAAATTTGTGTTTGTGTTGGGTCATCCAGCAGTAAATAAAAGTCATATGTAGGGCACTGTTCCAATGTTGCATCTGAATCTGAAACTTTCCAAGAGCCACAATCCACTGAGGATGTTTACTTCATGTAGCCACTGGTCACGTGTGCAGAGATTCTGAGCTTCCTCTCATTTAAACACAATTACTTTGGTTAATTTGTTTGTACAAACTCCAAAAACCTTATGAAGCTCTGAGGAAACAGTCCAAGACTGTTTACTGTCATTCACATTTGTATAAACTGTTGTTTTTAGTTTAATTTTTGTTTACTTGTTTTATTTTCAAGGTGAAGGAGGCATTCTTATTTTTCTGATCATAGGTGTTTTAGAAGCTTTGATACTTTTCAGGATTTATAAGAGCTGTGTACTAACTTTCCAAAGGAAACTACTAGTAATGACATGGTGGCCATCTTAGCTGTTTACATGGTTTTCAGGACTGAGGTAATGCAATTTGTCTCTATATATTAAACTGGGCAGACTTAGAAGCAAATGCTCGTTCTTATTATAGTAAAACCAGAACAGAAGTCTGCAAGAAGAAAAAGGAAAATGAAGGAGCCAGCTGACGTTTGCAACCCAACAGGACAAAAAGCTCAACTTGAGTGTAAAAAATAAAAAAAAATCCCACTTCAAATCTTCTTTTAAAGACATGGTATAGACGGTAATCTTGAATGCAAGTGACGTCAGTCAACCTCAGCCTCAGCTGGGATCTTCAGTGTTACTTTGTGGCCTAGAAATTACAGTCTGACCTATATATTAACATTCTTCCAGAACTGCTAGATGAAACCTAAGACTGTATTTTACTAATATCACTGTTACTGCGAGAAACCCATATATCTGCAACACAGACAAGAAACACACAGGAGAACAAAATAGTGTGTTTACCCTGCAACACACTCAGATTTTTTTTCTGAGCAGCACAAACACAAAAAGTTATAAAACTTCAGCACACACCAAACCATGTTGGCCATCAATACACAAGACATAAACTGCTCTTCTTAGTGAGCACACTTACCTATTGTGGCTTGGAACAAGAAAACCAATACAAACAAAGTCAAAGCCAAACTTACAATTTTGTGGGTAGGACAGTGACTTCAGAAAGCCACACTCTTGTAACAGGAAATTAGTTACAACATGTATTTTGGTAGTTACTCTGCATATAAATACTTATGACTGCAAGTATTTACATGCATTGATATGTTGGTGGATACATGCATTTGAAAGTTAAGGTATATCTGAGAGTGTGAGACTAGCAATTTCTCTTGTTTCCAGTCCTCACGCTAAGCTAGTGTGCTACCTGCTTCCAAGGCATAACCTCCACACCCAGTAGAGTATCATTGTATTATCAAATGACTGTATTTCCATATTTCATGGCTCAGTCACATAAGAGTAAAAATAGGACAGCAACCTCCTTTCTTTGTCAGTATTACTAGCCAGCTCTTTGGACTTTGGGCACATATCACTGAAACATGTTAAACAAAAGTCAATATATTGAGGGTGCAACACCCTCAACCTCTGGGTGACCACTTTCTAATGCAAGACGATTGCACAGGTTGCCTGGTGGGAGGCAATCTGTCTCCGAACAGTCGCTGTCTGACTCGGACTGACCGCAGACTCTCTTAAACCGGCAAAGGTTTGCAAATAATTGCTGTTTAATTTCTAACAAAGACAGATTCCCTCAGACTTATTACAACAAGTTGTCAGTCTGCGCTGATGAGCCCAACTCATCTGCAATGCGTCTCTTTGCAACACTGGACTCAACTTAACTGGTTGTCAGCTGTTATTCTGGTTGTATTGCTGTTTAAAAGCAAGGCTGCAGAATTCTGCACTCAAATCTCCGTCCTGCAGGAACCAAATCGCTATTTGTGGAAGAAGTCTTGAATTTCAGTTTCAAGTCTATAAGATTCTGGCTCAGCTCTGAATATAAGAAATTAATGTGAGTTTTTGTATGTGTAGATGGCAACAGATGTGCAGTTTTTGTCGATTTATCACAGTCTCCATATTAACACAGATTACGTGCAACTGCCAACCCCCATGACAACATTTAGTCGCAAACTGATAGTAGACTGTGTCCTGTTGCCATTTTATCACCATCTTGATTGATCATTTCAAAGGCAACAAGATTGCAAGTTCATTGCACATGGTTGCAGTAATTTTATTTATGCCATGCTGTCCAATCACTGTTTTCCCTGATGTGACTGTAGGACTGTAACAAAAAGTTCTATTAGGCATTGAACTTCTTCCTGTGGTATAGCAGTTGCTGCATATGGAAATTTAGAAAACCTAGAAGGATATTTGTTGGGTTTTACTCTGTGTGTGTATTTTATAAAGGAAGTGCATTTTGTACCACTGTCTGCTCTTTGCTGCAGTAGCAGATTGCATCAGGCAGAGTTCAAAGAGCATAGCCACTATGTCCTGAATACTTGAGTCATTTATAATTAGCCACAGATTAGATTTCAGTCATTTGTCAGTTGGCAGCTTTTGCTAACAGAAAACACAATGTGCAGAAAGTGAATGAGTCAAAAATATTGTGTATTTGACACTTTACACTTTGTGAAGTGTGCAGACATTATCTCCTTCTGCTTCTGTCTGTATTTTCTTTTATATACCACTGCTTTTTTTTTCAGTCTGTTGCCGTTAAGTTTTAGCTTCGTATAAAAGCTGTGGAGCTGAGATACGCGTAATCTAAAGTGTGCTTCTGTGTTCACTGGCTGGTCAAATTGTGGAAGATGTTTCAGCTTTGTATATTTGAAGATGGATATATTACTGTACGTACTGTAAGTGTGTGTATTTGTGCAAGTAAGGCAGAGGGAGAGTGGTTTGAGAGGACTGTAGATAATAATAATGTTACAGGAGGAGGATTGCGGTCTGCATTCTGGAACAGTTTATTAGGGGGAAGTCTGCAATTACATATTTTCTGGGTAAACATTAACTAGCTCCGTATCGCAGGCTTTCACAACAACAGCAGCCTGGACTGTAATGCTTAAGCCTTGAGTATATATTTGAAAGGGTTCACTTTTACTGGAACAGTTACCACCACAGTGGTATATTGAGCACAGCAGTTTAGTAAAGTATTAATTTAATCTCCCAGTGGAAGATAGTTTGACAGTATTTGAGGTTTAACCCACAAAAAAAAATTAGATTACAGCTTACAGCTCTTTTGGTTAAAGGACACCATACATTAAAATCTTGTTTTTTTTGGGGGGGGGGGGGGGGGAAGCATTGCAGCTGCTTCTGAAAGTATCTTTTTCCATTCTGTATATGACCAGTTCTTTTAAATCAGTGCTATTCCTTAACACAGAAGTCGCACTTTTGTGGATACACTTCTATTTTATTATGGCTATTAATATTAACACTGACTATTGATGGATCAGCGCATTTTGTTAGTTTGGTATGGTGGCTGTTGCTATTTTGAAGATAGAGGGATACACCTTTAGCAACAATAACTTGAAGCAGTTGTTTTGAGAATTTCTGGATGGTCAGTCTCTCACATCATCGTGTAGGAATCTTGGTCCATTCTTCTTTACAGTGTTGCTTCAGTTCATTGAAGTTTGCAGGCATTTGTTTATGCACGGCTCTCTTATGGTCCTGCCACAGCATTTCAGTCAAGCTGAGCTCTGGACTTTGGGCCACTGCAGCACATTGATTCTTTACTTTTTGAGCTGGCTGCAGAAGTGCTACCATGCTTGGGATCATTGTCTTGTTGCATGACACAGTTCGGTCCAAACTTTAGCTGGTGAACAGATGGCCTCACATTTGACTCTGGAATACTTTGGTAAATAGAGGAGCTCATGGTCCACTCGGTAACTTCAAGGTGCCAAGGTCCCGTGGGTGCAAAACAAGCCTACGTTTTCACCCCTCCATCTCTGTGCTTGATAGTTGGTATGAGGTGTCTGTGCTGATATGCTGTGTTTGGTTTTGCCAAACATGACACTGTGAATTATGATCTGTTATCTCCACTCTGGTCCTCATGTTCTTTTTAGAGAGAAGATGCTTTCTTTTGGCAACCCTTCCAACCAAGCCATACTTGTTCAGCCTTTTTTTAATTATACTGTCACAAACTTTAGCATTTAACATGCTAACTGAGGCCTGATGATTGTAATCTGATATTAAAGTTTAAGTTCCTCAAACTTTAGATTTTTGCTTATAGTTCTAGATTATAATTTTTATGGCACAGCAGTAACTGCATGTTAACCCTCCAAATTTTAAGTTTGGGAACTGGCAGTAACGTAGGTTCTATTCATTTTGTGTCTTTTCTGCTGCAATGCCCCATTTTGCTAGTGAATGCAACACTTATTATGCCAGTGCAACTGAATTGCATGCACAGTGTGAAAGAGACAAAGATGCACACAGACACACTCAGACCCTACTCAGTGTAGGTTTACAACCACATCCTTCATCACCATATACAGACTGGCTTTAAAAAAGAAAAGGAGGCAAAATAGGAAGTAAGTCATATAATAGCTTACAAATGTTCGCTGTGTGTGTGTGTGTGTGTGTGTGTGTGTGTGTGTGTGTGTGTGTGTGTGTGTGTGTGTGTGTGTGTGTGTGTGTGTGTGTGCGTGCGCCCATCTGAGGGCAATTTTCAGACTGGAGCAGTTGTGATGGATCTCTGCCTTTCAGGAATAATTATTTTAAGAGAGATTGAGCTGTTAAGCACTTAGAAAACATCACAGCGCATGTTTATACTTGAGAACCCAACAAAGGACTGACTTCTTTGGCAAATCCTGCACGAAATGATAAAACACATTAATATATGAGACCTGATTATCAATGACCTGCAGACTGTCTTTCTAAACAACACGCTGTCGGTAAATATGACCAAAAACACTTCAAGCTGCATGAAATGCAAGTTTTTCAGAAAATATATCCCTCTAATCCCTCTTATCTTTGGATAAAGTACATGATTGATTTGACCAAGTGTTTTTATCCAAATAAAATTGCATCATTTGTGAGGGATTATTATAGCATGAAGTAAAAACTTGACTCACTCAGAAAACTGGCATTCATCTTCTGTGCGGGGTCATTGTTTGGAGGCATTTGCTATATATATTTTTTATTATTTTCAGCCAATATTTGGTTAAGATTAGACACCAAAACTGCTTGGTTAGGATTCAGGCATTGGTGGAACAGATAAAACAGATAAAGGTTTGAGTGATCATTTATTCCAATGATGTGTTTATGTATTGATTCATTGCCTGCAAATGAGCTACAGTTGCAAAATAAGAAAAAGACATTCTCATTAGAAATGTTTTTGTGATGCACAACAAAAAAAAACCAAAACAAAATGTATCCAGGAGAAAATTTGTTTCCCCAGTTTTTCAAAACATGCATGCATGAGAATGCAGTTTAGGTATGTGGCAACATTTATGGTATAATTTATGGAGGTGGGACTTCGTCATCTTTGGGGTACAAAACAGGTGAAATTATGTAAATTATATCAAGTGTTATGGATTCAAATTAGGGTCTTTGCATAATGAACTAATATCCTTTCAGTTAAACTTTATTGTTACTGCTCGTTACAATTTGAACCATCTCAACATGCAAATTACAAAACATAGTTTTAAACATGGCAAACACTGAATTTATATAAAGTATTATCTCGTCTCCCAGTTGAAAATGAACTCTGAAGATTCAAAAGAGCAAATGAGCTTTGAGAAGACAAGACGGACTTTAATAATCCCCCTATAAAAATGATTAAAAAACTGTCATTGTAGCTGCACAGATTATTAAAGTGCATACAATGACACTTGTGTAAACAATCATAACTCAAGACCATTAATGTGCGATTGCAAGTTTTGGCTTTCAAATTAATTTGAAATATCTGCACCTCATTACCATGCAGCAGGTACAACGTGTTAATCAAATGTAATTTACTGTTTACAATTACATAACTATATAACTCTAGTTATAGCTTTTCTTATTATGCTGATTTCAAAACCAAAGGCTGCTCTGAACAGAAGACAGATTACGGTGAGTCAGCACATTGGCATCATTTGCAATTTGCAGTCAGCTGTGATGCAAAGTTTTTGATTTGCTGAAAAACAGTTTTCAGTTCTGGATACAAGTGTTTACAAGTAAGCAGATGACCGTTTATGTATTGCATCTTCGTCAGGCTCGTCAGTGCAGTGAGCGCAAGATGAGTTTGATGGAGAGTCCGTTAATGCTCGCAAAGCAAAGCAACCACAGAGCTTTTTCTCTAATCATACAAACAAAATATTGCACATGTTGATGCTTCCAGGGGGAACGAGGAGCTGTGATTCTCAGTGGTGCTAAATTTAGATGTTTGTTTGCAGTGCATCACCAAGCCACCATTTTTTGTGGGTGGAGTTTATATAAGTCAGTTGGGATATTGTCAGCTAAACTGTCAATCATGACATTTCATTATTACATTTCAAATGCTTTCATTTTATTATGAAAACTTCCTGACAGTGAGAGCATTGTCCTGTTGTTTGTGGTAAACCCCACCCCTTTGGGAACCAGAGGAGGCTTAAACAAGCTGCAGAAGAAGTTTTTTGTGTATGCTTTCTGAAACAGGTCTGTGCAGTGAAGCACAAAATGAACTAACTGGCAAGTGGCTGGAAGCAACATCACATTTTGCACAATGTTTTTGAAGCACGGTCAGTCATTCATTTGCCCCCCACCCCCCACCCCCCACCCAGCTTCCGTATTAGCATAATTTCATCATTTTGAAAAAGTAATCTAAAGCAAACATTTTGAAAGTAGCTGATAAAAATTAAATGTTAAGGAATTTAAAATCTCAGTTCCAAATGATTTGCTAATGATTTAATAATGGACCCCTGTAGCTTTGAAACTGAAAACAATTGTTAATATTTCCGTGCTTGTCAGTGCATTAGAGCTTGAATCTGTATGCGCACATCTCCGTGTCTTTGTCTTTCCTAAAGTGGCGCTTTATACCGGCAACACCTTTCCTCCTCTTTCATTCTGGACAATAGCAAATAGAACCAAAGAAATGCTATTTGTTCACATCCTTTGTCGTGCTGTATTAGTGTTATTTCCAGCCACCTGAGGCCATCACGCTCGATCAAGGGCCATCTATACACACAAGTCAAAATCATTCCATTCATAAGTCACCTCAGTGGTATTTAAATGAAGCTTGGGATTTAAGACTTCCTCTTTGCTCAGTGGAATTCACCCGGCCTTTTGGAGCTACCTTTGTGTGACTTATGTGCCTCCGGTGGATTAGGAGTGCTCAAAAGCCATTTAAATCACAATCCTCTGCGTTCCAAAGCAATGCTGGAAGGACAATGTAGTGTAGTGAAGAAAGAGGCTCAACAAGTACTAGGCTGATAGTTATAAAGCAGCCATATTCCAAAGAAGGGCCTATGAATAAAATGCAAACCCCTCTATTAGGGGGATGTGCCTGAACTTGAGCTGAAAGGAATGTTTTGGATTCACAAGGATCCTGTGTGTGAGACTGTGTGTGTGTGTGGTTGTATGTGACTGTGTGTGTATGAGTGTGCTGTACTGCATGATTATATGAACTGACCCCCGCTTATTATGTTCCACATATGCGTAGGAATTCAACACGAGACTTTGCAAAGTCAGTTAAACCTTCGCAGACGTCGTCTGCCGTGATCATCAGCTCAGCGCATACATGATATCGTCATGAAAGATGGTCTCTGCCTGCAAAACAGCTGTGTAAAAAAAAATTATGCATACTTTTAGGAGACCAGAGTGATGCTATAGATGTAGCTGTATCTGTTTCTATCATGAGAGACTGTTTGTGTGCCTCCTCACAAGACTCTGTTTGTTGCATCGCACGTGTGGTCAGAAAAAGCAGGACCATTTCCTTCTGAAAAATGCCGGGGACGGGACATAAATCTCCCTGGCTCCCAGTGGGACGTCATGGAAAACGGAGACCTTAAAGGCAGGCAGGCTAGCAACTCGGGGGAGGAACGCAAACATCAATCGTGGAATCCAAGGAAAACGTGTTCTGGGTCCTGTCGGATACTAAAACCGGGCCAGGAAGTGTGTGTGTGTGTGTGTGTGTGTGCACACTTGAGCGTGCTTGGCCTTTCTCTGCATGTGTGTGTGTTTTTGTATGGATGTGTTAGTGAATTTGTATGTGTGTGGATGCACACTGAAAGTTTCAGTCTTTGTGTGTGTGTGTAGACGCCTCAGAAAACGCCTTCCCAGGCTCCCTCTTCTGGGGTGGAAATGGGGCAATAAATAGCAGGGTATCTCCTGGCGGCGGTCCAGCTACCGAGGCCCTGGCAAGGAAGTGACTTATTTCAGTGGAGAGAAAAGGAAGGAGGGGGGCATGGGGGGGATAAGAGGATTTTTGTGTCTCTTATTATCAGCCAGCCAAGGCAAACCACACTGGCAGGCCAAAGAGGGAAGAGAAGGAGGTGGGGAGGAAGTGGGAGGATGAGGTGGGGAGGTTAGGGAAGGTGGCTAGAGAAGGAAGAGAACTGGGGAGGCACGGCCACTTTGACAGGACCTCTGCTGCTGATATTTGGCTTTTCACGAACTGACTTTTGACCTTCCCTGTGCTCTAGACCGAGAAGCATGCTGGGACAGTTTGTGTGCATACACCTGAACGGTGAATGCTTGCCCTGCATTTAAGCTCATGTACAAAAATCTTAAGGTTGTGAAAGGTGGCTCTATTTCTTTTAGTTTTAGTTTGACATTTTCACTTGTGATGCTATAACATTTCACTCTGCTGCCAGCCACAAGATCAAAAATGAAGGACGCTTCTAAAAACGGACCTGCAGATTTTCCACTGTGAGACTTTATCTGCATCCACAGCAGCAGTTAGAATGAGCCTCCTGTTCCAATTATCAGCATTACACATCCGGTCTGAGGGGGCCTTTCAACTGCATAATCATAAGTCACACAATGAAAAGCCACCACTGTGCTAAGCAGTGAACACCTACCTCCACTCTGTCCCATCTGACTTCCCAGGTGGGTGTGCAATATGGCAGACCTTTGTTCCGTGTGTGTGGAAAAGCACACACTGTCAACACGGGAGAGAAAAGCTAATATTTACCACGTATGGCCTCGGCTTTAATATTAGCTAGAGGTGCTAGTCAAGGGAGAACAGAGGTTTCACTCTGGTCTGCCTTCCTACCCAAAAGCAATTTCTCAAGATTTATTTTACTGCTTTCTTTTGACATGATGGACTAGGTCATATATATATATATATATATATATATATATATATATATATATATATATATATATATATATATATATATATATATATATATATATATATATATATATATATATATATATATATATATATATATATATATATATATATATATTGTAACGTTGTAAACACACTTCCACAGTCGGCGATGTTCACAACAAAGGTCGTCTTTATTTGCAGAAAAACGGCTGCTGTAGGCCACAGCCACGCCAACCACAACAACAACAACGGAACAGCAACACACACACACAGGCAAGCTCTCGGTCTTTTCTCTCTCTCCATGCTGCCTTCACGAACCTCCCGAACAGTCCGAAATCCCACAACATCAACACGCTCTCTAACTAAGAGAATCGCTACATTTTATATATATATATATATATATATATATATAATATATTATTCGTAATTCCTGCTTCCACTCCATCAGGCATCTAACAATAGCCTTGCAGTAATCTCCACTGTGATTTCCAATCCACACAGCAAATTTTCTGTTCATATTTTCCCCTCTGTGCTCCCGATCCAGTAGAGTTCCAAACAGGAAATGATCTTGGGGCCATTTCTATCCTCATGGCCGAGATCAGCGGCATGCGTATTCAAGGCATACTGGCTGTGTCCCCTGTCTCAGGAAAGAACTCCAGACGAGTTCTTGTCCAAGCATTTCGTCTAAATACCGCATGAAATCGCCAGAGGATTTCAAATGAGTCAAGCTGTGGGGCTCTGGCGCGGGACCCACATCAATATACTACTTATGCTGGTAGCCAGGTGTTGAGGGGAAATTTTCAATTGAATATTGTATCCAGTTTTGTGTGCGCTTGGGGAGCTGTATCTTGTGTGGATATTTGTTTCACCGCCTCACTATGCACCCTGTCTCCTCTCCTTCCGTCTTGTTTTTGGCACTCCTCCGATCCGGGCCGAGCGCAGTCTGCTGCGGCTCCCACTTGCACACCTGCCACGAAGAAACAGCTGTGGCCCGGCACAACATCATTAGTGCAGCTGAAAGAGAAGGAAGGGCCTGCATAGCCACCCCCCCCTCTATTTACTCTCCCTAAGAGTTCAGCTCTGGGGCATCTGTACAATGGACAAACATTTTTTTATGATAAAGACGTGCAAAAGTTAGCCCCTTCCCAAAGCTCTTATGGCTTGGACATGTAACACGATCGTGACAAAACCTGTGGGAGAGCAGGGGTGCTGAAAGAAAATTTTATACCTCTAGATGAATGTGTCCTTTTGGGGGTGTTCACTCCCCACAGCTGTACAGCGGATAGTTGTAAGGGCAACCCTTTGTTCACGTCAGCCATTAACACTGGACATGAAACCCCTCATCAAGCTGCACGCACACTGACAAGCGGTCAGAACACAAAGGAATGTCTTACATATGGTGCTGTATTCAATATGTCCTTAGTGCTCGTGGAGGACAAGGAGAGAGGAAGTGCTTCCATTGATTTGTGGAGATACTCGAGTGGAGGCTTCTCTTAGCTGCTACTCTTTCAGAAACATTTGACCCCTGTGGGTACCAAGGGCTGCTCCAGAGAGCAGACGCCAAGCCACAGACCCGAGACTCCACTGTAAAAAATGCATGTTTTAAATCTTTCGTGTCACTCTAAAAGTGCAATGACTGAGATTTTCACTTCAGTCCATTCCTGTAAAATAAACTAATAAATCAAATCAAATAAAAATCAAAGTAATTCTATCAGTTTGGTAGGAGTATACCAAAGCGCTCACTGCATTAGGACGGTGCACATGTGTGAATATTTTTATTAAATAACTTATTATGTGTTCACTGACACTGATAAATCGGCACAGTTCAGTCAGATTTATTTGTTCATGCCCCGAGCACATCTGCAGCTACTACTCAACACACAAAAGACCCAAAATGCAATCTGCTGCTTGCTGAAAACATCACATCAGCATCAACGACGCATCAGCATCAGCGACTATGAAACACCTCGGGGTCAAACTGGCAGCTGCTGTGAAGCCTCCATTCATATCATGTGAACTTCCACGGCAGGCAGATTTTGTCCAGTCATCTTTAAATGTCATTTTTCTACCCCCATGTGTCTGCATAGTAGCACCTTTTCAGACACATTCTTATCCCAAATGCTGCTGTTCCATCAGATGCTGCAGGTGTTGCACATTATGCTCTTTAAACTAGCAAATGTATCAGCTCAGAGACTGCAGCTCCTGTTTGCACTTTTTTTGCTTTGTTTGCACTCACTTTTTTTACTTTTGCACCCACTTATTCTCATGGTTATGCTTAGGCACTGAAAACCACTCATTAACTCTGCAGACTGTGAAATGAGGCTTACCTAGTTGACTTAAATGTGTCGCCTAGGGCTCCTTTACATGCGTCCATATCTGACATGTTGGGAGTGAGTGCAGCCTCAGTATTGTCATTGAACTGGTGCACAGACAAATATGTGGGACACCTATGAAAATGGCTATATTAGATCCTTCAAGAATTAGAATGGACTGAGTTAAGATGACTGATATGTAGTGAAAATATGAAGGAATAACCACATTACATGCATACCATGCTGATACAACCTGTGTCTGAAAAGTCACCAGAGTGTGTTTGAATGTTTTGCTACACTCCAGATGGTTATGATAACTTTTAATTGAGAGAAACTACAGGACACTACAATATTGAACTTTTAAATTAGTTTTGCAATTTCACATTGGCCATCGGAGCTTAAGAAGTTAAATATGATTTAATTCCACTATAAAATAGGTTCATTAAATCGCACAATTTCCAAAACTGAGTTTATTAAAGTAATACTAAATTACTGGAAAAAGTGCTAAAAAGGGTGATGACTCCACTTATTTCAAAGTGATGTCACATGGCTGAAATATTCTCTGGAAACAATTATAGAAAGTGAAATCACTCCTATTTCCTGTTGGCCACCATTTGAATACTCAGGGCTGGATTAAATAACCTGTTTAGATGAATACTTCTTGCAGTGGATCCCTACCGGAGAAAATCAATCCGTCACCACATGCACAGGAAGGAAGCCTGGGCTGGGGAGAGATACTGCTCTTAATGACATGTCTCTGTGCGTCTGGACCAGAGGGGGAAGTAACCGGATATTTAAACAGAGATAAGAGTGTGTGCCAAAGGGGCCAGGATTGGATATGACTGAAACCCCATGGCAACCGTCCGGGGCTATCGGATATGGAAAGGTAAATAGTAATGCAGTCGTAGCATGTTTTAATGCTGTAAATTAAAAGCTCATGTAACATTTATGAGAGGGTGATATACTGCTGCTTACCTTGTGCCAAGTTTTCATTAGTGATTTCCTCCATGCTTTTAGCTGTGCACTTGTTTTAAATCAAGATTTGGAGCATGCCTTTTTTGCTCATCGGGATCTGTAAGCTGAAATCAGATATGATGCATTTCCATGATGAGGAGATGAGGGAGATGAAAGTGTCTTTTACTTAACCCTCAGAGACAAGAGGAAGAAAGAGGATGAAAAATATGTATGTTGGTACATCCTGGAAAAGATAGACCCTGAAGAAAAATAAACTTAATCATTGTGTGTTTATTTAACCAATATCTGCGGAAGCTTAAGCCCACCCCTTTATTTTTCTATAGATATACTTTATATACTGATGTAATCTACTCCCACATTTCCGAGAGTGGCCTTGAATTCTCTCTGAGAGCAAGTCGGAACTTGTTGTATCCAGCTGTGGGTTAGAAAATACAAGTTACTCACAGCTTAATCACAACCTTTATTGTGACTGCTGTCTGGGCTGTTGAAGCTACTGTGAAGAGGAGGAATTTTCTCTCTCTTGTCTCCTTGTATGACCGGTGTTTTGGGGAGAGCTTCCTCTTTTTTTATTCATTGTGACTGACACCAAAGGCGATATCACTGATGTCTAATATCAATAAAATATTTAGGGTTGTGTGATGATGTGAGGTGATTCCACATTTGACCATTTCTCCATAGAAAGGACAATAAATAACCTTTTTAAAAGGTATTATTAGAAAGGTTGTATCATATCATCATCAAAAGCAATATTCTCATTTGTTTGAGCAAGACCTCTATCTAGACGTAGCAGGGACGCAGCCAAAAAAAGTGATAGACTAACAAATAAGTTGAGCAGTCGTGTGAAAGAGAGAGTTTTTTACAGGATGTTATGCAGCCCTGTGAAAAACTAATTGCACCCTTAATGCTTATATAGGAATTAAAAGGCTAAGTAGCAGCCAGGTGCTGCTAATCAAATGCACTTTACAGCAAGTATGACCGTCTCCATAAAAGCAGAAGTTTTGGCCGTTTGCAGGTCTGTAGACTTCAGAAGAGTGTGAACACAGTGCCACAATCCCAGGAGTGGATGTCCCAGCAAATTCACCCCAAGGTCAGACTGTGCAATGCTCAGAGAAACTGCAAAAAAAAACAGGAAAAAAAAAAAAAAAGACCTACATCTCAAACTCTACAGTTAGCATGTTAAATGTTAACGTTCATGACAGTACAATTAGGAAAAAAAGAAAGTACGGCTTGTATGGAAAGGTTGCCAGGAGAAAGCCTCTTCTCTTTAAAAAGAACATGGCAACACAGTCAAGGTTTGCAAAGTGGCATCTAAACAAACCACAGCGTCCTTTGGACAGATGAAACCACAGTGATGTTTGGCCATGCTGCACATTGCCATGTTTGGCGAAAACCAAACACAACATATTAGCACAGAGTCTCCGTACCAGCTGCTGCACGATGGTGTAAATTTGGGTTTGCTTTAAACCACAGAACCTGGACATGTTGCAGTCATTGACGCTGTACAGCAAAGTTCTCTAGAGACAAACTGTGCAACAGCTAAAGCTTGGTCCAAATGGTGTCATTCAACAGGATAATGATCCCAAGCACAGCAGCAAATCTACAACAGAATGGCTGAAAATGAAAAGAATCAAGGTGTTCCAATGGCCCAGCCAAAGTTCAGGCCCTAACCTGAGTGAAATGCTGCATTGTGAGCTGAAGAGAGCTGTGCATAAATGAATGCCTGCAAACCTAAATGAACTAAAGCAACGTTGCAAAGAAGAGTGGACCAAATTCCTGCACAATGATGAGAAACCGATAAAGTCATGGAGAAAATGATAGCTTCAAGTTGTTGCTGCTAAAAGTGGTTCTACAAGCTGCAGTTTTTCACAGAACTGCATGCGGTCCTGTGATGCAACTGAAGGGCCAGCAATGTAACAGCTGACTGAATGTTGGCAATAAAAACTAGAAACCAGCTTTGATACTTCTGAGAACAAAACAAGAACAAAAAGTTTATTGGTTAAACTTTGTGGTAAGGGTACACGAAGGATCATGAATCTACACATGCCTTCAAACATGAAAAACATGATTAATTATCATGACTCTTTCTTTATTTCTTCCCATAAAATGTAGGCTTGACTATGAAGACTGATCATTAGCATTACTAATTACTCATAAATCAAGCTGATTAAAATCCCTTAGTTGTTCCATTAATTAATGTGTTGTTCATGCCTTAAAACATGATTGAAGCGCTGCTAATTCATTCACATTCCTGATGTTCTGTCATGTATGTATTCATGTTAATTCATGCATACCCATTTCCGTGAACCATTACCTCTTTATTTCATTTTCTCTCGTGCTCGTAATGGTTTCTACACTCTGTAACTCTCTCAAACATTAGAAACATGAAACACAATTCAATTGTCAGTGTCTCATATACAGTAAACACAAGAACAGTCAGCTAGCTAGCACAATCAGCTATCCTCTGGTAGTTTCGCCCTGTGGGGATCCTGGTGTAGGCAACACATATCTGGATAACTGATAACTGATATCTGAGGCAAGACTTCCGTGTACGAGTCACTGTTTACAGTCTGACTGTAAAGGCGGATATATTTAAAGAAGCTAATAAAAAGCTAAATCATTGTCAGATGATAGCAGCGGCTTTAAGACTGAATTGCAGCCAATGTGTTTTTTTTGCCGTCTGCGTTTTCTTTGCCTACGTGGAGCCAAAACATGGCTCAAAATTCTACGCAGGCGCAAATGGAAACTTCTTCCTTGCCTGATTCTGCATATTCATATGCAAACTTTTGTTTGTAAGGATTAGCTAGTCTTGTCTTGGAACACAGAAATGAGTGACACTGTCTATTCTATTAACCACTGCAACTAACATACCTTTAACTCTTCTAATGGCAACAAGTAAAGCCGTTCAAAGTACAAAGCTTTAGTGAACAAGTAAAGGTACAAATGAAGAAAAAGGACAAGCAACAGAGTGTCATCCCATTTCCACCATTTTCACTTTCAAACTCATCCCAGCATCAGTCGACTCACTTCATTGTTGTGTCTGCAGGGTCAAATCAGATTCCCCCTCCAAGCTCCAGATAAGAAAGACATCTGTAATAGAGCAGTGTGGTGCTAAAGATACCAAAAATATACAGCTTTTCTTTTTTCTAAGGGAGCTGGACCTGAAAGGATATGGAACACATCTTTCCTTCAGTCTCTGAGAATACTCAAATATAACGCAGACCTCGCCAGAGGAGATGATTGAACTGTATTTTGTACAGTGTTTGTTTTAGTTTTGGTTCTTGTGGAAAATACTCAGATGTTTTCTTAAGTCTCAAGTGTGTGTCTATAGAGTTGGCTGTAATTTTGATAAAGTCCAGTTGATACTTAAGCAAGCTGACTGTGAGCTGGATACTGGAATAAACTTAAAATCTAACTTTGCAGACGTTCTGAGGGTACAGGGCATTTGCAGATACCACAAGGTGAGATTTAAAAAAAAAAAAAAGAAGAATTTGATAAAAATCTTTAAAATAGCCTTACGTGATTTAAATTAGGCCAATCTCCCATTCAAGTTCATCTTCTCAGTCATGTCCAAGCTGCTATTTCTGGAAGTCATTCTGACCACTTTCACAGTGCACTCTGCAGTTTCATTACAGACCTCAAACTTGCATAGAAAGCAAAGATCACCTGCTGTTTCAAAATAACCACAATTTGACGTGGAGGATCATCGCCATTTTCAGCAGTTTTCAGGTAAAGAACCCACAGTTTCCCAGCCTGAAGGCAGTGAGGTGAGGGAGAAGATCAAGAGCACTTTCTGTCAAAATTCACTGGGTCGTGTCCTGTGAATTCGTCCCCTAGACCGACGATGCCAAGTTCCACCAGACGGTCCTGTGGTATCCGAGGGAGAGCATTCAGAGAAAACTGGTGCGTGTCAGCTTCCCATGTGCACAGAGTGCAGGGAGTTTTGTGGCTGCACAATCTTGACTCATCAACATCAGATTTTACTTTGCACACTTCCTCAAAATTAAAATGAAGTTGAAGGAACGCCATTTTGACATACTTGATAATATCCACTGCAGAGGCAAAGGTTCAAGGCAACATAAAAGAACTTCACTAAAAAATAGCTGCTGCGCTGAAAATTGTCCAGAAGTGCAGGAGACAATGAACTTGAACGTGAGATCAGCCAGCTTTAAATCAAGTAAGGCTTTTGAATTTTATAGACCTGTTCTCAGACCTTTTTTACCTCTTCATGCATTCCTGCAGCAAAAATGTGTTCCAGCAAAGGTAATCAGAGAGCATATTATCCAAATAAAGGGGTTAGAGCAGGGATAGGGAACTCCAGGCCTCGAGAGCCGGTGTCCTGCAGGTTTTAGATGTGTCCCTGATCCAGCACACCTGAATCACATATAGAAGTCATTAGCAGGACTCTGGAGAACTTGACTGCATACTGAGGAGGTAATTCAGTCATTTGAGTCAGGTGTGCTGGATCAGGGACACATCTAAAACCTGCAGGACACCGGCTCTCGAGGCCTGGAGTTCCCTACCCCTGGGTTAGAGTATCATTTGTTCAACGGATGGGTTTTGAACCACTTTTGCCCCCACATACTCCATCCATGTTTCATACACTTCTAAACATTGGCAAGGCTTCGCTGGCCATGGAATCAGGTGATGCTCCGCAAAAGGATTTGTGGCAACTGGATCCTTGTGGTGTAGACACAGGAATTTTCATTACAATGATCTTGGGTGTGGTGAGCCAGGAATGCATCCTCAATAGGAAGTGGGGGAATACACTGAAATGAAGGAGGGCTGAACGGTAAGACTTCTTGGTGGGTTGTATTAAATTTACAAATACAGAAATCTTCTCATCAGTTTGACTGAGCCGTCTGAAATATGTGAGCCACACTAATGTTGCTTTTAAAGCTTCACCAGGTAGTGTCAAACATACAAAATATGGCCCAAATCAGAGCAAGGTGTACTGTTACGATCTTTATTAGGGTAATATGAGGAGTGACATAACAGGCTGGCTGAAGACCTCTGACATATGTTTATATTATGATGATTTATAAAAAACAGCCAACTAATATTGCTGGAATTGAAAAGGAGACAGGTGAGTGAGTGGCAGACACACCTGGAACACAGTGAAAGAGATGACTTCCAAAAAGAGTTCAGTGGATGTAAAGTGTACCCGTACATTTTTGCCAAAACCTCTCGATACTGTAAGGGGGTGCAAGCTGCACACTCTTCAGTCATATTGATTTCATCTTCTCTGAGCAGCTAGTTCAAGGAAATGCTCTGCATACGTTCCCACTTCTGTTCTGATTGATGTTGTTCGCTCACGCTGACTTTGTCACATATGGAGTACTGTGTGCTCATCTGCTCAAGTTTTGCTGAAATGATATAAAACCACACCAAACTGTACTACTGTGTGTGTGAAATCCACACATGACTGTCCTGGCTAACTGTGGAAGATAACTGCAGAAGACTATTTTTTTCCACTGTTCCTGTAAATTGTGGAAAGATACAACAAAGATACCACATATCTTTTAATGATAAACTGATACACACCTTTTTCATCATGATCATATATGAAGCTTCCATTGAGTGCTGGTCAGCTGGTTACACTGTGTCCTAAACACATTTTGTGATGTGAATTGTCCTGTACTGTCTGGAACACGTTACTGAATAATGTCAAACTGACTAAAAAAAAGTGGGTCATTCAGGAAGTCGCTGAAACAATGGGCTACCTGTGGAGCTTCACTCGGACTTGTCTGCCTTCTGCAGCCCTTTTACCTACAGTATTTTTTTCATTTATATTATTTGCATTGTATATATGTTCATTGGCTTACAACCCAAATCCCAAAAAGGCTGGAATACTGTATAAAATATAAATAAAAACTGAATGCAATGATATGCAAATCACATAAACCTATATTTTATTAACAACAGAAAAGAGGGAACATATCAAATGTTTTTTTTTTAACTTGTAGCTGATTGCACATATCAAATGTTTTAATGAGAAAATGAACCATTTTAAGAAAACCGCTCATTTTGAATTTGATGGCAGTAACGTGTCTCAAAAGTTGGAACAGGGCCACGTTTACCACTGAGTAGCATCCCGTCTTCTTTTAACAGCTGTCTGTAAATGCCTGGGAACTGAGGAGATCACTTGCTGGACTTTTGAGAGAGGACGACGTGTGGCCTTGTCCCTTGAGCAGAAGAGATTTCTCAAGGTTCTCTGAATCTCAAGAAATCTCAGTACTGTTGATGATGAGATATTCAAAGTCCTCACAATTTTAATTTGAGGAACATTATTCTGAAATGTTTCCACTATTTGTAGACATGTTTTTTTTTTTTTTTTTTCAGATTGGTGAATCTCTGCCTACCTTTACTTTGAAGAAACTTTTTTGCTCAAAGTTGCTCTTTTTATACACACTCGTTCTGATGTCATTCATGTGGATCCTAGTGGTGTGGATCAGGGAAACAAGGTCTCGTTCACTCCTGGAATACAGCTTGATGCCATCCATGTAGAGGAGGTGGCTCCATTCTGTAGTCGGTACCCGTAGCCAGTTTTGTTGATGATCTGGCTCAGGGGGTTCAGGTCTATGTAGAACACCAATGGGGACAGAGCATCTCCTTGGTAAATCCTGCACTTGATGATGACTTGTACAATTGGCTTGAAGTTGGCTTCTGGTGTTTTTTTTTTTTTTGTTTGTTTTTTTCCCACATCCCCACTGAGTTCCTGATGTAGCCTCTTAGGGTCCTGTTGATCTTGTACAGTTCTATTCATTCCAGGATCCATGTGTGAGGCACTGAGCCATAGGCTTTCTTGCAATCAATCCGGTGCTGCACAGGTTAGTCAGTCTGGTCTTACATCTCAAGTGACTGCTCTATCTACCAGTAGCTGGTGTTTTGCTCTACTGCTCTACCAACCGACCTGAGAGAATCATTAAGGCTTATAATATGCTAGCTGGTCTTTCTGACCACAATTTAACCCTTGTGGCCAGAAAGCTCTCAAAAAAGAGGTTTGGTCATCCTTTCAGAGAGCATGAGTATGTTGGAATTCCAAAAAACCAACAGGAAGGATTTAAAAGTGCTGTCCAGCAGATTGACTGGGATCACATATTACTGGGAACAAACTGTGACATGGACTGTGAATCTTTTATAGCTGCAATTGAGAGAACAATAAAAGATTTTAGCTGTAAAGTTAAACACAAACACAAGAAAAACATACTTCCCTGGATGAGCTCTGACATACTCAAACTAATGAAAGAGAGGGATCTTGCATTAAAAAATGCAATTAAAACTAAGTCAGTTAGTGCTAAAAATCTGTTCACAACACTGAGGAATAAAACTGTTAAAGCCATACGCAAGGCTAAAGCAGATTTTTTCTTGACTATAATAGAAAATGCAAAAGGGGATTCTAAAACAATATGGAACCAACTGAAAAAACTTTTAGGACAGGACATAAAAAGGAAACAACTTCTAGAAATTAAGATAAATGGACAAATTACAAATAACACAAACAAAGTTGCAGATGCCTTTAATAATTTTTTTTATTGAATCTATATCCACTATTGCCCAAAGCTTCCCAACTAACAATCTGAACGTTTGTCCGATAAATAAGTCAGAGCCCATTTTTCAATCTAGGCACAGTCACAGAATCTGAAGTCTTACAGACAATAAAAACATTAAAAGCTTCCAGAACTAGAGACATATTTGGCATAGATATGTGCATGCTGAAAGAATTCAGTTCCACGTTATTAACACCAGTGACCAAAATTGTCAATCTCTCCATTATTGAGGCGGTATTTCCAAGTGTGTGGAAATCAGCTGCTGTTGTCCCAGTATTCAAAAACGGAGATCCATTGTCAGTGGAAAATTACAGACCAATCAGTATCTTACCTACAGTGTCAAAAGTTGCAGAGAAACTTATTTCTCAACAAATAATAACACATCTGAATACCACTACATTTTCCCTTCATTCAATGCAATTTGGTTTCAGAACTCGACACTCTACGGAAACTGCTAACTGTTTTTTCATAGAAAATATCAAACATTTGCTGGATAAAGGTGGTGTGGTTGGAGCTGTGTTTCTTGATCTAAAAAAAGCCTTTGACACAGTAAACCATAAAATATTGTTAACCAAATTAAGAAAATTTAACTTCTCAGCAGATGCAATAAAATGGATAGAATCATATCTTTCGAATCGCTCACAGTCAGTCAGGATCAGTGATTACCACTCACCGCCCCTCGCTCTGTCCACAGGGGTACCTCAAGGTTCTATTTTGGGGTCTCTGCTATTTTCACTTTATATAAATGACTTACCTTCAGTTTGTCCAGATGTCTATATTCAGATGTATGCAGATGATACCGTCATTTACACGCATGGCAAAAAAACAACACAAGTAGCTGAAAAACTTTCACAGACTATGGCCCATGTCTCTGAATGGCTAAACCAATCTTGCTTACAACTTAATGTAAACAAAACTGTTTCAATGTTCTTTTCTAAATCAAACATTGCAGATAATAAAGCAGATATTTATGTGACAGGTGAAAAATAAAAGTTGTGTCAGAATTCAAATACCTAGGTATCTTAATAGACTCTAGACTAACTTTTAAGTCACAGATAAAAACGATCTGTAAGCGAGTGAAATTTAATATCGCAAATTTCCGTTACATAAGATCACGCCTATCACTTCAGGCAGCTAAAATGTTCATGTACAGTATGGTTCTGTCTCATATCACCTGTCTTACAACCTGGTCACAGGCAAACAAAACAACACTCAAACCTTTAGAGTCACTTTACAAACAGCCAATCAAAATTTTGGATAGAAAACCATCACGATATCATCAGTGTGCCATTCTACAAAAGCATAAGCTTTTAAGTTGGGAAAATGTCATCAAGTATTCAAATCTCTGTCTGATATTCAAAATCATCCGTGGTCTGTCATCTCCTGCACTCAGTCAGTTTGTTAACATCAGAAATGCCACCCACAGAGTAACACGAGGGGCGGCCGGAGGAAACTGTGTTGTTCCTCTCAGGAAAAGTGCCTTCAGTCAGAGTGCCTTTTCAGTTACAGCAGCACAGGAGTGGAACTGTGTCCCTCAAAACATCAGAGAACTGACCACATACACTCTGTTCAAAAAGCATCTAAAAAACTGGTTCATAACACATCAGATATGTCAGCATTAATAGGATTATGGACAGTGTCTCCCCTCAACCCAACCCTGTTGCCACTTGTGTCTATATGTTATTATAGTATAATTTTTTGTCTGTATTATACTTAACTAGGATTCTGTTTTTATCAGCAGGATTTGAAGAATTATAATCTGTTTTATTGCTCTTTTATATTTGTTCATTGTAATCTTCTTGTTGTTGTTTTTTAGGTAGACAATTTTAAATCTGTCCAGGGACAACAGATGAAAAATAGCCTTTTGGCTAATTCTGGTGCATTTACTGTAATGTTAATTAATGTACACTGTCCCTGTCAAATAAACTAATAATAATAATAATAATACTGGTGTTACTGCTGATTACTTTCTGGACCCCACTCATGTATTAAACCATGTGCCTGTTCATCTTAGCCACTGTGATGCCTGACAGGAGCTTCAATGTTCTACTGAGGCAGGTTACAGGCCGGTAGCTTTATGGGACCAGTCCATTCTGGGGGTCCTTGGGGATCAGGACTGTCTGGCCTTTGGTCAGCCATTCTGGGTGTGTCTTATCCATTAGCAGCTGGTTCATTTGTGCTAATGGAGTGCAGCTAATGTCTTTAGCCAGTTGGTGTATCGTGTCTGGGCCTGGTGCTGTCCAACTCTTCATATTTGAGACTTTTTTGGATGTCTGCCACTGTGATGGTTTCTGGATCCTCTTCAAGGAGGTTGCTTTGGTCTGCTTGTAGATCTGCTAGCCACTAAGCATTGTTGTTATGTGTTGCATCCTTTTCCCATATGCATCCTTCTCTGTCGCCAGCCTTGGTGGGGGAGAATGTAACTTGCCCCTTGAGGAGCTGCTGTATCCCTATTGCTGAAAATGGTAATTTATTGATTTATTTCATGTCTTTCTACAGTGGGGCCTCAACATGTTTGTGATAGTTTGCCCAGACTTCACATAGGATTTGTAGGCCTGTGTTTTATCTAATCTCCACTCTAGTAATCAAACACATGTTTGGTGTTTAACCTGGCAACTGAACCTCCATTTAACAAGTTTTTCCACACTGTTTCTCTGCATTGAAATTTCAGCCTCTTTAGTAATGTAATGCTATCACTACACTGAGCACTCACTGGGAACTGACAAACGGTCAACCGTGGCTGAAAGGTTTTTCCGATTGCAGGTCACAATTTTGGTGGGGTGGGGTTAGGGGCACAGCTCAGGAATTAGTTTCACAATTGCAAAGTGAAAGCTGTTCTTAGAGGGGGGCAACAAAGAGTTCTCTGTCTGGGCTGTGCCTTTTGGCCCAGGAGAAATACTATCTGCTGCTACAGCCCCCAAATCCTGCCTCATGGGCTGATTACGACAGTAGGGCAGGGTGGGCAGAGTGCCTCGCTAGTGCCACGTCCCATAGATCCACTGAGAATTATTGTGGTTGGCTTCTTCCATTTACATGTGGCGCACAAGAAGGGACAAGACTTGCCATTGTAAATTCTTAGTGTCTGTACAAGAATACCCAGCCCTGCATCTCAGCCCTTATATATTCTGAAACAATATATTCTGGTTTACTCCCAGTGTTATGCTACACAAAATATGCTAAATAAAGATACCTCAATCTTAACCACAGTGATGTTAATAAACATTCAGGACCCGTGCTGGTTGGCTGACAGACAATCTGTGAAAAGGAGCACCACAAAATCACAATTGTACCTACAGTACCAGTCAAAGTTCACTGGTACTGTACTGCCTCCCAAAACATTATGAATGAATACAAACCTGAACTTAAAATTACTGGTGTTGACTTTAACATAGTGTTTTAAAATCCTAAAAAAAAAAAAAGCTCCATAAAAGGTCAGATTACATGCCCATCACTGGTGAAAAGTGCAATATGTCACTGGCTCCATTTAATCCAATTAGTAATTCTCTAAGACATTACAGGAAGGTGCTCCTAATCGCAGTGGAATCTGCAAAGATCCAGCAAAACACTCCAACCCACCCCCTTCATCTCAAAGCTTTTCCTCTTTCCAAATGTGCAGATGTTAACAGCTGTCCACTGACAAGCTTGAGAATTTGCAGCAACTGGAAAAGCATTTAAATTTTTGCTATCAAAGGTGACCTATGAAATGTCTCCCAGAGCCTCCCAATGCAATCCATCTATGGGATTTTGCTTAAGGACATGCAAAGCCCATAACTAAATTCCAAGATAAAACATTTTAATATTATTTTCAAATTAAGCCTCTGAGCATGTTAGCATATTTTCAGGATTTCATCTAGAATGATGATGAAGAACCTGGCTCAACAACCCTGCCCACAGCAACAGTAGCCATCATTATTGTCTAGTCTGCTTATGGACCAGTTCATTAAGTGGGGAAAAAACTGGGACGTTACGTGTTTTGCGGTCTTCTAGAAGACAATTAAATACTACTAAAGTGATGCTTTTTATAAAGACAGTTTGCCCCCTGCTAGCTAGTTAAGCTTTATACCTATGGCAGTTGATCCTTTGTGTGCCCTGCCTTTTTTATTACACTAGGCTTTATACCCACATGCTGATTTAGTAACACAAGTTTCTACATCCACCAAAAAATGTGACAAATTGTACTTAAAATCTTTTGATTGTAATCCAACAGGTGCTACCTATTAGCAAAATGTACAATCTGCATAGTAGAGTACATGCATTAAAGTTTAATTAATGCATTTTATATACACCCTTTTTATTCAAAATATCTTACTTTCACTACAGGAGATAAATTTCAGATGTAAAAAGCACTTATAGTTAGGGTTGGGTACCAAACTCAAAATGTCCTGAGTGCTGAGCCACAGTAAATGATTTGGGGCCAAAATTTGGCACCAGAGAACATTTGGGTTAGAGGAAGAAAGCGAGTGAGACCATGTGATGGCACTCCTGTGGCGTGTTGTAGAACAACAATAACGCAGCAGGTTGAAAGATGAAAGCGGTCTCAGGTGTGGTTCACCTTTCAAAGCTTGACAAGACAATGCTCTCTGCAACATTTATATTACAAAATGCAGAGCTGGCCATGGAAACACATTCAATCTGAGGAAACACCTGATTAAATACTAAATAGATCTAAAAGCTGAAGAACGTTTTCACCTCAGGAGCGGCAGCTAACTTTAGCACACCAGTCGCCAACGTACAGTATGAGGACTTGAACCCATGGATAATGAAACTTTTACTGAGACATTACCAGCTTCATTGACATCTTCTTCAGGTAAATAATTTGGGGGTTGGATAAACTGTGATTTTTCACTGCATTAGTTTACGTTTTCACTGACAAGGACCAAACAGCGCCCTCTCCTGGAGCTGCTGCAATGTTTGAACAGTGAATGGGTGGGTCTTTAAAAAGCCATTTCCGTGAACTGCATGAAAAATACAAAAATACCACCATCCTGATTATATTTACAAATACATGCAAATATATTGCTTTCTTTGTCACAGAAGCCATCAAACACATAAGATGTGGAAACAAGAAATTTTAAAGTCATTCAAAATACAAAGGAAGTGCTAACATCGAGATCTAGTCATCCTACTATATAAAATATTCCTCTAGCATTCATTCGCTCCCAGTTTGGCCACTCCTTTTCAAAGCTGTGGAAGGAAAGAAAACGAAGAGGAGAAAAATCATAGGGTTACAGTACAGCATAGCATAGTCAAAGAAAAGGAGGAGCAACATGTAGAGAGGTGGGATGCAGGCAAGTGAACTTCATCATAACAACACAAGCCCCTCCACCCTCACTCACCTCCTTCCCTCGGTGCACCTCACCCTGCACCCCCTGGTCCTGAATCACATCCAAATCTTATACATTCACAGGCTGGGGCTAGCCAACTTTCACAGCTGTCACACATTTTCAACAGATTCCACCAGGCCTAGATGAGACTGGGGAGAAGACATTCCTGTGCCATTACACATTGGCTAAAAGGAATTACCGTTAACATATGATATTGTGGAAGTGGGAAATTTGCCACCCCAACCTTGCCCAAAGCACTCCGGAACTCAGGGTCATGGATTTATTATCTCAGATGGCCCTCAGAGGTCACTGGGGGCTGTTTTTTTTTTTTTGTTTTTTTTTTCTTTTCTCCCTCACTGTTCCGGCAAAAACCCCTGCAGCCCCAAGTGTGCTATTCATTAAGTACACTGTGTGTGTGTGTGTGTGTGTGTGTGTGTTGGGGGTAGGGTGGGGGGTGTCCAGGATGGGATGGTGGGGGGGGGGGGGGTTTACTCACAGAAGTGGGAGACACATGTTACTGTTGCTCTACGGGTATTTGTCATAGGAACGGCATGTCTTGTCAGACTGAGAGGCCATTCCCAGCTGTTGGGCTGCAGCACCGTGATGCAGCCTGAGCAACCACGGTCACATAAACAGGATGCCTCTGATGTGCAATTGCACAAGTGTGGGTGACCAGTCCCAGTTCAGCATAAATTGTTTTTCCTAAATGAGAGTTTGAGGCTGCATCCATCTGAAACTTCATAGTTACTCTTTTACTGTCTTTTTTTTTTGTGCTTCAAATATAAAGAAAAAGGTCTCAGTGTTAAAGAGTTTTACGTTTTCAGTCAGCAACAAACAAAACAAACAACTACTTATCATCTCATTGGTTCAAAAGGCCACAGGTACTGGGATGGTTGTGCGTTAGTCCGATGTAGAGCTATTACTGGCGACCTGTCCAGGGTGTACCCTGCCTCTCGCCCTGTGACCGCTGGAATAGGCTCCAGCCCCGCCACGACCCTGAAAAATCCTTTTCAGCTGAATAATGGATGGATCTTCTAGCTATATATTGTCACCAGGGGGCAGTGTCAAAAACAATCAGGTCCTTCAGCTTAGGCGCTTCTGCGAAGACAGACGCTGAAACTGAATGTTAAAAACAATGAAAACTGTTCTCTGCAGCCACCGTCTGCTTCTCACGTGCGTCTGACCAATCGTGTTCAAGGAAACTTCTAAATCATTCCACGTTCCACGTATTCATTGTGGAAGTAGTTGCATATCCAAATCCTTCACTCTGCATAACTGAAAACCTACGCAAACAAGCACAAACACAATACCGCAAATTCCGCTTAAGCCTGCAGTCATGCTAGCAGCTTTATGAGGTTGTAATTAGCCTCGATACAATGCTGCCTTGAACTAACAGCCAATTTCAGCAAGCTAACAGTACTTCACAAGTCATCGTTTATTTTATTTGCCCATCGCTTTTTATGTATTTGGGCGATTTTAAAATGTTGCAATAGACAAGCTGATAACATCGAGATATCACACATGTATGCAGAATACATCCGAAGTTGCCATATCCAGAGCTATGTTAAGTTGCTTTTAATAGCAGAAGTTGGCTAAACGTGTTTTAAAGGGGAAACAAAGTGTAGAGAATTAGATGGGAAATTAAATAAAAAATAATAATTCAGAGTATAAGTCTGAGTATAATCTGAATCTGAGTACAACAGTAGAATGTGGACATGAACTGAGAGGAAACCTCGGCCTACACTAAGCATAAAAGGTGGGAAAGACTGAGTTAATAAAATAGAATCAAAGAAGCAGCATATACAAGGCAACAAGTATGCAATGAAAATAAAGGAAGCAAAATAAAAATGGTGAATCATGAAAGTAAAACAAAAGTATTACCGAATGCATGGCTGCATGGCCTAAAGAAATAAATGAAAACAGTCCTGCAGCTCTTTTATTCTTCATGGACCTCTTTTGCCTGTCTCACAAACTTGACTCAGTTTGGCACGTGGAGTTGGATGGACAAGATGCAGAACAGACTGTGTCTCGTTATGCGCTGAGAGGAGGGGAACTAAAACAAGAAACTTTACACGCGTTCGAGGAGGGAGAGCCTGCAATCAGAACCGAAGACAAGAAATATAAATCTGCGACTATTTTCCAATAGCTAGAGGGCATTTTGTTTTCATGATTAAAGTCTTGTCAATTAGGATTTTATCTTGGAATGTTTCAGTGCTTTTAGCTAAATTCGGAGACCTCCTATGGTCTATTGGCTACTATGCTTTGGAAATTGCTCCCAAGCACCTGCAATGTTGGCACATTCAGAATCCCTACTCTATTAAAAAGTCTTTTTTTTTTTTTTTCTGAATGCTCATAACAGCTAAATATTTATAGAAAGTCACTGTGCCAAAGCAACCAACTACATTTTCTAAATAAGCCTTATTCGAAAATAAGGTCCAGATGTTTCACGTTTTTGGTGCACCATGCAGACGGCTGTGAGGAGTCAGCGTGTGTTTTCACCATTTCCATGACAGGAGTACGATGATGGTTCTCTTAGTAATTTCAAGGCAACCCCAGTGCTCCGCTTCCTGGAAATAAAACAAAACTATGTTGTAGCCTGCGTCATCCAGTGAGTCAACTAAACAGTCTGGAGGGATATCTGTGAGAGAGTCCAGACACAGTCATTCCTCCTTCCTCTAACTTCCATGACTGTTCAGTTTGCTCACTGTCAGCGCAATCGGTCCAAAGCAGAACATCCTTTCTGGTCTTTTCCAGTATGGCGTTAACATTGCAGGATAAATCCCAAGATTTTAAGTAACATATATAATATGTGGAACTGGCCAGCTTTTGTTGTGCCAGCTTTGGTGTTTCTGCTAGAGCTTAAAACTGAAATGCATCACTGAAATGTCTGCAAGGGGCTTTCCCGACTTTGCACTTCCAACCGTGGATACTGCAGCTGTAAGTAATCGCTGATACTGAGGAATTGTGAAAATTGTAAAAAAAAAAAACCTCTATTTTTTTTTTTTTTTTCCAGTCCAGCTTCCATCACTGTGCTTATTGTAATCCCCATATAAACTTTAAATCTCTGACAATATACAAGGAGGTCTTGTGCAAAAATGTATTTCACAGCGCAGACTAAACATACACATTCCTCAGCAGAATAGGTTAAAGTGAGTATACACAAAACTAAATACAAGCTTTGAAGCCTGCCTTTGCTGATATTGATATCATTGCAGCACCTGATATTAAAAGAATTCCTGCCAGATGACTAGGGGAAAAAAAAACTGATCTCACTCTTCTCTGCCTTCAGGCCGGGGTTCTTAGCTTTCCTTTTGTCTGAACGAGGATCCGGACAAGTCTGTCATTTGACCGTCTCTCTGCGCTGTGTACACTTCAAATGTAGCCCTGACAGACTATGAATCATCTGTTAGGAAACTAGGTTAGAGCACAATAGGCTCTTCATAAAGTAAGGCAAGGCGAGGTAGTAAAGCTGCAGAGAACATATGCATGGCAGCCATCTTGGAATCCAAGTATGAGGAAAGACTGGATAAGAGCCCAGTTTGTTTTTCTTTTTGCTCCGTTAATTTTAAAATCCATTTTACAGTGAGATTCATTTTAAGGTGAAGCAATAAAAATCCCTGCAAAGTGTGCCGGGCAGGCTGTCAAATGGGAACTTCAACATTAAAAATGACTGCAGTTTTTCTGTATTTACGTACGCTATATAAAAAAACAATATGCCCTTTACACAGCAGAGAACCTTTTCTCACCGTGTATTATTAAAAATAAAATCAATATTGACACTGTAGGCTTATAGTTGAGAGAAGCCGGGAATGTTGCCTAAATATTTTAACAACCTCTCTTCAATTTATACCACTTTTTCCCCCATGAGCTTCACCCACGTGTTTCAGCCCCTCTGTAATATGGACCTTTGGCTGTGCTCTGTGTCCAGTCTACCTTACAGCAAGGAAATTAAATGTTAAATATTTACCATTCTCCTGGTATGTGACCCCACAGATTCCGGCTGTGATGGGTAGCAGCCACATTCCTCCCACGGGAAGTTTATCCTTGCTCCTTTCTTTTTTTTTTCCCCCCTCCTTGCTATCCTGCACTGCTTGTGAATGTGGCCACTGGCTTGGGCATCAGCCTAAATCTCTGTCATGAAATACACTAACATGTCACATGTGCTACTGCAGTCTGTTGTGAGGCTTTCCAGGACTAACAGGAAATTTTAAGTGCCTGTCATACAGGAGGTGAAATCCTTCCAGCTCTGTTCCACCAAATATCTGAGCCATTTGATTTGAACCTTTCTTTTCTAAAGGCAACAATGTAAAATCTTTGATTTCCGTGAAGTACTCCTGTGGGTTAGAGGAAGAGATGAATTTTGTAAGGCTTGAGTGACCTTGACTAGACTCTATTTTGCATGAAGACCTGTGTGTAGATTGTAGGCTGGTGTTGTTTGTCTCTTAAGGTCCCACCACAGCATTTCAGTTGGGTTGAGGTCTGGATTTTGACTGGGCCACTGCTGCACCTTGATTCTTTCCTTTTGCAGCAGTTCTGTTATAGAGTTGATGGTGTGCTTGGGACCATTGTCCTGTTACATGACCCAGTTTGGGCCACTTCATGGACGACTCAATGACTGTAAGGTGCGCAGGTCCGCTGTCTACAAAACAAGCCCAAATCATCACCTCTTCACCCCCAAGCTTCACAGTTGGTATGAGGTGATATGCTGTGTTTGGTTTTCACCTAATGTGGGGCTGTGCATAATGGCCAAACATTTCCACGCTGGTCTTGTCTGTCTTAAGTACATTATTCCAGACGTCTTGTGGTTTGTTCAGATGCAACACTGCAAGCTTAAGCTGTACTGCCATGTTCCTTTTAGAGTGAAGAGGCTTTCCCCTGGAAACTCTTCCAAATAAGCCATGCTTGTTCAGTCTTTTTTCTAATTGTGCTGTCATGAACGTTAACATTTAACATGCTAACTGAGACCTGTAGATGTAGGCCTGTAGAGATGTAGCTCTGGGACTTTTTGCAGTTTCTTTGCACGTTGCACAGCCTGACTTTGGGACGAATTTGCTGAGAAATAAACAAACACACCTGAGCACTCCAGAACTAAAACATCTGCTTTTATAGGTTACTGATGATCAATCAAGTGCAACTGATTAGCAGCACCTGCTACTTACCCATGGAAGCACTAAGTGTGGACTTGGATTTTCACAGGAGGAGTTCTGTGAAAACTTTGAGTCTTATAATTGAATCACTCCAAAATGTAAAGCTGATGATGGTCAGACCATCAGTAAAGAAAAGTGTCCCTGGGACATTCAACCCAGCTTTTGGATTTGCTGTCATGTTTAGTAGTGATGATGCAGGGAATGTAGCAAAATAATGACAGTTCTTTATGTTTCCAGCCCACGTGGGCAACGTTTGTTACATTTAAAGAAGCCCTCTTTCACTTACAATCAACTGATGCATTAAAAGTACATTTTGGGGGATAATCTTTCAAGGAAAAGTGTACTTAAGTCATGGCAAAGAATACGGCCAAAATTCGAACATAGCTTGAGTGAAAAGAAATGGGACTCGTCTGATTTCACAATATCCCCGGCACAAAGCATCTTTTTACCCCTAAGACCCCAGGCACCCCACCCCTTCAGATGTAGCCTTTTGTTGTGTGCATGTGACTGTAGAAATGGCTCGGTAGGAAATGCCAGACGCCCACAAAAAAAGCAAGAGAAAAATAGTTGTGGGAGCCACCCTCTGCATCAATTCAGCTGCAACAAGAAGCATTTTACAGCTGGTTTATTGTTATTCCTCTGCTGTTTAAGCTGTCTTTCATGTCAAAAGTCTTTTCCTACTTACAAATCACTGGGAAGCAATCCCTTTCACTGCACTGCTGTGCCCTAAGCCCCTTCCTAGGGTCCAGTCCTTTGATCACCTGTAAGGTTGGCCATCAAGTTAAAAAATAGAGAAACGGCTGCTGGGATAAGCTTGTGTTCTTGTCTGGAACAGAGGAAGCCCCCCCCACCACCACCAACCCCCACCACCACCACCCCTTTTAGCAATTCCCTTTTTTCTTGTTTCTGCTCTCTCGATGAGCCTGGGAACAAAATCTCTGCAAGGTGGGGTGGAGTGGGGGGGTTAGTTGCGGTTGTTGAATTGTTTGGGAAATGATTATGCTTTGGCTGCATTAATGAGGATTCCTCAACGGGTAAACAAATTGATTAACTAATTAGCTTAGAAATGCAGTGCTGTGTCCCCAAGAGAAACATACTACCCTTTGACCCAAGGCTTTGGATGCAGTGTCCCCAAAGTGTACACCACTGTCACACTGTGGCCCTCTGCCAGAGGCCTAGACCGGTTGTCACCGCTCCTGAGTTTTAAGACTTGGTTAATTGGATTCCCTGAGTGCCCAAGGAGAGGAAAGAGAGGGAGCTAGCTTGTTACGAGCCCTTCTGTTCCAGAGGAGGGAGGGAGGATAGGGGTCCCTTATCAGCCATCTTTGGACACCTCCGGTGGCTATTAATCAGAGCCAGAGCCCGACTGGAGCCAGAAGAGGATCTGCAAAGGGGTGGGAGGGAGAGAGTTTGAGCCTGGAGCCTTCCTTGGGCCTCACTGACACCCTCACATTGGGAACTACAACAGACAGCATAAACACTCCTTCCTCCCCTCCTTCCCCAAGTCTAAGGGTATACACTAGTACAACCCCCTGCAAGCTTTCCTCCACTTCTCTAGTGTCCTCACTCAAATTGATTTAGGCTTGGTTTAGCCCCCTCTGGCCTGGGCCCATCCATTTTAGGTGGCGTGACAGGTTTATATCGCCCCCTTACTGTGTTATTATATTGGTGCTGTGCCGCCCGTTACTATTGTGCTAATGAAAATTTAGCACCAGACATAATATTCTTTTTCACAGGATGTGCACTCAGCATGCAAAATATTTTGAGCACATTTACAGGATTGGAAGGCCTCATTATTTTTTTTTATTTTATTTTATCATCTGGGACAGAGCAGGCAGAAAAAAACAGGTTTATGGACAGGAAAACAAGTATTAAGTGTTGCAAATGTCAGGGCGTTTTGTAACTTGAGTTAATATTTTGTACGTGTTAGTTTGGCCGTGGCCTTTGGCTTTTCTTTGTGTGTTTGAATGTACAAAGGGAATTCTGTAGCAGTGCAGTGATTACTAACAGAAAGCCTGATGAAGTCTGGATCTCTGTGCATCTGTGCATATGGAGAGCTAACATGCTTAGCGTGATTACTTTCTTAAATTAATTTGGAAAATGCAAATATTATGCACTAAAATCAAAATATTAGGCTAATGGTGAATATTGCAGTCATTTTTTTTTTTCCAGCTCAAAGTGGTGGACGCTGCTGCTGGTGTAATTTGATGATTTATTCCAGATTGTTCATGTCCCTGGAGGCCCTATTCTGCAACAAATTGTCTGAATTCTACATAATTTCCTTTGAAGCCAGAAAATCTATTTGTAGATTTTGGTATGCAGACTCTGAAACGTGTTAATCACTAAGAATGTTTCATTCCTCCCAGAATATCAAAAGAAACTACCAATCACTGCGAAAGCGGTTACCAATAGTGCGAGATTCATTATTACAGCGGTTCCCACAAGATGAGAGGCATAGGCGAACTTTCAGATGAATTTCAAACTTAAATGGAAAGCTTCTGTGGAGTGCAATACAAAGCGCCATGTGTAAATATTGAATAATGAGGCGCTTTCAAGTTCCCCACTTTGGAAATGCCATGAAAAGAAAAAAAAAAAAAAAAACTGCATTAATGACAGCTTTTGGTGTGGTTTACATCACACGGGCCCATGAAAAGCAATCACCAGAGATAAATTTGTTATTATTAGTCTCTAAAGGCCTGAGATTTACAAGCCGCAGTGCATTTGCACTCAAGATGTGCTGACACAGTTTCTCTGAGACACATGTGACAAATATTAATGAGGTGCTCTGTTGTAGCGAATGCATTACACTCAGGATTAGTCAACATTTGGCACACAAACAAATCTCCCATCAGTAATGTGGCCATGATCACTGCCATTATATACACTGCAGATGGTGTACATATCATATTTATGACATTTACAGCTCTTTAAAAAGGACAGCACAAGCTTACGAGCTTTTCAAGTGATTGTAAGAAGAGTGATGTAAAGGGTCAAAGTATCACTGTACCCTGGAAATCATCATGAATATTACAAAATCACCTGTACCACAGAACGCCACAGCAACTCATTCCTACCTCATCACTCCTGGACTATGTTTATACTGTGCACTGTATTGTTTTAACTTTGGAATATTTAATTTTAATTTAACATTGCAATTTTAGTGCTGTAGTTTGACGTGTTTTTTTTTTTTTAAACTTATTTTTCATATAGAATTACATTTTTTTTTTTTAATCTTATATATTCACATTTTAAGTGAGCATCTGTAACAAAAAAGATTTCCCCCCGTGAATTAATAAAGTATTCTGATTCTGAAAACATTAAAAGAAATGATCTAATGAGAAGCTTCTACTGAGGACGAGGAGAACACTTTGTTAAGCCAGAGGTCCAAACGTCACCAGCTGCGAAGGTCAGATGAACCAGCTCAGCATTTTCTCTGCCTGAGTCACACACAAAACACGCATTTCATGCAACTTAAGGTCCGGATTTCTCATGAATGAAAGATCGGAGACAAATGCCTTTACACATGCTCATTTTTAGGTCCTGCGTATGTTGCCAAGGAAGTTGACTCAGCATTGCTTGGCACTGTTGTTGCTCACCAAAACTCTTGGAAATGAGAGTTGAAAGTTTGTGTAAAGTATTTTTTTTCTTTTTTACGGAGCCTTTAAAGCGTTTCTTTTTGTCATCCCATCATCAAATAAATTCAGATGAGTCACGAACTAACCACCACAGCACACTTTGGATACGTGAGTAATACGAACACTGGCCTTTGACAGGTCCTTATTCAATGCTTGGATATAAGGAAAACATTGCCAAATAAAGTATATATGAATATGGTTGGGGTTCACTAAGTCATAGTTTGTTTAGTCAGTTTGAAGTAATCGTACAACAGATTATTTCTATAATTCAGTGCTGCTCAGCTGAGTAATCACAGAGTGGGGGGAGGCCTTTCAAATGTTTTATCCAGCAAAGTTTTTATTTATTTTTAAAAATTGCATCTTTTAGATGTCGCAAAACTCATTGTGTGTTTAAGTATAGATTTGCAATGTTGCATGGCCACAATACAGTTTACCATATATGTGATGTCATCATAATTGAGAGGAGAAAATGCTTCCCTTTAAGGTAATGTCCTCGTGCACATCTGGACTGCTTTCAGTTCAGGCCTTGTTCGCTCCTCGGAAGTTCTTAATTGTGCCTCTGCCGGGCAGACAGACGGGCAGACGCTGTTTTTGTGTGTCAAAAACATTTTTCAGAAGGTAAAAATGAGATTTTGATGTTTAGTCAAAGCGGTCACGTGTACGGGAACACTCCAGGAAGCTTTTAACAAATGTTTCCAGTTTAGCAGCAAAGTCAGAGCTTCCTGGTTGGTACTCTGGTTTCTGTGCATCTCCTGTCACAGCTGTAAGTCTGTGACTTCTTCTTTTTTCTTGACCACAGTCGTACTTCGTTGTCTTTAATTAACGCTACCTTGGACACATTTGTTTCTGTTTGCAACAAGTCTTTGTCACTTTTTGTGCATATTCACAGATGTCTTGAATCCACCTTTTAGACTACAGATAATGGTTCGCTGTGCCACAATATAAACTTCTCACAAAGTTAGCTCTTACCTGTTCATAGCCTTGTTCTGACATATTTGGACGCTGTTTCTGCAGGATTAAATGTCACGTGCACACTCACAGAGGCTACTGTGAAACCTAATAATGTGACAGATATTTATTATCCTTTTGGCATATGAAACACTACAAAGTACCTACTACGGGTGATTTCACCTCTCCTGAATGCTTCAGCTCTTTGGTTGCACAGCACTCTGAAGATGTATCATAAACATGCACACACAAATCACTGGAGCAGCGAGCCAGCCGAACAGTTACTTGTGAGTCCGGTATGATCAACACAACTAAATGGCCTGCAGAAAAAGGTGTGGTTGCATTGATATTCTGAACAGCAATGTATGGTAAGCTATGCAACACATCTGTGTCCTCTAATATTTGGGAATTATTCATAGGAAATGTATAGCACAAAGAAGTTTTACTGCAGGAATTCACAGTTTGGGAATCACTTAAATTGTGTTTACTGCAGAATTCCCACAAGTTCCCTTTTTTTTTTTTTTTTTTTTTTTGCACTAACGTCTGGGATGCTCAGTTTGCAATCAAGTCCAAACAAGCAATCCAGAGTTACTCCTGCCATAGATTTCTCAGAGGTGTACCTACTCCTTTGAATCGGTATCTGATTTCATACACAGACTGCTGGTTTAAATACTGCCTGACAAATGACCTGCAGCTAGTGCCGATTCCAGGGGAAAAAAAGGGAAGCGGCTATTAACTTTGGCCATGGTACAGCGATAACTGGAGGGCAATGGTTACACAATCAGCTCCCTCGCAAGATAAGGTCATTGTGCTAGCTCAGGTTCGGAAGTAAACCCGAAAGCCCTGTGTGACAAGTAAACAACAGGAAGGAAATAATCAATTTGGTGCTTTTAATGAACAACTTTGAATCTGACGTCTTTGTTAGTACAAAATTGCCACACGCTGGTTAAACATTACTCCTGTAATAGTGCACTTTTAAGGTAGTTGTGAGCAGCCGCTGGGCAGGTTAGCATGCAGCCAGCTCAGAGTGTCTGTGCTCTGCACTCATGCTGAAAACAGCGAGTTCTGCCAGGATTAAGAAAAAAGCAAAGGTCAGAATTTAACATCTGCAACTGCATTTCTGCTATTGCGCAAACCATTCATTACATTTTGATATATTTGGTCATGGTCAGAATTATTTTTACTCAGAGGCTTGTTTACATAAAGTAATGCATTTTACACTCATGCCTGCCAGAGTGCAAGGAAGCAGCGACCGCAAAAGCTGAATTAGAGACCATTAAAAAGACGCACGATGGAAAAGTTTGTCCAAGAGTGATCAAGAATCTGAAAAAAATCAAGAGATGGAAATTTAGCTTTATAGCTTATGCATTTAGAGTGCACTCAAGCTGTCTAATTCTTTAATTTAACCTCGCTTTCTGAGACACGATTTTAAATTTATAAGTTCTCTAAAGTACACAGTCTTTATGGAGTGTTTCTTATTTAAAGCGAATGTTGTCGTTTTGAGTTCTGCTTCTTGTATGCCTTTGTTGTATTTATTGATACTTAAGAGGGATAAGTAGCGTTATGAAAACATCTGATCCTCTGCTGCTCATCTATTTAATGAATAACTCCCTTTTCCCAGGCCTTTTCCTTTGGCTTCAGAGGTAATCGTGTAAAGCTTCCTAGACCTAAAAGAGGGGAAGTGACGGGGTTTAAATGTTATTTAGCTAAGAGAAATGTTCATGCTGGAGTGGAGAGGGCGCTATAAGGAGTTACAAACCCGTCTAGGCTCACACTGTCAGTGGGAAAAAAAGGATGAGAGGGTGGTGGCTGTGCAGAATGAAAACATCACAAAGAAGCGCTGGAGTAGCAGCCTGGCCGTTCTCCTCTGACCTCTGGCAACAACAAGGTCGTTTCTCCCAGAGAATTGCTGCTGATCTGCTGGGGTTTTACACAGTAGCCACTTTCCAGGTCGCTTAAAGCAGTTTCCCCCCTGTTCTGATGATCAGTTTCAGCAAATAATATTCAATAAATAAAAATTTTTGCCTCTTTTCTTCAGCACAGCAAATTTCTATGACATGAAAAAAAAGTTGACTGCTTCTAGTTAGAACAGACTCATATTAATGGAACTTGTCTGATCTGGACACCAAATAACACTCAATGAACACAGTTAAGCTGTATTTTCAGACTAAGTCATTCAAAGAGGGTCATAAATATTCAGTCAAGGACACAGTAAAGCATACAAATTTCCCAGAAAACAAGCGGTTACAGTCCAATCCAACTCCGTCCCATTCTATATTGATGATCATCAATCATGCGAGGAAGGTTTTAGCTGAGATGCACATAAACATGCCTGCTACACATCCACTAGCAGCATGTTAATGCCTGCATGCCAAGAAATGAATTATTTGGAGTAGCAACTTGATTTCATCTTGGATCTGTCAAGTGAACATCAAGGACGTGGCTAATTGAGGCAGATGTAGATGAATTGCTGCACCGCGTCTTTGAACAGCTTAACAGAAGCTGAGATGTTTTAGACTACTTTATACTTTGTAGCCACGTTTTAACCTCATAGTTAGTGTTAGATTGAAGCAGAAATGTAACGATGTGGTATTTTTACTGAATAGATAGACAGTACATTGTGAATTTAATGACAACAAAGGTGGAATCAAACATCTAATCACAAATCCTCCAGATATTCCCTGATTTATTTTTTTTTAAATCAGTAATGGGGTGATTATCATTTATACTTTTTAGGGTATCAGTCCTATGTTTTTAGTTGCTGTAGTAGATGACAGCACAGTGACAATGCACTGACAATAAAACTAGAAAAAACAGTTATCAGTTTGGGTATGTCAGTGTCATCTTGGACTGTAATATCCAGATTGACTGTTTTAAGTCTCGTAGAAAATCCACAGCTTCACTATTGATTTCTACATGATCTTATCCTATAACGACACTGATGGATTTATTTCATTTTACTTTTTGAATTATTCAGTAGCAGAAAGTGATTATTTTCCATCAGCACTACAATATCATGTCGTATACATTTAAATGTGCTTTTTTTTTTTTTTTTTTTTAAAGTTCCTGAACTCAGAATGAAGCAACTTCACAAATTCTCCAGTGACATAATTACCAGCACAGTCAACACAAAGCTTCACCATCAGCTAAATGAACCAGCCAGGAAGTATGTTAGAACTTATTCCAGAAAAGCTCACTCTGACACCCTGGATCATTTGAAGTCCTGGAGAAGGAGCCTCATTACTGCCAAGGCCCACACGGGGGGTTCACTCCCAGACGTCGTTTAATGGCAGTAAAAAGGAAAAAGGCTTCAAGGTTACGAGATGCTGAATAGCTTTGGAGGAGACGGCTTGCTCTCCCTTTGCCCCGTATCCCACGTCACTGGAGCCAGTGGAGTCATAAATGGCTGCTAACACTAACAGTAAACGGATATAAAAAGACTCCCAGTTTCCTTTATATGACCCATTCCCCTTTGCTCAGGGGGTTTGTTGATAGGAGCCGAGGGTGTTGTGAACAAAAGGGGATGGTTGGAGACTGTGGAAGGAGGAAGAGCCCCATTCGTACTAAGGAAATGAGAGGAAAGTTCTAGGACAGTCTTTGGTAAATACAAAACAGACTCCGAAATCTGCAGTCTGAATATGTTTTTAGTTTAGCAGCATTTTTGATCTTTTCATGTAGAAATATTCTGAATTCAGACCTTCAAGTTTCTGATTTAGAAAACTCTTTACATCCTAGTTTCATTTTACGGCATGTCCTTCTGTTTGCTATGACTGCAGCAAACACTGCGAGCGATGACGTCATTATTCTTAGATAAGTGGAAAGATCAAACTCATTTAACACAAATGAAAATAACCGATTCCAGATTCTTTATAAGACTCTGAAAAGATGAAAAAGAAAACAAGATTTTAAGAGTACATAAAAGATTAAAGGACTCGTAAAAATGCAAATTTGTACTTACAGAGAAGAACCCCTTTAAATACTGGGAGGAGAGAGAAGACAGTGACTATCATGTAAAAGTAAAGATTTGTAGGAATGGTGATAAAAGGTGCATTTAAACAGTTGATTAACAGACAGTGTAAATAGACTAGTTTTTACTACTGTACGTATGTGGTAATTTCATATTTATACACACACACTGTGTCCATATACTCAAAATAATCATTCCTGCTAGTTGTTACTAACTAAAAAGTGATTTAACCTGCTTTGAGGACTTTACAGGAGGTGACTTAGGGATTTAGTCATTGTTCTAACTATGATTTGTACTTTGTGGCGTGGGAGTGCAGTGGTTACATTGTCACATGGCAGCAGAAAGGAGAGTTTGGCTCTCCTGGTTGGTGCTTTCTTTGTGGAGTTTGCACGTCCCCCCTGTGCCTGCATGGGTTTCCTCTGGATGCTCTGGTTTCCTTCCACGGGCCAAAGACATGCATGCTTGATTAATCAGCGCATTATTTAGCCATATGTGTTTTTGTCACATAGGAATAGGCCACACAACATGTGCCGTGTAGTGTAACTCTGAGTGGTTAGTAAGACTAGAAGAGCACTTTACAAAAGCCATTTCATTCATGACAACAGCGTGACTCGTTTTTCCGTCTGCACATCAAAATGATTGGCCGATCAAACTCCAACACACAGATTTAGAGCAGCACGCAAAGTTCAGCTGGAGTTGTCGTCATTTTATGCACCGAGCCAATCAGAACTTTTTTTTTTCCCTAACCTAAAAATCAGTTTCAGTTAAGGAACATAACTTGCAAACAGTAACAAAGTTTATGGAATGACTTAAGCCTCAGTATTGACTTCCAGTTAATAAAGTCATATTAAGCAGTAGTTAGTTAAGCAGCACTGTCTGCAGATGTATTTCTTTTTGAGGCATTTTTGCCCAAATTTCAGCACAACTATGCTGCATGCATCAAAACAGGGCCAACAACAGACAGAAGGAAGGAGGTGGGAATCGAAGCCACGATGTACAGTATATATAAAATAACCACTGAATATGTCAATTCTGACTAAAAGTTAAAATAACTTAATTTTTTTTTTTTTTTTTTTTTTGTTAAAAAGATATTCCAGGCAGGCATAGCTTCCCAAACACGGAAACTTGGTACGAAAAATAAGGAAATTTGTGTTTGGTCGATTTATTTCTTTGTTGTTAAAATGCTTCTTGTCAATAGATCTCATACAACTATTTCCCCTTAAATGGAGACACATCTGGAAGGAAAATGCATTTGTGGGTTGCACCTATGAAAAAATTTTCTCTGCCAATGCCAATCGACTTTTTCTGCTATTGACTTGTTTGGTGTCATTTATTGGGTTGGATGATTGAAGTCTGAGGAAACAAGACATATTAGCAACGTAACAATTTATTCATTTAACAAACAGCGGCCTCAGCAGCATGTGGAAGAACCAAACAGAGCCACAACAGCCTGGCACCTCCTCCTCATGCTGGTCACCAGCTTGGTCACACACTGCTGTGGGATGGCCTCTCATTCTTCAACCAGCATTTGTCAGCCAGTGTGATTGTGTTGGTCACTCTGGCACAAACGGCACATCCAAGCTGATCCCATAAGTGTTGAATGGGGTTGAGGTCAGGACACCAGCCATCATCTCCATTCCCAAATTCTGGAGGTAGTCTCTGATAAACCCTGCTGTGTGGGGGTGAGCATTGTCATCTCAGAGGACAAGAGTTCGGTCCCAGACTGCGGAGATATGGGATTGCCACTAGCTGCAGAATCTCATCTCGATATCTCTCTGCATTGAGATCGTCTCCAATGATCACAAGCCTGATTGTCAGCACCTGGAGTACCAGAAGCTCAAAACAAGAATCAGTCGCAGAATAAGCTGTTTGGCATTGGCAGAGAAGATCTGGCAAGTTTTTCATTTCCTGATACACTGTAAGACAATTTTTATTTATTTTTTTTTGCAGTCACTACCATTGTTTTCAGTGAAAACTTTTGGTTCCTGAGTTCATCACATGAACGGAAAACGTGTCTCCTTATCTCAAAGTGAGCACAGCCGAAATCTTAAGCCCACATTCAGTCTTCCAGCACAAAAGATTAGCTTGCCTTTAGGTGGTACTTAGCGTGGCCCTGAAAAATGATATGCATCAGCTCCATAATTTAAAGGTAGATTTCAAGGAGGGGGACTACTGCTCCTTCTTCACCAGTAATGACCATAATGCCTTGTTAACCCCTTCACAAGAGGTTACATACCCATATGACGTTGCCCTTAAATCATCCAAATGGCTGGTATCAGGATGGCCATGGTTTCTGTCTTATATAGTGTCCATCTTTTAGTACTTGAAAAATGTCTAAGAAAGAACTCACTGAAATTGCAGCTACGTTTAAAAGTGTGTGTGTGAGTGTGTGTGTGTGTGTGTGTGTGTGTGTGTGTGTGTGTGTGTGTGTGTGTGTGTGTGTGTGTGTGTGTGTGTGTGTGAGTGTGTGTCATTTGCTGTTTTAGTGATAATAGGTTTGATGGATTTGAGGATTCTGTTTCTGTCATACAATCATCAAGAAGAAAAAGCAGGTTCATTTGAAAAGATACATTATTGCAGTCTATATCCTCTGTGACCTTTCCATGCACCGTGTCTTCAGAACGTTCCCCTCGATTCTCTCCAACCGGCACATTTCAGACGCCCCAAGCCTGTTGCATGAACTCTGACCCTTGAACTGGAAAGCGAGAGGCTTACACGAGCTAGCACGGCCGATGGGGAAACTCAACACCAGCCTCCTTCGATAGAATTTTCAAGCTTCGCATTCATATCCCCTCCATGCACCTTCCCTCGCTTTCGAGCTCACTAATCCTCTGACCCACCAAACACACCCATTGTTAAGACTTTCAGGGTCAGGTAGGTGTCACTGCAAACGTCATAAATAGATTTATATCTGTTTAACAAAATCAGCATAGATTTGTTAGAATTAAGCTGAGTTTCCTACTTGTCTGCCTTTGTCTGTGAAATGTTACATCTCAGACAAGAATCTCAGCTGTCAGACAAACAGTGCTTTAAACCATTTCTCACTTCCAACTATCTGTGCTAAGTCTTGGTGACCTCACGTCAGTTGTTCCTGGTAACCTGCTTAAGAAACGACACGAACAAAGAAAATTTAAGCATGAAACAGGAGGATTTGATCACCAGGAGAGGGTGTTCATGAAAATCTAATGCTTACTGGTGGATTATTAAAAATAACAACTTATTTACTGCAATTTATCGCAATTCATACAGCTTTCAGACAACAATTTGAGACTGCATGATGTGAAACTAGCTCTAGTCCTGAGTTACTCCTGTGAGACAGCAGTTTCTTAAAAGGACACGACTGTGAAGGGTCACTTCATCAAGGGTGGCTTCACATTTTGCGGTGATTAGGTGAAAGAGAACACCTGCCATATTACTGTACATGGGAATGGCCCTTCTGTATATGGCCGAGGCATCGGTGTTATTAAAAATCTATGGAGCATGTCTCTGTTACCAAGTGTGTCCACAAAATTACATTTTTCACAATGAAGAAAGGAAGGCTCGTTTTCTTGGCAGCAGACACGTTGTACTTGAAAGAATTTGCTTTGGTGGGGGGTTTAAGGGGCCACGGTTCATAAAACATCACAAAAAGATGAATCAAAGCGTAAATTGATGTAAGGAAAAAAAAAACTTCTATTATTTTCCATAACAGGAGCCAGCTTTTTAATTGTCTGTCAGCTGAAGGTGAACCACTGCCACTGAGACCTGTAAAACGCTAATATATGTAATATAAATGCACATATGGTGCAACCCTCCCCCCTCTCTTTCTCTGTCTTAGTGACACATGGCACACATAACCAGTCATCAACCAATTTTTCTGTGTTTTTTTTTCTTTCTTTCTTTTAGGTTTCCTTTTATGGCACGTTTTCATGCTTTGCCACACATGCACTGAGGGTTGACTGCCTTTATGGGCCCTATATTTCCAGGGAAATTTGTCTTCAGAGCAAAAGTGGCATTGCTGTCTCATTCAGTGGCTGAAAGCCTCATAAAATACTCTTCTTCTGTTTCTAACCATAACCATATACTGACTCAAATTAACCCACAGTGTCCAATTACCTAAGATCACCAGCTGGAACTGCAGTCTTTATCATTTATATTTCTGTAGGTAACACTTTTAATTATAATGACTTACAATATCTACAGCAATTGAAGGAGATTTAATTCTCAGCTCAGTGAAATATTACAAGTAAGCGGTGGTAACTGTTTTTGTGGTGGCATGGGTCAGCGTTCCTGAGAATTTACAGTAACAAAACACTCAAGTGATCCTGCAGGGAACTTATGTAAAAGTAAATTACATCCTTTTTTGCAGTACCAAAGCTCCAGCTTTGAAACATTAAAGGCCGATCTGAATCCCCAGGTAATGCTTGGTGATACCCAAAGAAACCACAAACACTCTCCCACCAGTGAAGCACCCTCCTTTAGCTCCCTACAAGGTATTTGAACCAGGTGCTAACATCCTAAGCATTAAACTCATATTTCACCCCCTCCTTTTTCAAAAGTTGTCCACATAAAATATCTCAGTACACACAAGAATACAAAGGTACCGTTCCATTAAAATTTCTGCTATGGAAACAATGCTTTGGTGACTAAAGTGAGAATAAATAAATGCTACAAAGCAGTAAACTGATCTCACAGGCAGCCGTTTGCTGCTGGGTCCTTATTTGGTGATATATGACAAGTCCCCTTTGATAGCTAATGTTTGCAGATCTTAGATATCACTGTGTAGCTGACTGGTGCTGCAGTGCATTACTAATATTAATTGAATTTCAGCTTTCTTGTCTTATATAACAGTGGCGACATTCTGAGGTTTTTAGTAAAACCTGACTAGTGATGTAGCCTGATTATGTACATTACATGAATTAAGCTCTGTGGTGCTTACAGCAATGGGCGAAATGCTTAACAATAAATTTAAACCTTCCTGTGAACCTTCAGAATTCAAAGATATGAGGATCCTCCTGCTGTGCTTTACCTTGGAGCCTCTTGATACATGCGTCCCAAGCTCTGCCAGCAAACATTAACGAGTAGGATTCTTGCAAATGGAATTCTATTAATGTTTTAAATAAAGCTCTGTGAAAAGGCAGAAATGAAAGGTATGCTCATTGGGATGCAACCAGATGAGATTGGATATGCGGGGGTAGCGTGTCAGGAGAGGAACCTGCCTCTCATTATCAGGAAGTGGGAGTAGATGATGGTGGTCACTGAAGGTCAGGGTGGGGTGTGTGTCAAAGAGGGAGGCGGTGGAGAAAATGTTTGATAAATGATTGCACTAATTCAGAAGCACTTCCTTTTGTCATTATTACGATCTACATCTTAGGACTTTGGACACGCATCACTGAAACATTATGAAAAGTCAATATATGAATTTATTTCCACTGTATACAGCTATTTTCGCTTATCCAATTTGAGGTCGCAGGGCTGACGCATAGAGACAGTCGGCCGCTCGCAGCCACATGCTCACGCGCATGTCTTTGGACTGCGGGAGGAAGCCAGACATAGGCACAGGGAGAACATGCAAACTCTGCAGAGAGAGGCCCCGGCTGGCCCGCGGATTCATACCCAGGACCTTCTTGTTGTGAGTTTGTGTTTTAATGAAAAACATCTGGTCCAACCATATGGACACTTAAGTGTGCACGAAGGGCTCTGTGAACAATGCAATTTAGTGACTTCACTGCATAGAAAGAAGCTCCCATTGGCTCCTGATTTTGCTTTCTGTTGGGTATTGAAACAAAACTCCTGAAAACGTGCAGCAGGGAGATTAATGCAGGCGGTCCTTCACACAAGTTTTTCTGTTTCAGTTTATCATAACAGTCACAAACTCATCATCGTATCACAATGATTGATTGCATATAACTGAAATGTGTAAGAAAAGGACAAAACACTGATATTCAGCACATTTGACTTGGACATGTGCAGCTGTTTGGGGGGGGGGCTGTTGCTATCAAGGTGATGATGGCGATCTCACAGCAAGGGAGACTGTAACAAGTCAAAGGTGAGAGAAGAAAGTTGAAGGAGCGACACAAGGAGAAACAAATCCTGGTGAGAGTAAACTTTGACATCCTTTTTCTCAGCTTCGACTTAGACGTCAGTCTTGGGCTGCATGCTGTTTCAGAGACATGAGTGGCAGGTGGCAGGGCCTTAAACTAAGAGGGCAGAGCTAATGTCCCTTTAAGCCGGAGAGTGAAGATTCAAAACTGAGAGCCGATGTAATAATGTAGCTTGAAGTGTCGGCGTGTCCATAATGCTAAACGGTGTAAAAACAAGGGAGCACGCTTGAGTCCAGCACAGAAAATATGAAGAAGAGAGAAATGCAGGTAAATAGTTTCAGAGGAACGAGACTGACTGTAGTCTTCGGTGGAAGCTTCCACAGGACAGACTTGCTGTTTTTAATGTAAAACATCTGCTTCAGATTGGAGGGAGCTCTGGTTTTCGTGTGTGTGCGTGTGCATACATGGTGTGTGATCCTGAAGAGAAAAACAAAACGGGAAAGAGGGAAAGATAGCGGTTGTAAAACTGAGGGATAAAGCGTGTGTTTTGGTGTATGTTGACAGTCCAAATCAGGAACTATGAATCAGGAGCTCCGAGAACTCCTGGAAGGCTTCTCCTCTCACTCTGTCGAGAGAAGGCATTCCACATGGTGGCTAATTTCTCTAATTATCTTCATGTGAAATGGATGCCAGATGACAACAACAGGAAATCGCACTCACTCGATAATATTATCACTTACAATACGATTTCACAACCTCGAAAGTACCCCGATTCAGAACACAGTCATAACTGCGTAATTGCAGTTTTGTTTAACAAATTCTCTGAGCTAAATAACCACATAGAGGCGGCTGGTTGTCCCAGCACTCTGGTATGACCCACTGGAGCATATCAGCAGCAAGATATGTGCCACAGATATATGCTTCAAAATCATCTGTGCAGACTCCTGTAACGGGTTAGTTAATTACAGACACAAAAACAATTTTGTAAGGTTAAGGGAAAAGTCATGGTTGGGGTTAAAATTAGAGCTGCGTTCAGTTTAAGAACCTTTTGCCTGATAAACACCCCAGCTGAGGTTGTGAAACGGTCACACTTAAGAGAGCAAATACTGACAGTGAACAACTTTAAAGACCAATAATGTGTAGATCAGTTCATCCAGTCCGATCTCCTCTATGAGGGGATTTTGTTTATAACAAAGTTCTTATTTTATTCTTTGTTCCAATCCATTAATACAGGTCAGTGAAAACTGGCAGGACAGCTTTGCTTGTTACATCTGTGACACTTTCTGTGTTTCTTGACTTTCTTATCTACTGCCCCATATAACTAAACCGAATAAATTTCAATTCTACAACACAAGAAAAACACAAGCTGCTCAAAATATCAGCCACTGTGTTTAATGTGTGTAAAAGTTGAAAAATAATTTCTGTTTCCCTTTAATGGCTACCAGTAAACCCAGCATTAATGTGCTGCAAGCACAAAGGAATGCCTGTTTGCTGAAAATAACTCACTCCAAAATCACTCCACGAGAAGACAGGTGCTTTCCCTGACAAAATACGCCAAAGTGCCTTTACTGCAGGTCAAGACCTTCTGAGGGTCAGAGCAATGTTTTTCAAAAGTGCCTGCCTGGACTGTTGCAAGCTTTTGGATTAGGCATTCTCAGTTGCAGGCCCTGTCTGCTGAGCAGCTGTTTGGGATCAGATGCGAGCCCCGTGTGTCCATGCGAGGCTCAGCAAACCCCTCCGATTAGTCCCAGTAGAACCAAGACTGCTGCTGCATTCCAGCAACTTGATCTCATGCAATTTCATCACCAGTGGGGTTAGATGGTCTCATCTGGAAAAATATAATTGTTTATCCGCCGTAGCATTTGCCTTAACTTTAGAACTTGTATAAGGTGCTTTGGGAAGTGACTTTCCCTACTGCAGAAGTAATGACCAGACTTGAAAAGTGCACAGTAAAGTGATATACAGTAAGTGGCTAAGACAGTAAATACAGTCATGTGAAAAAGAGAGTTTTCACAGGACTCTGTGCAGTTCTGTGTAAACTTAATGATTCAATAGCTTTGACAGAACCATCTTTTGCAACAATAACTCGAAGTAACCTTTTTCTGTATGACTTTATCAGACTCATCGGTGTGAGGGACCTCGTCTTCATGACACTGCTGGACTTTGGGCCACTGTACTGGAACATCTTGGTTCTTTTCTTTTTCTGTCGCGCTTTTGTAGATTTGCTGCTGTGTTTGGGCTCGTTGTTCCGTCAGATAATCCAATTTTGGCCAAGCTTTAGCTGTCAGACAGCCTCACATTTGACTATAAAATAATTTAGTATGCATAAGAGTTCATGGTCAAGTCAATGACTGCAAGGTGCCCGGGTCCTGTGGCTGCAAAACAAGCCCAAATCATCACCCCTCCACCACCACTGTGCTTGATAGTTGGCATGAAGTTTTTGTGCTCATATGCCATGTTTGGTTTTTTATGCCGGCCCTTGTGCATTATGGACAGCTCCACTTTGGTCTTGTCTGCCCGGAGGATGCTGGTCCAGAGGTCTTGTGGTTTGATCAGATGCCACTTTGTAAACCTAAGCTATGTCACCATGTTCTTTTTAAAGAGAAGAGCCTTTCTCCTGGAAACCTTTCCATGAGAGCCGTGTTTTAAACATGTTTAATCTAATTGTACTAACATTTAACATGCTAACTGAGGCCTGTAGAGTCATTCATATATATAATATAAATATATAACAGTGTTAACACACCTGAATGCTTCAGACCAGTTTGTATATATTTCATTCTTTTTAAACTTACTTTAAGAAGTTTGTAGTGCAGCAAAAATCAGATAAAGGTAACATGTCAGATGGTTACTTTGATTATGCAACATTATGTAGGAGTAGGTAATCAATAATATAGGCATTGATTTATAAAAACTGAACATTAATAACTTGTATATAATATTATGCTACAGAATATTTCTAATTGATTAGGCAGCTCATCCTCTTTCTGCTGATAATGCTTTCTTTAAATATATAACACAATGCATAAAATAGTGCTGTATGCATCTTGTAGACACCTGGTCTGCCGGGTGATTGCTCCGCTTGGTCGGTGCACCGGACACTATGAGGAAAAGTCAAACACAGAGGGGAGAGCACTGACTTCAGCTTGTTGGTCCGGTGAGCCACCACTGCACCTGACTCGAACAGGCTCGCCTCCGTGCTGTCCTCATTTACAAATCCAAACATTCGGACCAATAGCTGCATTTTCCTGCTTCAGTGCAGCTAGCTAACAACACAGAACCACTTACTGCTTAAGAGACAGAGAGTGAAAGCGACAGTATACCTTTTTTTTTCTTCCCCTTTTAACATAGAACTCATTGTTGGCAGCACAGTGGCGGAGTGGTTAGCACTGTTGCCTCACAGCACAAAGGTCTTGTGTTCCAGTCCACCTTGGCCCAGACCTTGCTGGTTCTCTCCATGTCTGCGTGGGTTCTCTCTGGGTACTTTCCTCCCACAGTCCAAAGACATGCAATTAGTGGGGTTAGGTTAATTGGTGATTCTAAATTGCCTGTAGGTGTGAATGACAGTGTGACTGGTTGTCTGTCTTTCTGTGTTAGTCCTGCGACAGGCTGGCAACCTGTACAGGTGCACCCTGCCTCTCGCCCTATGACAGCTGGGATAGGCTCCAGCCCCCCCTGTGACCCTGAATGGAATAAGCAGAAGAAAATGGATGGATAAAACTCATTGTTGTAGCCAGGGGCAGTAGAAACATGACCCCCTTAAGCAGTTATTCTAGTTTTACTTTCCTTGTTTTCCACTGAGTTATTGGTTTTTGTCACTAGTTAGCGAACATAATCTAATGTAAGTCTATTAGCAGCAACTTACCAACAAACCTAATGACGTCATATTGTGTACTGGCATGTGATGGTGCTGCACATGCTCTAAAAACTTTAAAGGTATCATGGTTTAAATTAGCCTTTATGCATGTAGGCCCAGTTTCCCGTACAGAGATTAAGTCTAATCCTGGACTAAATATTTTTTCCTAATGTGGTCTTCATTGACTTTTTCCTTTTAGTCTAGGACCATGCTTTAATCCATGAACGGGAAACTGGCCAGTAGTGTTTGATGTCCACATTAAAGACATTTTTTTTAAAAGTTTGACCTAATTTTACCTTGAACAGGTCAGTAGCTGTAAGAAACACACTTCTGAATAGCTCTATATAACATTACAATCACTTTTACCTCCAGATCAATCTATTGACCTTAAAGGAGAGGTCAGAGGTCAAATGTGACATGATATTTTCAATAATTTTATGGTACTTTTTATATGTTGACAATACACACCACACTTGTAAGAATCATAGTCATAAGACTTTTTGTCAGTTTTCCACCAATAAATCATGAAGTTGACCTTGAAGACTTTGGTGGATGTAAACACGACCCCGCTCTACACCTCTGCAAAGTTTTATCCGAATTTATTCAAAACTTTTCCAGCTCTCGTGTTTACAGACACGCACGCAAACGCTACCAAAATCCTACTAGCTGAGAGCCTGCACACGCCATAATAAAAGCTGATTTAAAACCCATCTGCTTACCTTGCCATATCTGACATGGTAAAACCTGAACTTCTGTGGTTCTGCCTCCAAAATGTTTACCTGAGCCACACTGTGTGTCTGTCTCCAAGAAAAATGTTAAAACAACAAACACAAATCGCAGTTAACTCAAGGGAAACTGTCTGGCTCCATTAAAAAAAAATAAAATTAGCATTTGGGTAGCAGGTACCTTTGACTTTATCTTCATCCATCTTTGTAGCAGCATGCGTGGTGCAACTAGAGCACAAATGATTTATAGCTGCAAACATTTGGAGCAGGTGGTGCCTTGACCCCACTTCACTTAACCCTTCCCTCTATTTCTGCCTGTTTCCCTTTTTCACTTGTCCTCCCATCTTACAAACTGGGTGCAGAAGCATAAACAGGCAACGTGAAGCTGAAGAAAACACATCATATCTGTTTCATACCATCAAAGTAATGTTATCAGATTCCTACACCCATTTTACCGCACCATTATTTTTCAGTGTAACTGATTTCAAACGGCAAATATGTATTTTTTTTTTCACAGTGCTAATTTGCCCAAGTTAACAATATAGATATTCTATTTTGTTTTCTTTTTGAGGAAGAATAATTTTGTTTTCCATCGTGATAAAAGGCAAACAAACTGATTGCGATGGAAAGAGGACAGGAGAGCAGAGGAAAGGAGGGAGGAGGGGAAATGGAAATCCAAAAGCACTTGAATGCCGAGCGCAGCTGCAGAATGGCATTTCATTGGGATCTGTCAGCTCAGCTCTGATTGGTCTGACATTGCTAATCCCTCCAGATGTTCGGCATTAACTGATGAGTGCGTGACTGTTTCATGCGGGACAAAACGGGGAGAGGGTCTGAGGCTGCCGCGGCCGGCGGGCCCAGGGTAAACAGGGCCTCTCAGGGACCACTGTCCCTGGGATTTGGGGAGATTTGGAGGACAGGATGAGCCGGCATCCGGGAATTAGGTGGCACAGAGTGCAGATTGTGTCAACAGTTTGGGACCGAGGTTGCACACGTGACTTCCTGCACCCCCCCACCATCTACATATCAGAGATGTTTGTTTGCTTATGTAAAGAAATGCCAGTTTCTCTTACTGCAGACAGCATGGGAATGCATCAACTGAAAACATCAACATAATTCCCAAGTCTTTGATAGCTGACAGTAAATCATATTTATGTTATGTATTTATTTAACTCCATATCTTGACAACTAGGAATGTCCCCGGGGCAAACATGAGATATGGTCCCCCTTTTAACACCTCTCATTGTTTGCTTTTTATGCATCGCATATGTATTCAGTCATTTTTTTAAAGTAAACAAACTGATCTGTTGACATGTGTACCATGTAAGCCCATTAAAAACATGAATATTAAATAAACATTTAGCGTGAGGCACTAAAATTGATCTTAAACCATATATAGCATTTACAGGGCATGGCTAAAAGCTGCCTGAAGCTTTGAGCTGAAAAGAAAGCTTTTTTCTACAACTGTGCACTGACTCTAAATGACACTGGTGGCTCTAGCATAGATCAATAATAAATAGTAAATGGAAAGGACTACACTGTAAAAAAAGATATACCATATTTACTCAATAAAATTGAGGCAACAGATTGCACGCAATATTATTAATTAAATATAATCTTGTTTGTAATTGAGTAAATTTTAATTAAATGAGACCCTTTGGAGTTAACCATTTAATATGAGTAGATTTAATTAAAATACATAAAGGAATTAATTAAAACCTAAACAAAAATATTGAGTAGATATCAAAAAGAGAAATGTCTAAATTAGTAAAAAGTACTAATAAAACATAATTAAATTCTACATACAAGTACCATGTAATTGAGTAATAATGATATATCTTAATCAATGAATTTACTTGAATTTACTTAGTGGATTTAATTAAATCTAAATATAATTCTTACTTAGATATATTGTGTTTATCTCATGACCCACATTTTAAGGTGAGATTACAATGGGTACCACGAAGTACAGAGTAAATAAAACTCAATTAACAGAACATACATTAAATTCTTGCCAAAAGTAACACTTTTAATTATAAAAATTATAGCATTTCATTGCAAACTTTTACAAATGCTGACCTTGAACACTATTTTTGTGAAAACAAAAATGAGTACAGTTGCCAGAGGACCTGTCGAGAAGAACTAAAAAACGTTAGGGCATGGCTGCACTGTCCTACTGACATAAATTTACAAATAAATTAAATGCTTGTGACAAATAAGAGAGGAGACCATTTATGGTCATTGTATAAACTGAAATAATTGTCTTATCTTAAAGAAAAATCCTATGCTTGCTTCCTCACCTTAGTGAGCCGCTAAATTATATCAGTTATGATCTTAAAGAGAAGCACAAATCCTTGAAAAGTACATGTGCCACAACAGAAAACATGTAAAAGAACAATTTGTAAACATTTTTACCTTGAACCAACCACAACAGAATTTTTTAAGGGGTATTCAGAACGATGTCCTAAGCAGAACCTGCAAACGTAAGGACCTGTAAAGCTTTCAATAAGTCCACCAAGAGAGTGCGCACCAAGATTGTCTGCTGCCATACAACATACTGTCCCTTTAAAATTCTTTCCATCACTGGCAACAAAAACTCTAGACATACAAAACTCTTCTTTTTAAGACACAAATCTTTTGAGAGGCTCTAACACAATATCATAGCCAAATCTTTTAGCACCAACAGCCTTGCAGAGACTAGACCAGTTTATTGCACAAAGTATAGAGCGCAATCCAGGTGGTATATTTGCTAATACCCAATAAACAGCTGTGATATTGTTTTTTTACACAATGTTCCAAATGGAATCCTCAAAATAATCAATGTGGAGAATGAATGCTATTCTTGGTTCCTCTACAACGAAAAAAAATAGTTTTGTCTGAAATATTCCCCATCTTGAAATGATTCATTCTGAATGGATAAGCTTAACCTCAAGTGAAATATCCTTATTGGTCAATATATGCTGCAAGGTAGAAGGGGCAGGGCATGTATTGGGAGCTGAGATTCTCCTGCAAATCAAGAGCATACTCCACTGGCTAAAATTACAAATAAATTAAATGCTTGTGACAAATAAGAGAGGAGACCATTTATGGTCATTGTATAAACTGAAAGAATTGTCTTGTCGAAAAGAAAAATCCTATGCTTGCTTCCTCAGCACAGCGAGCCATTAAATTATATCAGTTATGATCTCAAAGAAAAAGCACAAATCTATGAAAAGTGCACTTGCCCCAACAGAAAACATGTAAAAGAACAATTTGTACATAAACATTTTACCGTGAACTGACCACAACAGAAATTTCACTGACATTTGGCACCTTCAAACATTCAATTCTCAAGCTTTGTTAAAGCTGAACCTTGTGGGTCACACAAAAGTGTGCGACCATAGTCTCAGTTCAAGCCAGAAGTTTGCTCTTGAGGGACTGGACTTTCTTTGACAGCTTTGATGCATCCAGTTCCAAGAAAAGTTTTTGGAATACCTCAAAGGTGTACTTCAACTGCTTGGGATAGTCGAGATTCAGTGCATAGGTCAAGCCCAAGAGGAGACAGCAAGTCCTGGCAATATCTCCAAGTCCTCTGATGACTTCCATGCCCTCAATGACAACTCCAATTTCCTTTGGGCTGTCGCTTGTGGAGGCTATGTCCTTTGTGAGTTATTGCCACTACAAGCTGTTCAAGTTCCTCCAAGTTCTCGATGTCCTGCAACATGAAAATGTAATCAGTGCCATAGCATAAAACTTTATTTTTAAAGTAGCATATCACTTAAAAAAAAAACTGCACAACACATCACAAAGATTTTTAATAAAGAGCTCTATGTCACCCATGTCAATGTAAGGGTGAATGACAAATTAAAGCAAAATTTTAAGTTCATGTTTATTTAGGGCCCTTATTCACTGTTCACTGATCACTCATGAAAACCAGAAGGAGTTCATCCACCAGCAGCCAACAACTTCAGTGCTCCTTAGAATTGATTCAACAGACTGAAGTTGTTCTGGTAGGGCAAAAATTAAAGAGTACGAAAACAGTTTTGGTTACACATCACATACCAATGTACTTGACAGCCTCTAATCAAGGAATTACAATCCTTGAATTAGGTTAATGCAAATTAAGTTCACCTACACTGAACTCTTTGATGAGATGTTCCCCATGCTCTCCAAGGTATTCTATAAGGCACCGAAGGACAACCTCTCTGGCCGTCTCAACCCTAGGGCACGTGGAGTTCTGGAGAGGAATGCAACAACTGATAAGCCAATCATAAAAACAAAACAAAAAAAATCACTGTAGATGTTCTATTAATTCGTAAATGTCAACACATAACACTTAGGGGACAATTCTGGTTTTGTACAACCTAGATCCTATTTTTGTGATTTTGGTCATCATGTTTTTAAATTCTGATAGTATTTTACTTGCCTGCTTCACTATAGAGTTAAATATACATTTAGTGAATCCTTGAGTTCATGGCAGTATTTTTGTGTATGTGTGTGTTTTCTGTTCTTATAAATGGAGTCAGTGCAGTGTCATAATTCTGTTAGTTCTGATATTACACTGCTAAAAAACAAACTTCATTCCACAGCACCTTAGTTTGAAGAGTTTGTGTGGTCCTTTTAGCTTTGTAATGCCTGGTCTGTGAAAGGTACTACATAAAAAAACTTTACAATAATATCGAACACATGGTGATAAAATGATAACTGCTATCTTGAAATGGAGCCTAAAGTCAAGTATATACTGACAGCACCTAAAATCCCAATCACTGTATAGAGCGGTTAACTCCATAACCACAAAACTCACAAATAGATAAATAAAGAATTATAATCATCATGATAAAATATTATCTAGACATGTACTTTCAAAATTTTATTAGATTTTGCCACCTTGAGTGTAAAGAAAAAAATGTTGCCTGGAAATCTTACGGAACAAAGCGACTTTTAATTTTGAAAAGTATTGTACCTCCAGTGGCTCCATTATGATCTACAGTCTTTGTCCAAGTGCTCCACCTTTAGCATGAAACAGCTTCAGTAGCTTGGGAGTGTGAAGGTCCAACCCAGACATAAATTTGGGTTCCAGTTGTACAGTGGTTATTCTCTGAAATTCAGCACTGATCTGAAACAAAAAGGCAACAAGACAGACAGTGGTATTACATCACTTCTGAACCTCGAAATCGTCAATGTAGAGAATTAATGCTATTCTTGGTTCCTCTACAGCAAAAAATGGGTTTTGTTTGAAATATTCCCCATCTTGAAATGATTCATAATGAGTGGATGAGCTTGGTCTTTTTTTTAAAACTTCATGTGAAATATCCTTATTAGTCAATATATGCTGCAAGGTCTGAGGAAGGGGCATGTATTGGAAGCTGAGATTCTCCTGCGAATCAAGAACATACTCCACTGGTTCGATAAATTCAAACTGTTCCTTGAAATATTTTCTTCTTTTATAAACAGAACCAAAGGGCCCATCTACTCCCAATGCTTTGCTTGTAGGATGTGACTTACAGAGCTCTTCTGCCAATTCAGTGACAATGTCTTCTTCCACGGCACAATTGTTCTTTTTCAAACTTGTTTCAACTAGCTGATAAATTACTGGAGCAGATGCTGTGTATATAAAATGAAGCTCCTCCACCAAATCATCAATACATTTACCAGAAACGTTGTGCACACTTTCCAACTTCAAGAGAAGTAAGCCAATTCTTTGTTGTATTTCATTCGATATATCCACTGGAGGATTTATACAGGTATCCTCATAATCACTGTCACCTACATGATCAGCTTCATGTGGTAAAGTCTGGTGTTCACCAATGACATCTGGCTTTAAGTCTTCAATTGAATGAGATCTGTGCTTTCTGCTTTTGTGCGAAAAAAATGTGACATATATATTTGTCTTAAATGTGCATCCAGCAAAAACACACTCTACGGTTTCATGACGCCTCAGATGATTGCCAAGGTGTAGGAAATATTCTTTTTTAGTGGGATGTTTAGATGAGCAGATTAAACATGAGAAACAGAGGACTACTTCTGGCCTTCTAGCTTCATCTTCTGGATGGTATCTTGAAAGATGCGTGCGTAGGGCACTCAAAGTTTTAAAGGAGCACGGACAATCATGAACAAGACAAGGTACCGAATTTCCAGTTTCAAATGTCCTGTGCTGTAGCCTGTAATGGGTCAGAAGATCACCCCTTGTCGTTGCTCTGAATCCGCAGGTTTTACACTGCCATCTCATCTGGGGACATGTAAGAGAAACACAGTAATGTTAATGACAAAATGTGCCTTTCTGCTTAATTGCATCCCTGTATCAATCACATGCATAGGCTGTATTGTAGGGCTGGTTGGTATATCAATATTTGCATCCGTTTGTTATATGTGCACTGACGACATCCAGCCTAGCAAGACGTTAAATTTTTACACAATTATAGCCTACATTCTAGATTTGAGAGTTTCTCCCAAAACAAAACTTGTTAATTTGACTTCATTATTTAAGCCATTTTAAATATTTCATACTATTAATGAATTGTAAAGCCTAATTGTTGTACACTTGAACACGTGATTACTATAATATAATAAGTGACTGGCTACATTTTTACTGAGTTTTATGCAAAGGTAGAACAAATTAATTTTAATAGGGAGGTTTTTATAGCAGGCATCACATCAAGCTGCATCACTTCACATCAGGCTTGCGCATTAACCACCACCACCACCCCTGCCTGGCTGAAGTTCGCGAAACTTTTAAACTATCAAACCTGGCTGTGCTGGACACAAAACGAATAAAGATATGGTACCGCATTACTCAAATGTTTTCAGAAGAATTGTATTGTACTGTTTCGCGTTTAAATGAGAAAATTGACTTAACCGTCGTGTTAGCTCGCCTCCCTGATATGACTTCTCGCGGCTGGCGGGAGATTAATAAACAGTAACCCTTAATAAAACTGAAGCTCTAAAACGTAACTGTTGATACACTGACTTAATGCGTTTTCAAGGTAACTTAACATTTATGACAAAACAGCGAAAGAACAGAGAGAAGTGATAACGTTACCTGCGTGGTAAACGGTCCAACACAAAGAGGAAGTAAAGCTAACGGAAGTGCAGCAAGTAGAGTTTGGAACATAGATGCTCACTATACTTAGCCCTGATAATTTCCCGTTATGGAAAGGTGTCTAATCGTAACACAAACCCCAACATGCTTATCGGCAGGATTTAATAAGTACATACCGAGGACATATCACTAACATAAACGGAACATGGGCAACACAATAGCGGAAATACTAACCAATATCTTTTAAAATAAAAGCTTGTGCTTTTGTCAGCAATACGAACGGTTCGAAACGCTACCACAGTACTAGCCTATATTAACATGGCTTAGCTAACAGAAGCCAGCTTTATGCTGCTGAGTCTCTCTCTCTCTGTGACTGCTCATGTTGTATTATAATGCAGCATACACCATACCTATGCATTGTCCTCACCAGCCCAGTACAAACAAAATAAGTTTCCTTACCGTAGTCAACCAGATAGATGAGTAAAGAGGTAGAGGGTAACTCCCCGTCTGCATGTTTTGTGGCTATGTCTGCCAAATTCAAAAAGCGCGGTTAACAGGAAGTGCTTTTCAATTAAAAATTGACCAATTCCATTAAGTTGGATTTATTCAATTTTCTCTCTGTTTAGAATTACACAAACAGAAAGCTTATATTTGATTAACCCAGAATACGTCAGTTTTATTCAAGACATTTTTATTTTAATTTTACTTAAATAATTACAACAAAATCAAAAACACATTAATATTGAATATATTTTACTAAATTCATCAATTAAAACCTACATGACCACAGAATCATTTATTACAGTGTATATTATGTAGCGCTTTTCTGCTCTGAGCACTCAGAGTGCTTATACAACACGTTTGCATTTACCCCATTCATACAGGCGTTTCCTTCTGCAGCTAAGTGCTAACATTCACACACATTCACACTCTGACGGTTGCATCAGAGAGCAACTTGGGGTTCAGTATCTCGCCCAAGGATACTTTGGCGTGCAGCCTGGAGCAGCCAGGAATCGAACCGCCAACCTTCCAATTAGTAGGTGACCTGCTCTACCTCCTGAGCTACAGCTGAACCAGGGTGCAAACCCAAATTAGATGTACTACCTAGGTTGTAGTTGTGAGTTCAGATTGGTAATGGGAGCAGCTGTGGAGGGCTGGTGTCATTGAACAGGTTTATTAGCAGCTCTGATAAAAGTAACTATTGTATATTTTGTACAGTCTGTTGGATTAATTCTTATTATATTATAACTGCTTAGTGGATACAAAGATTTGAGCATTAAGATGTATTTTTGTACCATTCTCTCTTATTTTTACTGTTTTGGTGAAGCTGCATTAAACACTGTGTAACACTAACTGGATTGTACAGCATACTGATAGCTGGAAAATGAAAAATGTGTTTTAAATTTCTTCAGTTTTTTTTTTTTAAACCCTTGAAAGCTTTGGGGCGTCTCCTTTAGATCTTCACCCATTAAAAGACTATATGACCATATTTGTTCAGCAGTTTTGGATTACGTGAAAATATGGCTACCACTTTAAGGTTATTATTCTGTTGAAACATAGTGTAATATGTCTGTCAGTAATGTTTACATACTTTGCATAGTTACTGAATATACAACTAGAAGTTGTGTAAAGAAAGCAGTGCCTATCTCAATATGTAGACATCTACTGTAAATATGCAAATGTATTAAAAAAAGTAAGATTTTTATAAAGCAAACATGGTATATGATGGATAAACTGTGAAATTAAGGGTAGTGTTTTTAAGTGAAACGTGGAGGTCAGCAGCGCTCACGGCGATTGTTCTGAAGGCATGTCTTTTAGATCCGTGCTTGTTTTTTAAGCAACAGACTTCATATGGCTGTCATGACAGGCTTGTCTTCCTTTCTCGCTCTAAAATAGACGAGCAGAATGGAAGCAGCTGCACTCGGGCCCCTCTGGGATCCATGCCGAAATGAAACTATCAAATGCCTCCGGACCGAGGACAGATTTCTTAATGTGTGAAAGCTGCACTGTGTTCACAGACATGTTTTGTCTTCACTTTTGGACTTGTTAATACAGAAGTCTTTTTTTCCCCCTTTCTTCATATTGGTGTGTGGTTATTAAGCAGAGGGGAGCTGGAGGGGTTGCGTTGGTCATTCTGTTGGGAAATCAGTTGGTTAAAATAACTCTGCAAGTCCTTGGCAAAGCCAAGAGGGAAGGCTGTTGGTGGAGGGGAAGCTTGGATGGTGAGAAGGGGCGAAGAAGTGGCTACGGTGTGAGTTGGAGTTGGGGTGGGGTGGGTGCAGACTATTCTGAAAAAGCTGGCGGGCTTCCGGCCCCCGCCTGAAATCCTGCCACAATTACTCTATTAGCATGCTCAGCTGTGCCTCTGTTTTTCTTTATTCAAGCAACTTATCACAACTGACAAGGCACATGAGGCCATCAGAAAAGGAGCCTGTCAGAGCCCCATTGTGGCCTCAGCCCTCAACCTCTCTGCCTTCATCCAGCCATTGACTCTGTGCTGTGGACGGGAGCCAGAGAAAAGCCAGAGGCATCATGGGAGCTGCAAGTGCACTTGTGGCACTGGCTCTGATTGACATAACTTTGGCAAAGAAACTAAATCGTCTTTAAAACAAAGAAGAAAATATTACTAAAAAATCAGCAGATGTTTAAATTTGAATATACATGATCAGATTTCTAAAGATCAAAACCATAAGTTCAGTCCACAGATTTGATCTCAGAGATCAGGTCAGTTCAGAGTCTTAAAAGTGAAGCCAATGAAGAAGTGCCTTCGACACGTATTCACTCTGATGGCCAGCAGGGACTGGCTGTTGTTTCAAAAGAAGTCTGGTTGTATAGAAGGCAGTGGGAAAACGGCCCTGAGCTCCCATGCTGTATGACCTCAGTAAACTCTTTCCTGATGAGTTCATCGCTAGTTTAAATATGACGTTTTTATTTTGTAAAGTATGGTTCTCAGTAGTGTCCAGAAGGATGATAACCTGCAGTGAAGCAGGGAGTGTGCCCTGTCACTTACAGCACAATGCCATATGAGCATGCAGATACGATCCTGATATCCGGTTTCAAAAACCTAAGAGGGTGATGTTGATAATGCTCAGCTCGAGGCTTCGAAAAGGGAATGCACTGTGGTGGCTCAGTCCAGCTTTGATAGCCACTGTATGATTGATTGAGACAAACTGCTAACTTTGAGCATCACTTGTTTATTTTAAGTATGCAGCGCTTAATGAGGACAAGTCACACAAAAGTGGTCTTCTTCTTTTGGATGCTCCCTTTAGGGGTCGCCACAGCACAGATTAAATTAAATGAACCAAATTAAGGAAGGACTTTGTTTGCATTTACAGCAGGGACCGAGTCTGTGTTGGAACAGGAATTAAAAGCTTTGTACTTCAATAGGCAAATAAAATCCACGTCGCCATCTTCACAAGAATCTGTTCAAATTTCCGATGAGTAACAGGTTGTCCGACCAAAGCCATCCAGGAATTAGATACGTAAATGAAGGATCATATTGTGGAATATTGTATTTTAGACGTGTCAGGAAGATGTTTAGTGTGTGAGCCGTCTGTTTCCGGGCAGTTTTAACATACTGTTTCTGTGGGTGTGTCTTGTGTCTGCATGCAGTTTTTTTTTCTAAGGTATTAATAAATCACAATACAGTCTAGCTGGGAATATGTGTGCTGTGTTTTTGTGTTGGCTCCATGAAAAATCGTCACGCAGTCATTTTGAGAAAAAGTGTGTATCCTTTACTCTTTCTGCATTTAGGGAAATATTCTTTGTCCTCCCACGGCTACGAGAGCAGATAAAAGCATCTGATGAGACATGTTGGGGAGAATCTGTTGTTGTTGTTATGGTTTGAGGCATTCTCGGTAAAAATGAGTCGGTCTCTGCAAAGTGGGAAATGTTTCTGACAGCAACAGAGCCCAGAGAAAAAAAGCACGAGCGAGCGAGTAGCTACGCAGAAGCCGTCCGTGATAGGCCTTTTTATTTAGTAAGGTAGCAATAATTGGTCCAGTGGCATGACGTGACTTGTAAATGTTCAGAGCAGAGAGAGAGAAGACGAGCAGATAACCACAGGCTTTAGTGTGGATCAAACATCACAAGTCAGAGAAGAAATAACAGATTATGCGCTGTTATACTTTGTAATTCTCTGAAGAAGAAAGCTACACAAGTACAATTCTAATTATAATAGTTACGACTTTGAACGCAGTCGTTTTATTTTTGCAGACAGACAAAAAAAATAAAAAAGATACACCTGAAATGCACAGATTCAATCCTGCTTCGTGCTTTCTCTTTGAGCATAAGCTTGCTTACCATCCTTAATGTCCATCCTTACACTTAGTTTAGCTTTGTTTCAGGAAGTGTTCTGAGGAAAAAGTGAATTTACACGCGTTTCAATAACAGGAAACAAATTACAGTATCAGGACTTCTCAGGAAGGATGGAATTTGCTCAGTTATCAACTCCATTAGACTGTAAGCAGGTGCTTGATGTCGGCTTTAGTGTGGTCTTTTTTTTTTTATTATTAGTGTAATGGTATCCAAGTTTAAACAAAGTTATGAGGGATTACATGACAGACCGAGTAAGAAATACAAAACTGAACTGAATAACTTTTCCAGTGTAGACGAGCAGAAAAGTGGCACAAATGTCAAGAATCTACACTTTGTTTTTACACCCATTCAAACATTGTTTGCACAATTTTAGTTCTCAATGAAATCATGATTATCATATTTTGGAGAAGCAAACAAAGACATGCACATAAAACATTTATCCTAAGTTTGTTTATAAGGCCTGCTCATTGGGCTTACTGTGTTCTGGAAATAATTTGTCATGACCTTGTCTAAAGGTGCATCCACACTGCAAGTAACGTGGCGCGTCCCCAGATCAACGCGAGTGAAGTGACTTCCAGTGGGAGTGACGAATAGCTTTGATTGATATGTGACGTCAACACTGACTTCCATAAACATTTACTGCAAGGACACAACACACACAACTTGTGCAAGTTCAGAAAACGATGGAAGAGAAGCTTATGATTATTGTTTCTATCCACCCTGAATTTAAAATATGATGCCTGGGTCAAGATAAGACACATGCGTACATAAGACACACACAGCTTCTTTTGTTTTTTTTACTTCACCTAACATAACCCTACTCTGTAACATGACCACAAAGCTTACCCTCATCACTTTATTCTGCATGTCATATGACACTAAATGGAACATTTGACTTCATCGAGTACGACTCCATCGCGGTTTCCAAAGCATGATAGCGAATTAGTATTTACAGTGAAAGTGGAGCACTTTACTCTCAACAGGATGCAAGATTTTCTGAGACAAATGTAGTGTTAATCCTTGCCTTGCAAGTAAAGGCTGCTCTTAACCTTATATGTGCATGCATTCAAGAAGCTCCAAAACTGTGTTGGAGTGTGTTGTTGGGGGGGGTTGTTGCAGCCTCTCAATGACTTTAATGCTCGATTTAACTCTTACATCATTAGCTGGAGCCAGGCAAAGTTTAAAAGTTGAAATGGAAATTGAGCAATCTCGACATGCACCGTATTTCATTAATGTGACAAGCTGATAAAATGCCAGCGGGCACGCACTTGGCTGACAAGCAACACTCGTTACATTCCAGCTGCATTAATTAACCCTGCCCGCAACAGAGGCCGATTGCAGTGCACAACAGTGGAGCCAGTCGCTACAGAAAACCCACAATGTGGCATGTGAAGCACTATCAACACCTCCCCTAAGTACAACCTCTAGCTAAGAAATAAATAACATGGCTGTCTTTTCTCATGACAGGGCCAAACATGCTGGTTTTGGACAGGGTTCAATAAGTCTTTGATTCTGCGAGGAAAAAAAAAAAAACAGGGAAGTGAAACAAAATCACCATTTACAGCCTCTGACAGCCGGCAGCTCTTTTTTTCATGTTTTCACTCCCTATGCCAGTAAGGAGCTCTCACTGGGAAACTGTTGTCTTGATCCTTAAAGCACCGCAAGTGTCAGGATCCATCAAACTGGCTCCTATAGATGACATGTGTTACCTTGGAGCAGTGTAAGAAGGGAAGTGGAGGATTGACGAGAGATACCTGTGATGTGCATACACATATAAGCGAGTGTTCAGCATGTGCAGCTTGAGTTAAACATGTTAGGAGTTTCCTGTTTTGCTTTAAGTACCAAAATGTTTCCTTTTCTAAACCATTATTCAATCAAAGACTTGTACTAATTTCCCTTTGAGTGGCCCAAATACTCCTGTGGTGCACATTTGATGTCATATTTAGATTCACATCTACTGCTTTATTTTAAAAATACATTTAAAATACCCACATTCTAGATATGTAATGTCATTAGTTTTATTCAGAACAACTATGAGTATGTTCGCACTGAGGATTTCAAATGTCAGGCCCAAAAAGAAGATCCATCTGCAGTAATTTATTCTTTGCTGTCTGTTCATGGGAAGCTGGGGGTGAAGACCCCCCAAATACAAACCTTTAATTTATGACAACAGATGTGACAAAAATCAGACACAGCATGAAAAAGAGGATCTGGAATGGAAGTGGGATGCAAAGCAATGTGCAGCAGAGGAACAGCAGATGGACTAGAGCAACTGAAATAGCACCTAATGTTAAAGGAGTCAGTCACAAAGACCAGACAGCAACCAGTCACTATGGAAAAAAGCCTCCTTGTGACGATTTTTGTTAGCTAGCAGATTGCCGCAGTCACACAGTTTGCATGAAATGTGCTGACTTGTCTGCAAACACTAACTAACCACTATCCGAGTGGTAGTAAAACCTGAAAGAGTGTGACACAAATCCAGCATCTGTGCATTTGGTTTATGATGAAGAGTGAAAAGAGCAGATCAACAGCTCCAGAAACTAAATGCTGTTGACAGTACAGAGAGACACAGAGGAGCAGCTTTCAAAAGGCTGTCATCAGCGTCCCAGTACTGTCACAGTGCTGATGACCTCAGTGACACCAAGTCATACGCGCAGCAACTATGCAAACACACACTGCTGCTACATGCTGAATAAACATAGATTTCCATGTGCATAAACAACGTGACAAATTCTGTTAATAAGATGTGTTCATTGTTCTGTTTTTAGCTCAGCTCTATGCTTATAAACACTGCCTGCATTTGTTTTGTCCACGTTCTAAAGAGTACTGTAGAAACATTTAGACAGTTTTATCAGGTCACTCATCTTTACTGAGCGCGGACTGTTGCTCACTGGGCAACATTAATACAGACAAAAGGAGCAAACATGGAGACTGCAAAGTAAGTAAGATAAACAGCTGCTGTCATTACACTCAACCTCTGTTTGGTATCAGCTGACCTGCACACCTGCAAAGTTTGTAACTGCATCGTGCGTGGTGACGAAATCTGTCCACAGACAGATTCAAAACCAGCTCTCATTTTGGGTCTCTGTGACCACATTTTGCCACGACTGCGTACACATGAACACGCATGCACGCACACGCGGTCACAGTGTGAAACAATACCAGCTAAGTTATCACACCTGTGATCCAGGTATCTCACACTTGTTCCTTCATTTGCCAGCACCTTGCAAACCTATCTCCTATTTTTCTTATTTTTATGACTTAGAGTAATATTTTTGTATTGCATCTAAATATACATTTTTTTTTTTTTGGCTTGGATGCACCCTGTTCTGTAGTTCTTCCAGTGCAAGTGATGAAACAACAAAAATCACCTGAAATATCATTTTTTCATAACTGTGTTATGTATCTTCAGATTTAGCTGTCCCAGTGTGGACCCTTCCATTTAACTGCACACTAAAAGGCCTCCAATCATATTTAACAATATTCCAGCTGAGGTATAATTCCAGAGTAAACATTATTTGTCAGACACTTCCACTTGGTGAAGTCCTCTCTGCTTCTGCTTCTGAGTATAATATTTTCCACATTCATGTGCGATCTCCTTCTCTTTCCATCTGGGAACTCCTCATTTATCTTTAGCAGCGGTGACACAATGAAAACAGCTACATGCTGTGCAGCCTGCCACACACAGCAAGAGCACCCAGCCAGTTTATTGGGAAAGGTGCTTTATTGAATTAACTAGCCTCTTTTGTTCCTAAACCAATATTGCAAGACTATAAAGGAGTCAGGGGGACTGCAGGCACACACAAAAGGCTGCTGTGGAGGTAGAAGAGCCTGCAGGCAGCTCTCGGTGAAAGCACAGAGTTTGGTTTAGGTCAAAAGAGAACTCCTGATCTGGAAATAACAGAACATTCCGGAAGAACACAGCTGTCCCACCCAGCCTCCCAGCTGCTCTCACCCTGCCTGTCTTTCTCTCTCTCTGGTTTGAAGTGTTGATTTTACATCGCACAGCTTCTGTCCTTCTCGCTGTATAACAAACTGCTGCACGTAGGATTTGACTGACATGAGTTTATGAAGGCTAGTGTCCTTACTGTAACCCAAACTGGAGCAAGAAGTGCAGCAGTTTAGCAAAACACATGCTGTTTAATGAAATGGAAATGATGTCTTAAGTAAATAGTTTAAGATTATTACAGGAAAAAACAAACAAACAAACAAAAACAGAACAAAGATGTCTGTGTCGCAGCCTTAGATGGATCATATTAAACATAAATGGCAAATCATGAAAAGAAATAAAAGGCCTTCAGACTTCAAAGCCTTCCAAAGAAAGCATTTTGAATGTATAATTAAAAAGTAACAGCTTTGAACCTCCAAATAAAAAGGTTAAATGTAAGCCTACTTTAATTATGAAAATTATTTACATGTTGATCAAATACATTTTTGTGGAACATCCGCTGAAGACCTGCCAAATTATTTTTGTTGTTAATTTTGTTATAAATATTAATTGGCATCCATATTGAATATCAACAGATTGTAGTACTGCTCCAGGCAAATACACACAGTCATGCTGTTTCTGAGAAAAACAGGGGCAGGAGTTCACGGTGCATGTTCATGTCGTGTGATATCCATATTTATACTGGAAAATTATTGTTGCATTTTTTTTTTTTATATTGATGAAATGTATTAATGGCATCAAATTCAAAATAAGCATTTTTTTAAGAAAATTCTGTTTCAACATTTTAAACATTTAAATAATTATTTTATAGACATTTTACACAGGATCCAAATTTTTGTTGGTTTAACCAGCAGTGATTATTATGTCCTTCTGTTAATGGATATACTTTTTTAAAGGTTTTTGGATATGACACTGTTGCTTTGATGTTTACTCATCCTTTAATTACAGGACAGATTACTTCACATTTTCAGCTCAAGGACTTCTAGCGAGTATTTCTTTGAGTGTTTTCCTGTAGGTGGCATTTTGGAACTTGATAGCACTCACAGTAACACCCTGCAGGCCCAGACATGCTTTGGCATGTATATTGTCCCCATGAACTTTCAATGTGCATTATGCAAGAGCCAAGTGATGAGATCCTAACAGAGTGAAGGATACGCATGCCCCACTTTCGCCCTGAAATCGCCGTGAATATTTGTGTGCGTCACCAGTGCATTATTGCTGAATTCTTATCAACACTATTGATGCATCTCTCTTTAACAAATCACGGAGTGCAAATTCTCCAACCCTACACTGTGAACAAAAGGATGTTAATTAACAATTTGATCTCAGTGTGATGGTCCCACATCACACAGCTGAAGATAAGTTTGAAGACGGAAGGCTCAGGGGCACAACATGTGGGTTTCCCCGTTGTTTAGTGCTGTCAGAAGGGAAAAGGCTTCAAAGCATCAGAGTCGGGCTGTTATCTCAAACTCACAGAGGAGCTGTCATAGATAAAGGAGGAAGTGGTTAAAGTGGTCTGAGGAGACTGCGTTAATCCTCGAAATCCACCACACAACATTACAGGAGGGCAGAGGTGCACCCGTAGACTGGTATATGCATGTAAAGACATGTGTGTATATGCATGTAAAGACATGTGTGTATATGCATGTAAAGACATGTGTATGTACACACACACACACACACACACACACACACACACACACACACACACACACACACACACACACACACACACACACACACTCTCTTCTTCAGCTCTTTCTGATTGTCTATCTTTAGAGCACAGGGACCAACACAGTGATAGTGAACAATATGCTGATTTGCTGCTCAGTTTCGTGCAGCCAAAGATCTGCAGCCCGATTTCGTTGTGCTCACAACTGCCACCTGCTTCCGCCCGCATGATCCGCTGAGAGGAGGTAGATATGGTGGATGTGTATCATCTTCCCAGGATTCACAGACAATAACAAAACCTTCAGGATTTTTAGGGCCACAAACACTTAAAGGGAACTTTTTGGGGAAAAATTAAGAAGTATCAAAGCTTTAATAATGTAACCTATTTAAAACATTTAAATAAGTATTGCATTGATATGGCAATAAATGATAAAGAAAAAAGTATATGCAAACACAAGTCAAAATTCTGGTTTTAATAGATCACAACAGTGATCAGAAAGTGTTTTTATCCATATTAAGCCTAATTTCTCATGTGTTTGGTTTGCTTTGCTTTTTCTAGTGCAGAAGTCGATCTGACACATGGGAAGTTTTCATTTAAAATTCACCTTTTAGCCCCGTGTTCCCAACCCTTCTCCTCCTGGAAAGATGTACTAATTAGATCCCAGCTCAGATTGTGTTGCTGTGGACATGAATTAGAAGCAGTTTAACCAAACTTTGACAGAAGTGACGGGTTATTTTAAACCATGAAACCACTTTAATTCCTGAAATTAATTCCTGATATAAATAATAGTGCTAATTCAGACCTTTACATGCATGTTTTATTTGCACAGTAAAAGGAAAGAGCTTTTCATAAAAATACATGTTAATCTTTATCGCTCTATTTGTAAGTAATGAGAAAGCCTTCACATATATATATATATATATATATATATATATATATATATATATATATATATATATATATACTGTACATTATTATCCCATTGAACAATGCATTTCATCCCCTTAGGTTGATGTGTGGCTGGTGAAAACAAACATTTTAAAAGGCAGGTGAACCCCCCCCCCCCCCCCCACTGCCCGTAAATGAGATAATTTGATGAGTATAATTTTTGTATAATCTTTGTGTAATAATCTTTTTTTTTATTCCCCCCAATTCCCCTCAACTTCAAGTAATTAGATTAAGCGCACTGACAAATGATCAGTGACTGATAAAAGACGGAAAGCTGTGGGCATGTACCATCAAAAGTAACTTGGATTTATTGTGAGGCAGCTTGGTATTATGGTAAGCTGACTGCCCGAGAAGCAGCATCCCTGAAGGAGGAGAATGAAATAAGGGGATTTATCCACAGACACTTAATCATTCCCAACTTAGAGCATTGGCACAAAAAGGAAAGAATGTGTAAAGAGCCTAGGGACACAAAGACTTCTGGGTGATCAAAAGGAGAATTAAGGGTGACTTCTTCCACTGAGCCATTGTCTGTGTGTTTCATGAAGTATCACTCTCGGCAGGGAGGGAGGTGGCAGAGTGAGGTGGTGGTGGGTGGGGTGGGGATTTTTTTGAATTAAAGAGCCTCTGCGCTTTTCTCTCTCACCTTTTAATCCAGCACCTTGCTCTTGCCATCTCTTGCCACTTTCTTCATTTCTTCCTCCACAAATAGATCCCTCTGAGCTACAAACTTGGCATGATACACACGTTTGTGTGCACTGGGGAAATTCAACTTCAAAAAACTGAAAGCATGAGGAGCACTGGGTGGGCTAGCTGCAGATGTGTGTATGTGTTTGAAGGGTTAGTTCATGTGTGTGCTTTGGGGAGGGAGGACGGGGGTTAGAGCCACCAGGATAATGACCATGACGGCCGCCCAACAGACTCACCCCCCGCTGTCCTTTTAAGTCCTTGTTTAAGGTTTGGCTTCGGCAGCCGCTTTGAACTGTGACAATAATTCCTGATCGCAGCGGAACTCCCAGGATTCTTCATCCTTCGGGCCACGATACGGAAGGCCAAGAGGCTTTTGGCTGCGCCAAGTCCTGTCCTCCTGACCGGCAGACAATGAAGTTAATTCACCCTCAACTTGATTATCCATTTGTGCCATTCAGAGATGGGCACAGAGACCTCACACCTGCTTTATGATCAACCAGCAGCAAAAGATCAAGATTGATTCATGAAATCAAGTCTACACAGCTAATTCACATGCTTTTTGATTTATACTTGGCATTGATTCTGCACCCATAGGTGTGGCATAATTATGACATAGCTCTATGCCCTAGCCTGACCATGCATGCTACTGCTGTAATTTGTCTGCTAATTAGCATTAACAGTGTCAGCAGCAAATAAAAGATGATGCTGATGGGTAAGTACCATAAGAGGCTGCAACTGTATCATTAAGGTATTCTGGCTATAAGCATTTTGTTGCACTGTACTTGTGACATATGCAGTGACAATAAATTGAATCTAATGTAATCTAATCTATATAGCCAAATGCCATTTTTCATGTTTCTCCAGCTCAACCAGTGCAGCTGGTTCCAGCATCGTGTCTTGACGTAATCTCAGTGACGTGTTCTCTACGACGGAGTATCAGGGCCACATTTAGAAAAAAAAAAAAAAATCGTGCATTTTGAGAATAAAGTCAAAATTTCGAGAAAAAAGTCGAAATACTATTTCGAGAAAAAAGTCGAAGTTGTCATTTCAAGTCAAATAACGGCCGCGGCTGCTATACCCTCTACAAAATGCCTTGGGTAGATGAAACAACTTGATCAGCTGTCTTACGGGCTCTACACACGGGGAGCGATGTCGCTTCCTCTCCATTCATGGAACTTCTGCGAAGCATCCTTGCACAAGTTCCATAGGAAATGAATGGAGAGCGAGCGACGTCGCTCCCCGTGAGGCGAGCCCCTTATTGTGACTTGTGATTCTGAAAATCCCCTCTGTACTGCATGAAGGTGCATTCATCGAAATCCTTGCATCTAACCTTTGCCAGTTTGTGTGGGTTTCCTTCTGAGCCGATGCAGCTTTCTGCACATCTCATTACCATCCTCATAGTCATCTCTCCATTGTGTTTGTGTACTGAAAAGAGAAATAAGTTCCGATTCTTATAGTTTCGCTAACTCATAATACAAGACATTCTGGAGGTTATAGTAGACGTGGCATGGCAGGTGTTTGACTTGAAACGATTTAAATCTGCACATTTCGACTTTTTTCTCAAAATACTATTTTGACTTTTTTCTCAAAATTTCAACTTTTTTCTCAAAATTTTGACTTTTTTTCTCAAAATTTTGACTTTATTCTCAAAATGCACGATTTTTTTTTTTTTCCTCAATGTGGCCCTAATACTCCGTCGTAGTTCTCGGCTCCAACTCGTGCCAACACATTTTCTCTCCAAACTCCTCATTTTCTGATGCTTGTTCAAGAGTCGCTTCCTGTTATTTATTTGTTTTTTTAACCCGTTAACAGCTGCGATCGCCGCTGAAGCACCTGCTACCTGCCCGTACTTGTCGTGAACAGCTGGTTATCACCGCTGAGACGTCTGATCAAACGCACTTTCAGTTACCGTAATTACGCGACCGTTTGTCCTATCGAAAAAAAATTCAAGCACTTCACACACAACATAGGGTTATTACGGTAGTTGTTGCCGGAAATCCGCGAATGGCAGCACTTAAGTACCAGCGGGCCGTGGTAAATAAAGGGTTAATACTGTTTTGTTTTTTTTGTTGTTGTTTATTTGTTTGTTTTACTTTTGTTTTACCTCTTTTTTTTTTTATATGACCTTTTCTGTTGTTCTTAGATTATGTTTAGGGGCTAAAAGTAAGTCAGTATTGGTACTACAGTCTAGTGGTTATATTTAAGCAATAAAATACTTGGTTAAGTTCAGACACTAATTGTTTACCCTCAGTAGTAGTCAATGTGTGCTGTTCCAAAGCACATCTTATTCCCATTTTGTTTGACCAGTGTGATCACTGCATATTGTGCCGAAGCACCTCTATTTCAGATGCTCAGAGTGAGGACAGGGTGCAGATCCCATCACCAAGTAATGGGACTGATTTCACGAGTCACTGACACGGTATGTCATAACCATATCAAACTTTCTATTGGCCCTGAGGTAGCATGAATATGAACTCAGTGGGCTTTTTTATGGGTATTAAAGGTCCAGTAGCTATAGTGGAAGTTTTGGTGATGCAGCGTTATTCTTTTTGGGGGACCCACCAGGTATTGGCAGCAGATCCCTGCGGATCCACAGCAGGTGGATGGTTCTGTGTCCAACTGTTCAGACGTTTACCAGTCAGTGGGTTCAGATAGCATAGCAGTCTATGCAAATTTAGCCCCAGAATTCAGAGGGATCAGTTTTAAAGAATGGCATCGGTCAAGGAAACGTGCTCCTGATGACATGTTGTACTTGGAGTCCTCGTAGGTCAGAATCAGTGAAGAAACTGCTCAGGAAATATTGCTTTACTGTTGAGTTAAACATATCTATTATACAAGTCTACCAATCTGAAGTGCTGAGAGTAAACTCTTCTAAGTTGATGTTAACTATTGCGTATTTTCTTGAAAGCTTAATTGCTTCCACGGAGTTGTAAAATGGAGAAGTTTCAGCAAAGAAATAAAAATAAAAAATCCCACTTTTATATTTTTCCACAGAAAATATGAACTGACTGAAGGACTTCTAGCATGGGTCAGCATGAAGCTCCCCTGGTTTAATCAGGAGTCCAAATGATTAACAGCTACATTGTTAGCATGTTCTTTGATATATAACTGAGGGTAGGCCTACGTGGATAAAAATGTAAGTTAAAAACACATTTCAGAAAGAATTTAAGCTTTCCACCACCTGTTCTGATTTGTGCCTCTGACTGTGTTCTTCTCCATAGAGACGGCTCCTGGGGCTTATGGGTATTATAAAATTTGAAAGAAAGAAGACTAAAACAATTAAATCTGGTGGGCATAACAACTTCTACAGTGGCAGAGAATCCTGTGTTTCTGCGTTAAATATCACTGAGGTTAATATTTATGTGCATGTGTCAGGTTACTCGATTAATTAGACTTTTGTGCAGAATCAGACTGTAACAAAGTGCTGGTGGGCAACATTCCTGGTCAAATAAAGATTAAATATAGCAAACCTATTAAGGACCTATCCTACACATGGGAATGTCTGCACAATTTAGTTTTTCTTTGGCAAAGAACTCTGTAAGTATGCTTACCAAAGCCATATGCTGAATGCTGGAAGTGTGTCAGAGAGATGTGGGGAGAGCTCAGTGATCTCATATGGGTTTGCAATTTCCCAGATGCTCCTTTTTGATGGCCAAATATGTTACCAGAAAGCTGCCAAAACATTTTTTCCAAATATACCAGCTTTGAAAGTTTCACCTGTAACAGCTTAACTGGTAACTGTTTCTCAAGGCTCTAGTGGTATCTATCTGGTGGTCTTGATATAGAAATGTCCCCTTTGACCTTTAGGGATCCTCCAATTCAGTTTATTAAGATTAGTTGCAAATAGAAGCTTCGATTTGAACAGATGCTCTAACAATGATTAAAGCTAAATGGCAATACTCCACCCTTATTGTTAATAGTAAATTCTAAATATTATAAATTATAAAAGGTAAAACATTTCTATATATTTAACTATATTTCAAATGACAGCGTAAGATAAGTCAAATATAATATTCTTAAAACAATATCTTCCCCAACTGCAAAGAGCAGAAACAGTATTTGAAGGTGCTCCCTCTGTAATGTGAAGCTGATCACATGTTGTTTATGGTAAACAGTTGTTTTCTGCAGCTGGAAAACAAGTTGATGAGGATGAATCTAAACAACAGCGAATGTGGAATAATGATCCTCTGTGGGTTTGCCACTGCAGCTGCACTTTTCATATTACAGTCATCGCATTCAAGATTGTACAAAATCGATGAACATTTTCAAATCAGTTTTACGATATTATTATTATTAAAGTTGAAGGGGAAACAAACAGGTAAGAGAAAAATGAAACTAAACTCCACACCAGCAGCTCTAAACACTCAGCTCTGTTTGAATATATCGTGTTGTAGTGAGTCAGAGTGGAATCATTTGTTAGCAGAGAGGTAGGAAATCCCCCACACTGCTGCTTCTAGTCATGTAACAAATTGGCGTAATTGCCATTGTGGTTGAATAGAACTTGTGGTTGGGCAAACAACTTTTTCTCTGCCTAATACTGCTTCTCAAACAAACACTTCTCTCTGTGGTACTTTTTTTCATATCTATGATGCAAAGTGTTTTCCCACCTACATGTACAATGACTTTAACTGATCCTAAAAAAAAAAAAAGATCTATATATATAGCAACATAGATTAAAAAGCAGAAACACAAACCCAGATAACTCCTGCGATATTGCTGTGACTCCCTTACAGTTAATCTGTGCTCATTTGATTGGAGGAATGCGAACAAGGCCTCCAACAAATCACTTGCAGCTCCAGACTGAAACATTTCCTGCCTGTATTCAATACGAACATGTACACAACTGAATTGAGTTATTAGAGGAGTGAGCCAACAAGAAAGACACAGAGAAAAGCAGAAAATGAAGGAGATGGTTGGGAAAGAAAAACAATGACTGAGAGGATGCAAAATTAGAGGAACGGTTGCAGCATGAGAGCAGATGTCCATGTGGTGGTTTTGTTGGTGTGCATGGAATAGGCTAGAGGGGATTGACAGTGGATTAGAGCTGTCACTAAAATGCAAAGGTGCCCAAAGGCCAGCTTTGAGAATAGTGCAAATGCACTTCTGTTTGGTAGAAGCTGCTAAAGATGTCGTAATTTGGGTTGCAGCCCATTCATCTTGCCCCAGAGGAGCTGTGGAAGCAATCATCTGGTACAGCTTTTAAGTGTACTTAGACTTTAAGCGGTCACATGATTGAATCCTGCCTCCAGTGGAGTGGTGGTGGTGGTGGTGGTGGTGGCAAGTGAAAAGGTTGCTGGTTCAATTCCAGACAGAGACACAAATCCCCATCGGGGGTTGCATCAGGAAGGGCGGCCAGCATAAAAACCCTGAAGTCTAACGTGCAGAGCTACACACTGTGGAGACCCTTTGTAGCAAGGGAGCTGCTGAAAGTTGCATGTTTGAATCAAAGTTTAAAAAATGGATGTAGCCACTGTGACATCACCCATCAGTTATGGTTATTATAGTATGTCTGATTAACTCGTTAACACGGAGTTAGGAAACAATCTTACTATATAAACCGCCTAGGCTACCAGCATTACCACCATCGATATAGCTTTTGGGAATTATTTTTAATAACTCTTAGATTATATATATATTGTGTATAGTAGCTGATCTGATATTGAATGGCAACATTACCTATACGTTATGTGTATGTATAGGCTGTTGCCATTACATGTATCTTATGTGTATGTGTGCATAAAGCATGATAAATGAACATGTCTGTGTTTTAATACATGAGCAAAGCAAACAAGCGCTGCAGGCCTGGTTAAAACCGCCCACAGTGCAGGTTTTTGTTGGGGTATTTTAAAGTAAAGTTGGCATTTTAACATGGATCCAGCCTCTAGTGGCCGCTAAAGGAACTGCAGTTTTTGGCTTTTTCAGCTCCAGAGGCTTCTTCTAGAGCAGTGGTTCTCAAATCCAGGCCTCGAAGTCTGGTGTCCTGCAGGTTTTAGATGCGTCTCTGGTTCAACACAGTCAAATATAGAAGTCATTAGCTGGACTCTGGAGAACTTGACTGCATACTGAGGAGGTAATTCAGCCATTTGGTTCAGGTGTGTTGAATCAGGGATGCATCTAAAACCTGCAGGACACTGGGCCACGACGCCTGGAGTTGAGAACCGCTGCTCTAGAGCAAAACTCCCACTGACCTTCAGATGGTTCAATTTAAAATGCTGATGAAAAATCTTTGTATTACTCTGCCCTTTCTGTTAACATTGCTATTAATTTCAACTGTGTCGCAGTTTAAACAAAAGTCTATTTTATGTCGTCCTCTAGATTTACTAAAGCAGATTTCTGTCATAAAGCCAGATGGGTCACCAATAACTCAGTGGTTACTTTATAATTAAATGTGCGTGACTAATAATACGCTATCTTTGAGAAACCCTGGTATGTCAAACACAAACCTGGATATGAATTTGCTAGTTATATTTCATTAAAACTGTAAAAAGTCTGAGTCACAGCCCCTAAATGCACCATCAAACCTACACTAGCTGCACAATCACATAAGAGCACGCAGCAGAAACCAGATGTGAAAGAGCATGCGAGCACCCCACTGTAATGCTTTGCGAGCCATGTAAAAGAAGCAAGAGCACACGAGTGAAATTTGTTTTTAATTTCCTGCATCTAAAACGCAGGGTTTGACCTGCTGCTAATTTTGTCTGCCCTCCTGACACTTTGAAGGGTTAACCTGCACTTCCTCCTGATCCCATCTCTTCTGACGAATTCATAACCTCCTGCACTCTTTGGATGTCTATTGGATTACATTAGCTTTTCCTCTCAGCCAGTCACTTCCTGCCCTTGGGGGAACTCGAGATAAGGGGCGACTCTCTCAAACACACTTTCGTAGATACAAACTGAACAAATTTCCCCTCTGAGCACTTTCTGAAAAACAAAATCCACAACTAACAAAAGATAGCAGTTCAACAAACAAACAGTCCCGGCGGTAGGGGGGTGGTGGTTGCTTGAGGGCAGTGCGTCGAGGGGCTTTGTGACCAAACAGAGTGGGGAAGTAGAGATAAACAAAACAGACAATTTTCAGTCATCTCCGAGAACTCAATAAAACAAAACAATCCGCTCCACTGTCGTATCCACGAAAAGATCCAAAGAGATGTCCTGAGGAAATGCGATTTCCTTTTTTCTGGGAACCGCATGGAAGCATTCTATCAGTAGGCCAGTCAAGAGGGAGTTTACAATACAAGGAAAGGACACACAAAAGACAGAGGAGGACATACTGTGTGGCCTTGCATCCCAAAAGACAGCTGGGAAATCTGTGAGCTGTCGTCTGAATTAAATTAATTTAAAAACTAAATTCTGACCTAGAGGCTATAGCGGACCCCCATAATGTGTTTTTTCTTTTACAAAATATGCGTGTACTTGTAATTATTGTAATTAATGTACTGCCTCTCACTTCTAATTAAGTTTTATACTATAATAAAGGGCCCATCACAGCTGTCATACAGCAAACGATGGGGAACGTCCTGGGCAGGTCGCCACTCTATCACAGGACCAACACACAGAGGTAGACAGCCATTGGCTCACATTAACCCTTATGGACAAAAATCAACCGAACACACAATGAACCGAACTTTGACCTGTGGACAGAGTGGGTTTGAACCTTTTGCTGTGCAACGACTGCTAACTACTGAATATAGCTCATTTACATAAAAGCTTTGTCGACCTTTGAACATTTTAAACTTCAAATAACTGCTGACAGTATTTTCTTTAACAGTGCATGTGTCCTAGAGTAGAAGGAGAGAGCAGATTTCTCCCATATTGGCTTCTCTTCATTGGCTCCCTGTTAAATCTAGAATAGAATTTAAAATCCTTCTCCTCACATACAAAGTCTTGAATAATCAGGCCCCATCTTATCTCAAAGACCTCATAGTACCATATCACCCCAACAGAGCACTTCGCTCTCAGACTGCTGGCTTACTTGTGGTTCCTAGGATACGTAAGAGTAGAATGGGAGGCAGAGCCTTCAGCTTTCAGGCCCCTCTTCTGTGGAACCAGCTTCCAGCTTGGATTCAGGAGACAGACACCCTCTCTATTCTGTGTCACTCTCTGTATTTATACCCCACTCTGCATTTAGTCATTAGTTATTATTAACTAATACACAGTATGTCTTTTGGTTTCTTCTTGTTAAAGGGGAGTTTTTCTTTCCTACTGATGCCAAGTGCTGCTCATAGGGGGTCATCTCATGGTTGGGTTTTCTCTGTAATTATTGTAGGGTCTTTACCTTACAATACAAAATGCATTATGTACATTTTATATATATGCAAACAGCAGTCCACGATCACATATACAGTGGGGGAAAAAACTATTCGATCCCCTGCTGAGTTCACTTACAAAGAAACAAACTGTATCCAATTTTTATGGTAGTTTCATTTTAAGAGACAGAATATCAACCAAATATCCAGAAAAAATAAAAAACATTAAAGTGATAAATTTGCATGTCACTGAGTGACACCCCCCCCCCCAACTCAGTCAGAACTCTGACAGATCTCAGCTCATTATGTGTATAAAGCACACCAGAATCAGTTTCTTCTATTCCAACCTCTCCACCACCACGGGCAAGACCAAAAACCTGTCAAAGGATGTCAGGGACAAGATTTTAGACCTGCACAAGGCTGGGATGGACTACAAGACCATCAGCAAGAAACTTGGTGAGAAGGTGGCAACTGTTGGTGCAATTATTTAGAAATGGAAGAAATGTCCCCTCGCCTCTGGTCTGGAGCTCCATGCAGGATCTTGCCTCGTGGGGTGGAGATGATCATGAGAAAGGTGGCAGGTCCACCCAAAGCTACACTGAAGTAGCTTGTTAATGTTCTGAAGGTAGTTGAGACCACAGACACCACTGGTGACACACTGCACTGTAATGGATTGAAAACCTTTAGCACCTGCAAAGTAGCCCTGCTTAATAAGACACGTGTACGGGCCGGTGTTGAGTTTGCCAGTAAATATCAAAATGATTCAGAGAAGGCTTGTGAGACAGTGCTGTGGTCAGATCAAACCAAAATCAAGCTCTTTGGCATCACCATGTTTGGTTGGAGTATAACCCAAAGAGCATCATCCCGACAGTCAAGCACGGAGGAGGAAACATTATGCTCTGGGGCTGTTTTTCTGCTGAGGGTACAAGGCAGCCTCACTGCACTGAGGGCCCTACAGATGGAGGCCATGTACCATAAAATCTTGGACAAGAACCTCCTTCCCTCAGCCAGAACACTGAAGATGGGTCGTGGATGTCTTCCAGCGTGACAGTGACCCAAAACATATCACCAAGGCAACAAAGGAGCAGCAAAAGAAGAAGCTAATTTTTTACACGTTAGTTTGACTCGTATTTTTGAAGAAATGAGGCGAAATGTCGATTTTTATCTTACAGTAGTAAAGAGTTGTGTACAAATTCCTGAACCCAGATCAGTTTCCAGATCAAATCCATGCCACTTGGAAATAAGTCTGTTTCCACTCCATGTAATTAGTCATCTTTTTGAGCAAAATATTATTTCAGCAGTTTAAGTTCTAGTACAAAATCATGTATTGGCGTTACCTTTGCCTCTTCATGCCAGTCCCAGCTGATGAGAAGCATTATAGTAGATATGATCATAGAATAATAAGTGTCCTAATAACTTAATATAACTTAATAATTTCAGGAAAATCTACACTGAGTGGAAAAAACTTCTGTTTAAGTTCTCAATTTTTTTCTCAATTCTGAAGGTATTTAAATGATAATGATGACATGATCATGATTCTGTTTGCCTATGTGGCAGATTTTTATACTCTGTATCTGTTTTTCCCCAATATATTATAATTACACCCTGACCAAAAATGCTCTTAAAGCACCGATGCTTCTGACAATTATAACAACTTCTGTACTCTGTAAAAAATATATAATAAACACTTGGAATCCTGCACAAGTCAACAAATCCTGATATCTAATACATAACACTTATGACTTACAAATGTTTGTCTATAATACAGACAGGGAGCCTGCTGGCAGCTCACAACCCTCCTCCACCCTCAGCTTCGCTCCCCCTGCTTGCAGTTTATTTAAAGCACCATCAGAGGGCTCTTCAGACGTCCCTCCTGTGTGTACTTAATGACATTAAGCACTGCCACGGAGCGTCAGAACGAACCCTCAAATGTTTTTCAGTTTCTCTGTGAATCTGAGTGAATAGCCACACATTTGCGTGCAGCAACGAGCTCATTTGTGTTTGTGTGAATCTTTCTGGGGGGGAAATGTGCTGCCTGCCTGTGCATGTGGACACAACTGACTCCATCTGTGTGTGTGTGTGTGTGTGTGTGTGTGTGTGTGTGTGTGTGTGCAGCTGGTTGTGTTTTGTGTCTGTATTGTGTGTGTGTCGGGCATTAAGCCCTATCTATTTACAGAACTGGTATGTTTGGCCAATACTTCCTGACTTCCTTGCTCTTGGCAAACAGACAGACAGCCACAGTTTGTGTATTGTTTTAGAACGGTGGAGATTGTTGGAACTTGAAAGAGGTTTTGGCTAGCTCGTGTTTGATTTATGCGCAGTGTCTGTTTGATATCGATCATAAACGATACCACAGCTGAAGGAAGGAAAACGCATCTCCTGTCGAAGCTCCGCGCTTTGATGTCAAGGTTGAAAAGAACAATGCTCTAAGGTACAGGGGCCTTTTCTCTGTTACACTCCCAGATTTCTCCTCATGTGTCAAAGCTTTGCCAAGAGGGGTCAGCGAAGACTTTACTCAGAAGCTGATGATGCATATTTATTTCATTACACCAAATTAGACACGGTTCTCCGCGTACCTTCTTCATTCCCAAACAAATGACAAAGATAAATACCGACATAATTCACAATGTAAACATGGTAACTTACTCCCCAAAAGGAAGCCATTGTTCTAAAATATGCTGTTTTTCCCCGTGAAGCTCAGTTGGAGCAGTGTTTACTCCTACTGGTGCTATACAATGTGTGATACCAGTGCTGATCACGTGTATCAGTGAGCACGTGTGAAGCGACCCTGGGTTTGTGTTTGCTGTCACCATACTGGCCTCTGCTGGTGCTTGCTGAGTTTGCACATGCAGCAGACAGATATAAAATCAATGAATTTCCTGCTAAAGAAATATGAGTTTTTAAAGAGTGCTGTTAAGACCAGACTGACCTTTTTAAACAGTACGACACCCAGAACCTGGAGCCTCCACAGCTCCAACTTGTGGAACTTTTGTGCAAAGCAGTTTCTACAACTCAGAGAAGATGTCCTGTTAAGTGATCTCTACCAATCACATCAGTGGCATCAGTTGTTGAATCAAATTCCTTAAAATGATATGCAGAATGTTCATGTGGCAAAACCATCTAATGGCAGGAGTATTTAAGAGAGGGTCAAAAGATGAAGTCAAGTGATGGTGACACAAATGCCGCATTTGTTGAAGACACTTCACTTAGGAGGACCATCAGGACTTTTCCCAACCAGAAGCCGTGGGTGGATAAATCTGTCCGCGACGCCCTGAGGTCCCGCACCGTTGCCTACAACTCCGGCCTCGCCTCTGGGAACATGGAGGACTACAAGGTTGCATCATACAACGTCCGCAGAGCGGTGAAAGAGGCTAAACATCGCTACGGCCGCAGACTGGAACAGCAACTACAACAGTCTGACCCCAGGGGACTGTGGCAGGGACTACGCACCATCACGGACTACAAAGCACCACACACACACCCGGTGAGTGCCGACGCTTCTCTGGCTGATGAACTCAACATCTTCTTTGCGCGCTTTGAGTCGGGAAGCCGACAGCCCGCTGCGCTCCCGGCCGGAGGGGCGGAGACACTCACTGTGACGGAGCGCGACGTGAGGAGGGCGTTTAGACGTGTAAACACCAGGAAAGCGGCTGGACCAGACGGTATTAGTGGACGTGTCCTTAAGACCTGCGCTGACCAGCTGGCACCTGTGTTTACACTGATATTCAACCTCTCACTGAAACTATGTGTGATTCCCACCTGCTTTAAAAAGTCCATCATAGTCCCTGTCCCAAAGAAACCACACCCCAGCAGCCCCAATGACTTCAGGCCCATAGCACTACCTCTGTGGTGATGAAGTGTTTTGAGAGACTCATCAAGACATTCATCACCTCCTCACTGCCCACCACCCTCGACCCACTACAGTTTGCATACCGGCCAGACAGATCCACAGATGACGCCATATCCTTCCTCCTCCACAAGACCCTTTCACACATAGACACTGGTAAGGGGAACTATGTGAGAGTGCTGTTTGTAGATTACAGCTCAGCATTCAACACCATAGTTCCCTCCAGGCTGGTCTCTAAGCTGCTGGACCTGGGCCTGGGCCCATCCCTGTGCAGGTGGGTTCACAGCTTCCTGACCAGCAGACCACAGGTGGTACGAGTGGGTCACCTCACCTCATCCTCCCTCACCCTCCCCACTGGATCCCCCCAAGGCTGTGTGCTCAGCCCTCTGCTGTACTCGCTGTACACCCATGACTGCGAGGCCACGTCAGAGTCCAACGTCATCATCAAGTTTGCTGACGACACTGCTGTTGTGGGACTAATCTCTCACAATGAGGAGACAGCCTACAGGAGAGAGGTCTCCCGCCTGGAGAACTGGTGCCAGGAGAACCACCTCCTGCTCAACGTCAGCAAAACAAAGGAACTGATCGTGGACTTCAGCAGGAAGCAGCAGAGGGACTACCATCCACTTGTCATCAGTGGTGCTGAGGTGGAAAGAGTGGACACTTTCAAATACCTGGGAGTGACCATCTCACAGGACCTGTCCTGGACTCATCACATAAACATCACTGTGAAGAAGGCCAGACAGCGTCTCTGCCTCCTCAGGCGGCTGAGAGACTTCAAGCTCCCACTCAAGGTGCTCAGGAACTTTTACACCTGCACCATCGAGAGCATCATGCGTGGGAGCATCACCACCTGGATGGGAAACTGCACCAAGCAGGACTTCATGGCCCTAAAAAGGGTGGTTCGTTCAGCTGAACGGACCATCAGAACCACCCTCCCCAACCTGCAGGACATTTACACCAAGCAGTGCAGGCTGAGGGCCATGAAGATCCTAAAACAGCCCAGCCACCCTGGACACTCTCTCTTCTCCCTGCTCCCATCAGGCCGGCGTTACCGCTGCCTGAGGGCTAAGACTGAAAGGTTGAAGAAGAGTTTTTACCCACAAGCCATCCGTCTGCTCAACTCTGAGCCCTAACTGGACCATTATTGCACAATGTAAATATTATAATTTAAAAAGTGTGTATAGTGTATAGTATATAGAGTATAGTGTATAGTGTGATTACTTTTTTTTAATTTTTATTCTTCTTATTTATATGTGTGTGTATATATGGTTGCAGGTACAAAATACATTTCACTGTGCATTGTACTGTGTATAACTGTGCATGTGACAAATAAACACTATCTTATCTTATCTTATCTTTCCATTAGTACCTACTCAGCGCGGCTCGACTCGGCACAGTTTGTAGGCATTTCCATTAGATCCTCTTGCAAGGTCCTGTTTTATTTACCACTCAGCCGGGGTTCCAAGAGGTCCCAAAATGTGACGTTGAAGAACAGCATGCCACTGATTGGCCAGGGAGTGTCATCACTAGCTGAGCCATGAGAGCGACTCCTTCACCAGAACCGCGCCATTTTTAAAACCCGACAGTAAGAAAATGGAGGCATGCAGGTTGAATGCCGGACCGACAGTTTGCAGTGGTAGTTTTGCAAGAAGAGAGCCATCTGAAATGCACACAGCATACATATTTTAATACTTAACAATGATAACCTTCATCTATTAAAACATTGTACGGGGGTCTCATGCATGATGACGATATTAAACTGGCATTAGCTATGCTAGCTTGCCTCTATCTCATCCATTGTTGTGTTTTGCTTTGAGTCGCATACAAATTACGCCAAGGGACCACTGCCCGCGCTGCTATAGCAACTCCACTCACACTGAGGTGGTCCTCAGTTGTACTGGAAACAAAACAAGACCGTGGTGAGTCGAGTTGACCCGTGCCGAGCAGGTACTAATGGAAACGTGGCAAAAGAGGAGGAGGTCAGGGTGGATAGATGGAATGGGAAAACACTGGACGTTAAAACAGAGGCTTTTTTTATTATTATTTTTTATGCCCAATAAATAGATCAATGTTGTTGCTTTCCCAAAACCGTGCCAACTTGTTTCTGTGCCTAAATGTAACCAAACCTTTATGGCACTGATACATTGTAAAAGAAATATGAGCATTATTATTATGTATTCCTTGTGCTGTCTGGGTTGGAGCGCTCTTTTCATTCTCAGATCTGGTTGCATGACATTTGCTAGCTTAATGCAAGATGCTGCCAGCAAGAATTTTTCATTTTTCATTTTTTTAAGCAGAGAAGGCAATATTGTTGCTGTATGACGGGGGTGCTGATAGTGTTCATTTTCCAGTCCAACATGTTTCACATTGTTGACTGATTTTAGAAAAGTTTTGTGTTTGTTATGAAAACAGTAGGTGGGTAAATTAAAAATTGAGCCGGGTAAGTGGGGGCTCAACGTCATATTTTTAACTGAGTCCCATCAGTTGTGTTGTAGCTTTTCAGACCTCATGAATCTGCAGTTCTTCAGAAAACAACATTTCAGTTCTTAGCAAAGTCTGAAACAGCTTAAAATGTGTTTGGTTTATTCAGAATGATTATAGGAACTTCATTATGTGTTTGTCTCAAAGCCCTGACTCCAGGAAATAAAATGTTTTACATGCAGCAGTTAAAATTTATGATGTGGAGTTTGTGCGCTCGGTGTCGTGCTGTGAGCTCATTCCTGACACGTTATTGATGAGATGAGGTACACTTCCATTTAGGGAGTTTTTTTTAAACTGAATCTCTTATGTAAGAGATTCAGTTGAATAGATATCCAGCATTGATTAAGCATAGCGAAGATGAGTATCGGGAGCCATCTAACGCTGCTTACTAAATAGGGCAGACTCATATTTGTGACTGAGAACATTTTTCCCAGAAAGTCCATCAAAGTGTCTTTGTATGAAGCCTTCCGGTTATTGTCCACCTATGAATGTGTCGTTCTTCATCAGCAGCATTGCAGGCATAGCGAAAATATCTTATGTTTTATGTGGACTTCAAGAAGATGCCAAAAATGGGTTTTAGGCCTCAGATACTGTAATTCTGTTGATGTTTAGGCCACAGAGTGTAACATTCTTGTGTGCACTGCACAGTAAGCTCCAGCAGTAGTTATCACTCAGGAAAAATCCCAGCAAAAATCTGAGGAATTTCTGCAGGGCTCTGCTTATTTGTGTGTGTGTGTAGGTGTGTGTTTGTGCTCACTCCACCTCACGCTACCGTAACCTCCTCCCTTTGCAGAGTAGCTAAAACTATTTAATAATGGCCAAGCAATACAACAAAAGCAGAAGGCTCTCAAACTGAATGAAATATAGAAAATAATCATAAATGCAACAGTTTTCTAGTTTGTTTCCATTTGTTCATGTCAAGACTTTTTGTTTCAAAGTTGTCTTTAAAAGAGATAAAACTGCACTTAATCTGATGAGGATTTTAAGATTTACCCTCGCATTGACGAGTTTTACAGAGAAGCATGAAGTGGAACAAGAAAAAAAAAATATCTGAGCAGGAATTATTTGGTCATCGGAAGAAAAATGTCCAAACATCTGGCACGCTGTGCTCAGTGATTCACAGATAGAGGCCTCCTTGGTTGCTTTTCTGTTTATTCCTGATTAGCATAAATGAGAGCAGCTTTCACAGCCAGCTACCAGGCGGAGAAGTTTGCCCACCTGTAATGTAAGGCACTAATAACAGGCAATAAAAGCTAGTCAGTGGGCCAATAACATCAGAGTCTTGTGTCTGTGCATACATGAAGCCAGCACAATATTATGAACTCAGTGCACTCTCTATCTATCCAACATTTTTGAAGCTTACATGTTCAACATTATTAAAATGTTGATGTTTGAGAACTTAATGTTTACATTTTTATGGCAAAGCCTCACGTTAACAAACACATTTAAATATGTAAAAAAATAGAAGCCTAAAATAAGCTCTTTTAAAATTCCTATCTCTCACATATTCTGCTCAGTGCTTCAGACTTTGCTTTTTCTTCAGTTTTTAATCCAAGTTTGTTTGAAAAGAACCCACCTACTGTCTGCCAGGTGAAGAATGTGAAGTCAAAGAGAGGTCCTGATGATGTTTTGGCTGCAGACTATCCAACTTACTGCACATCAATCCTGAGGGCGGCTCTGCTGAGTTTTGACTGGCCGGCAGACCCCAGACTCACCCCAGTGGGAATGCTGAGGGTCTGGCCAGTCCTGACATCCAGGATACCCCATGCCGCTCCGAGGCCTGGAAGCTGTAATTATGTCGAGCGAGAGAGCTTCTTTCCAAACACTCACACAGACACACACCCTGACGCACTCACACACACTCACACACACACACACACACAGGCGCAGGAACTGATATAAATGAACAGAGACAAATGTGTAAACAGAGACACTCACGTCTCACATTTTTAAAGACAGAAACGCACAATCAGGCTTGTGAGGGCCAGCACACACACACACACACACACACACACACACACACACACACACACACACACACACACACACACACACACACACAAATACCTATGAAAACACACTTTTGCATGGGTATAAGCAGACATATAACTGAACACACATACACACGTGCAATGTGCAGACACACAAACACACACAGGAACTCAAACACACACAATGATTTAGACACACACTCACAGGTACACACACACACACATACACACGCCTAGTAGCTGCTAGGCCCGTCATAAATCTGCCAGCTCAATTAATCAGGCTGCTCCCCTGGGGGGCTGCTGGAGCCAGCCTCAAACCCCGCTGACGTGCCCCCAGCACTGCAGAGCACTCCCACAGGGCTTCAGACCACTCTGCTCCCTGGAGAATGACAGGAGGAAATAACTGTCTCAACTGCAGAATGCGACCAGACTCCCATGCGTGACCTCTCTGCTGTGTGTGCGGTGTGAGAGCGCGGAGTGAGACGGGCTGAGGGTGGATTCCAGTTTTGTGACTTAAACCGGGGTCTGACTGGAGTGTTCGCACTTTGCACAAAAAACCCCAAAACAATGAATTGCATGAAAAGTATTAAATGATAAGCAGACACGTCAGCTGTTTCCTGCCCTGAGCTTTTCAAATGTGATGCAAACTGATCAAACGGATTATTGCTGAAGCTTTTTTAAGGACGCCGTCTCAACAGAGCACGGGGGCGGGGGTACATTTCTTTACACACGCTGTCTTATTAAACATTTGACGACTCCATTGAGTTTTCATGTGCTGGGTCAGGTCCAGGAGGCAGCTGAAGATTTAAAATGTATCCACATTGGTGTCAGTAATGCAGTGTGGAGATGAATATTTCCATTTCATAAATTAGTAATGTAATTCAAGTTTATATGGATCGCTGTGAGTTTGCAGTTCTTTTTAGGATGTTCTTCCTCTGGGAGTCAACTGCTGCTCATAAAAACTACGGGCGTCCGGCTCAGTTTAAAAACTGAATAAAGGACTTTGTGAGGACAGTGTCACAATTTGTTTCTCAGTTATTATTGAAAATAAATACATCAAGTTTTCCATGAAACATTTTAGGGAATAGTTGAAGATGTAAAATCTGTTTAAAAATTTAATATCTATTTATTACCACTACCAGTCTTTTTACCGTTAGAGCCACAGTTACTATAAGCTGTCTCTTTATCACTCTTCGTATTGCTTTTGTGATTTCAGTAGTTTATTTTCATCACCGTCCCTCCAGAAACTCGACTTCTGGTTCTGTATGGAATGACTGAATAAAGGAAACAGCGCCCTCTTCTGATCGCCCTGTGTAATATACATCAGACTGCTCACTGGGATTCTGCATTTCTTTCCACCTGTTATTTCTTCTTTTCCACTTGTTCAGTTTTTTGAGTTCCAATTTTTGATGTCGCTGAGAGAGAAATAAAAGAAAACGATTCCTCTGGCTTCTTCAGCAGCAGGGAAGGATTTTTGTGACCCTGTTTTGTCTATTTCAGGTCAGTTGAGTCAGCTTATCAGATTTTCCTTTTTAGAAACGATTGTCAGGTTTCTTCTTCCATCACCTCTCACAGAGTGATAGAGAAAGCACGGCCCGACTGAGTTAACGAGCTTTGAACCGGAACGAGATGTTGTTTTGAGTTGTTACTGTACAAAGTAAAAACAAGAAGTGATAACGGCAAAATGATTTTCATTATCAGTCTGGAATAAACCTGCATATCTCTGTATCACGACTGTATCAGCATCCAGGATTTTCTGCTTTCAGTCAGGTGAATTTTACATTAGTTAATGTATTTTATTACTGTGGATTTTAAATATGAACTGTTGAATATTGTATTTTCAGGGGAATATAACCATACTGTTTAAAAATACATATGGCCTGCTGGCATAGTGTTTGATATTATTAGGATTTCTCTGGGATAGCCTAAAAGCTTTATATACCCCTCCAACAATGCACACAATATAGTGTACAGCCTACATTCAAACTCTGACCAGTTACACACTGATGTGTTTTGAACCTGCATGTTCACCTGGCTGCTACAAACCCACAGTGCCAGGAACTTTCTTAAAGGTGCGACATGTAAAATGCTGAATGGAGCGTACATATGTAACAATTCTTTACTCAATCTTTTTTTTACTACAAACCTTATTCACACACATTCATGCAAGTACTTTTTTCCTGTGTTTAAGCACATTGACACACACACACACACACTATGATGGATGCATTGAGAGCAACTAGGGGTTCAGCGTCTTGCTCACAGATACCAGGGGGGCCGTGCACTGGACATGCACCAGTCTGTGTGTGTGTGTGTGTGTGTGTGTGTGTGTGTGTGTGTACCTGTGTTAGGTGACTGGCCTGCATGTAGAAGCTTTGTGATCTTGGCTTGCTGCAGGGTATCAGGTTTCCAGTCTTTGCCATCCCCTCATGTAGGTCACCGTAAACAGTGCTAAAGTGCAGCAAGAGATGCTAGGCTACAGTCCTAGCTGATAAGCTCTCAGGTTAATCCAACTCGTCAGCCTTTGTTGTAATTACTGCTTCATTTGTTACTGCCTGCCATTCAGCACGATTAACGACATATCAGACTCAGATATTTAAACAGAGAGAATATGCCCTCTGGGCAGTACTGCTTCCTGTTCCTCTCAGGTTACTTATTATCTTACATCATTAAAGGCTTGCCAGTAACTTCTGTTCCAATTAATTCTTTCACTTCCAAATAGTTGAGCAGCTGGTGTCTAGTTCAATATTGTTAAATAGACAACTGCTTCATGAAAATGCTAATTCATGAGCCACTGAATCTTTAATGAAGAAAAACACTGCGCAACATCAAACATGTTAAATGTACAGTAGCTGTAATAAAGAAGCCGCAGAGGCAGAAAATAGAATCGCTGTTTGAATTCACTGAACTGCAGTGGGATCAGTCACAGCAGCATACAAGAAATATTGCCAATGTCCCCTTGAGAAAGGCATTTAACCTTTGGCAGTACAAGGTAGTGGTTGATCAAAGCAGGTGGGTGTGTGTGTGTGTGTGTGTGTGTGTGTGTGTGTGTGTGTGTGTGTGTGTGTGTGGGAGAGAGAAATCCTTGGAGAATAAGTACAGCAAATCTGACAGCCGAGCCAAGAGGATGTCCTGACCTTATCTAAGATTTTGAGCACAACCAAGCGGTCAGGAGCTGTCAGTCTGCCATGTGTCTGTTCTCTGAACTGCACAGTCACATCAAGCCAGCAGGTGGCAGGAGTGCACTGCTCCTGTTGGAGCTCATTTCCTGGATAAAGGATGTGGGCACTGTGCCTGACTGCCAACTCAGGCATTATCTCACCCTGGTTTGATTCCATTACACAGGCACAGAGAAGGGAAAATAAGGCTGACTCACAGTGCTACTGCTCTCCCAGTTAAAGAATTAAGTGTTCTCAAAGACTCAATGAGATGGGGCTCCTTTAAATCTGTACTCAGTGCCTCATTACAATCAGTCCTGCCTTTTGAATATGGCCTCTGTGAGATGATAATTGTAGGCCCTGAAATTCATTAATACAAGATCACGGCTGCTCTGTGCACAAACCTGTTGGCTATAATCATATTGGTGATAACGAAGATTGTGCTACTCATTTCGTTAATCAGCTTATCCAACCGTTGTTCACTCTGTGCTTTTTATCTCCAGTGAATTAAGTATCGTGGCTTTTCTCATCTCCTGTAAATGTTACGAGTCTCAGCTGATGCAATCATTGCGAGTTTTGGGACTTTAACATTAAGCTTTGCACCAACTGTGGAGAATGACAACAGGATTTATGTAACCGCAGGAAGAAACCTCTAGAATAGCAAAGGAGCAGCAACCTTAAGTTTCCTGCCTCGAATACTGGACAAAGTGAAGCAGCATAAGGGAAAATAATAAAGGTCAGTGCCACTGAGCAAAACTGCAGACCAATCCCAATATTGTTGGGCCATGGGTCGATATTTTTATGTTCCATGGACTAATGATGGATCTGGATGCAGGTATGCTTCTAAAATGTAGTCTAATACCGAAATGAATAAAAACGTGTTCATGATAATCAAACTCCCGCACACGTCTATTCAGAGTTAATTAATAAACAAACTATGAAGGCCCAAAATGAACCTCTAATATCAGGGACAGCTGAAAGTGAGCAGCTGATATCTATGTCTAAATAATATGTACTCTTCTGCCAGTACTGATGTTTTCTATTGATTTTTACTTATTTATTTATTTATTTTGATGCATTTGAAGCCATAAAACCCACTGCAACTGAAAATTTTCCCTCTGGTGCTTGTAACAATTAAGATAACAGCCAAAAATGATGTGTTACTGTATGCCATCACCTGTACTCTGTTTCTTATGTACTTGCACTGCATACGAGCTATAAAGATGGTAACTTTGACTCCTAAATGAACCATAACGTTGCAGAATCCAGCGCCCCTGTTACATCTACAGACAGCGCTACGCAAACTTACCATCACTGTATTAACTGAGGCATGAAGAAAAAACACTTGAACTACATGCTGCATACATTAAATCCTATGCCAATTAGTTGTTCGATTATCAGGACTCTAGATTGGGTGTAATTGACATTTTCATAATAGTAATAATAATAATAATGTCTTGAATGAAAATAATGTGTCAGTGTCATCTGTTGGTTTATGCACTGCCAACTAAAGCAAGTGATGTTCCATCCATCCATCTTCTTCCGCTTATCTGGGGCCGGGTCACGGGGGCAGCAGTCTAAGCAGAGAAGCCCAGACCTCCCTCTCCCCAGTCACCCAAGAGAGGCGCCCAGGAGGCATCCTAGTCAGATGCCCGAGCCACCTCGACTGGCTCCTTTTGATGTGGAGGAGCAGCGGCTCTACTTTGAGCCCCTCCTGAATGGCTGCACTCCTCACCCTATCTCTAAGGGAGAGGCCAGCCACCCTTAGGAGGAATCGCCACCTTATCATGGTGGAGGGGTTTGTGTGTCCCAGTGATCCCAGGAGCTGTATTGTCCACAGGCTCATCCCCCTGGTAGGGTCTCCCATGGCAAATTGCTCCTGGTTGAGGGGCCAGACAAAGAGTGATTCCAAAGACCCCTAAGGAAGCATCACCAAGGGAACTGTTTGCCCTGCCCAGGGTAGGGTTACTGGGGCCCCACCCTGGAGCCAGGCCTGGGGAGGAAGTTCGAGAGAGAGCATCTGGTGGCCGGGCATTAGCCCGTGGTGCCCAGCCGGGCGCACCCTGAAGAGGAGACGTGGGGCCGCCCTCCTGTAGGCCCACCACCTGCAGGAGGCGTCGTAGGGGTCGGGTGCAATGTGTGTCGGGCGGTGGCCAAGGGTGGAGGCCCTGGCAGACCGATCCCCAGCTACCGAGACTGGCAGCTGATGTTTTCATGGCTAATAAGCTGCTCTTTGGATTGAATAAAGGATATGCTTCCAAAAGTTTACTTCTGTCTGAACACTCACAGGCTGCCATGCATTCATTTACTTCTCTGTAGATTCCCGAGTCTGTTCATAAAGACGACGTGCACGCTCCTGACCTGCTGCGGTGCTGTTTGGTCTCTGAGCCACAGACCCAGCCCTTAGCACCAGTAATGGTCCTTAACATGAATAAAGGAAACAGCAGCACACTGCAGAGTTTGATGTTTGCTGTCTGCTCACATTTGAGGTCAAAGAACTGGGAATTAGCTTAAGTAGTAGTGTTTTAAATAGGGGATACACGGATCCAACATTTGGATCGGAGATCGGTCTGATCCTGACTGAAAAAGCTCATCCGTTCCATTCTGATCCATTCATTTTAGTTTTATGGTGTTTACTCCATTACACATCAGCAGCAGAACATTGGTTAACAGTGGGAGAGCTGAGCTGGCATGGAGGAAGGCAGGAGGAACTCTGTGGTGAAAGAGAGCTGACAGCATAACATTAACATAACGTCTTGTTTCCAGTTCCTTTAACGACAGCATCACGCAGCAGTCTGAGCATAGATTTATTTATTTTTGACTTTTTTATTTTCCTGTTATCACCTATTATTTTACTTATCAACACCAGTTCAGTAAATACATGTATTTTTTTTCACTGTTCCTTTCCATCCATCTGTTTATTTATTACATCCAGCTTAGGGTCCTGTCTGTTTGAGGCCAAAGGCAGGAGTCACCACGGCCGAGTCGCCGGTACAATTTCTTCCCTCAAAAGCCGATCCCGTTCCAAAACTGCCCACTGGAATCATCCCGTCACTCTGCATCATTTATCTGCTTAGAATTTCACAACACAAACCACATAATGTTTTTAAAAGTCAAAATGGCAACGAGTGGTCTCTCCACTGCAGGAAAATATTGTTTTATTTTTTTAAAGCTGGATTACAGCTTGGCAGTGAGAGATGAGCAGCCTCAGAGTGCAGGTTTCATTAAACGGCAGCTGGTTGATCGGTTATCTCAGCTTACAGTAGTAATCTCACTGTCTTTTGATCTTTTAATACAGACAGTGCAGAAAATAAACAAATAAAACTAAATTAAAACTAAAGTCAACTATAAATCACAGAAATAAAACTGATGAAAACATGAAAGACAAATAAAAATAAAGCTCAATATTACGTTCTTTCCCCGCCTGCTGCTAGTATGAGATCACCAAATACTTTCCGTCTTTAAAACTGTTATGGCAGGAATACGCTTTATGATTGGAAACAGATAGCGTGATCTCTGCGCTGCTGCCCTTGATTAATTTCTGTGTGTCAGACCATACATTAATCTTCAGGCTTTGTGGCTGTTTACAGGCCAGCATCTGGACAGCTGCACACGGAGAGGTGTGCAGCTCACTGCAGTGATCCATTCAATAACAACACACTGCATGTGCTTTGACGTGTGCCTGTCAGTTCACCATTAGCGGTGCAATTTAACGTTATGTGCTGATATGGTTGTGTGTGTGTGTGTGTGTGTGTGTGTGGGTGTGTGTGTGTGTGTGTGTGTGTGTGTGTGTGTGTGTGTGTGTGTGTGTGTGTGTGTGTGTGTGTGTGTGTCAGGCCTTCATAACCATGTTCGCCACGGGAAAGATTCCCCGAGAGAAATATCACCCATGACTCACTGCTTCCTTTGCCATTTTCCCTCTGACTAATATTTAAGTGACATTAGGAAGTTGGTAGTGAGATTGGTTCCTGGAATCAAATCTGTGCCACCAGGCAGCAGTGAGATATTTTTCCTGGATTTGACCTGTTTACTTAGGAAGCATATTGCATGTGATATTTTTACAACATCATTCATTATATGATGTGTCTGCTCAGCCTGTTAATATACCAGCCCTTAGGCTTCTTACTGAATCACACTGGGTACCTTTTAGGGTCCTTTTCCAGTGTGCAGGTTAGTCCAGTAAAGCTCAACAGGAGTCCCGGAGCACGTGACATAGATGACTTTCACTTTCAGAGGGCACGCGGTAATAAAAAAGAAAATGCAATTAAAAACAAAAGATAAATAAAATATGTCACAGACAGTTTATTTTGTCTCTGTCTAATAAGGTTACAGGTATTTTACCTACCAGCCCCCCCCCCCCCCGGGTAGGCCTGAATCTGTGACTTTTTATTGTTCTTTAGGAGTGTTTTATACCTTTTATTAAGCAGTGACGGGAAACAGATTGCAGGAAACAAGCAGAGAAGGAGGGAATGAAATGCAGCAAACGTGCTGTTCACTTTAAACAAAAAAAAGTCGTTTCTGTGCAGCGTTACTGTCCAGCTCACTGTGGATGAAGAACGGCATTTTAAAAGGGTTTTACTTTAAATGTTGTGTTATATCCTGCGGGAGGTGATAACAGGGAAATTATACTCGCTGTTCTCTTCTTTCTGCTGAAGCCCATTGGTTTACTGTCTCAGTTTACTGCAGTGGCATCAGCGTCGGATTCTATATCAAATGTGCCCACTTGGATGAATCCACATCTGAGCAGAGAAACGGGCTTTCAATCAGGGAGGACAACAAAACGCTGCTTCCAGGGGTTTCCTTTAGTGTTGGTGCTCTGGTTGTGGCAACAGTGAGGCAATAATACTGTTAACAGGTTTATTTTAAACTAAACTGCAGTATTTTTTTTCTAAAACTACAAATGGTTTTGGTGCTTAACTTTAGCAAACACAGAGAGAAAACAGCATGAGATGCTAAAGCAGAGCTCCCACATGGGCACCTTTGCACCACTCCTGCATCCTCTGTTGCACTTTCAAAATCCCCTCACTACTCAATGTCCACGATTTCCAGAGCAGCGCGTTTCAAGCTCACAATAAGGATAAAATTCTCCATGAGGATGGATGGATGGATGGATGGACGCCGGACGGGTGGCAGAGGTGTAACGGTGACCCAACTTTGACTCATTTTTTATGTTTGCTTTTCTTTGCTGGTTACTTAATTTGTGCTGTTGTCTTTATTTCACCAATTACAAAAGCCTACGTAGACGGCAGAAGGTGAAGGAAGGATATCAGCAATTCAGATAGGCTGATAACATCCTAATGTGGTGCCTGGGAACAGGTTGGATGCTTTTATCTGTTTCTACCGTTCCTTTGGAGGAGGAGAATAAGTAAATTGAACTTCCTGAACTGAAATGCACTGTGGATATTCTGAGGGATGGTCACGACCTCGTTAGCGGCGACCTTTAAGTGGTTTTGCCAAATAAAAACATCACAGATCAGACTTTGACCCTGTGAATTTAACAGCAGCAGTTTTAGCCACAGACCTTCAGGACATTTAAAACCACAGCCCCTTTAATAAAGGAACACCGCAAAGGAAAGAGATGTAATAGAGGCAGTGTGTCTAATTAGAAGCTGTATTTTTATATTTAATGGATGTGAGACTTAATGATACAAGGCATCACACTTCCTTAAAAAAAATGCCTTAACCTGAGTTATCATAGAGCCGGCAAGTCTTTGAGCCGGCTCCTTACACCTCCATCATTTGTCAAGCGGTATTGATTACACGTCTGTCCACGACGGGCATTTGACGACATCTGAAGAGATGATAAGTGTCACCATCTTCCGTGTGACCTCTCTACAGGGAGGCGAGGTGTCGACCTGTCACTTTGCACCGTGCGCTTGTCATTATGTCTGAGTGGGAACTTGCCACACGTCTGCAGGTCCGACCAGCTCTGCAGAGGTTCAAAGGCTTTGGGGAATAAGTCATTTCAGTCCACCAAATGGATTTCTATAATAGAATTTTCAAGGGCAGTGGAATCGTGAATAAAGCTCGCTGCTGTAGGAGTGTTTGATGTGAGCTGATCACAACTCAGCAATATGAAGACTTCTAGTCTACCAGGTTTAATGAAAGGTGCTGAAACGAGCAGTGTTAAAATACAAATCATACAGTATGTGCTCTCTGAATGCCGAGCGAGTGAAGACCATTTTCTTACGGCAATGATAATAGAGGCGTAAAGTGGAATGTGTTTTTTAGGATTTTTCAGTCATTGCTACAAAATAAACGAACACTGGTAAATATCAGCTTCTTTATGTACAAGCCTGTGTACATAAAAATGAAAGATGTAAGTGTAACTACTGTGAATTAAGTTATGATGCACCACCATAACTGAAACTTTGCATCAGCAATTTAAATCGGTTAATTAAAGTTATAATTTATATTTAGGAAATTGCTTTTGAAAAAAGAGCAAAGTGTCCTGCTGTTGTCGGTCGCAGGTCAGGAAGGTGGCCAGTGTAAAAAAAAAATCTGTGCCAAATCAAACATGTGGCTGCATCCGCTGTGGTGACCCTCTGGGAATTAAGGGAGAGGCCATCTCCTCCTAACCCAGGAGATTCTCGGAGTAGATGCCGAGCCGGGAGAGGACTGGGGATGAAATTGTGCTCAGGAGTAAGAGGACAACCATGGTTGGGCCTTCTTAAAGTTTTAGATAATCATGAGGTCAGAACGATGTGACAGGCACAGAAGTGATTCATCTTCATCAAAATGTTTGATTTGCTCCCGTCTTTGCAGTCTTGTAGTTTCCGTTATTGTTTTCCTTTATGAGTTTGTATTAAAGACCAGCTCTCTGAAGAGCAGCAGCTCCCCTCTGAAGCACCCGTTTTTGGAAAGAGCTGAGTTATCTAAGTTTTCTTCTTTTGTTTAAGAACAGGTTTTTTCCACCCTTGTGAAATTAATAAGACTTTCATCGGGTTTGGACCTGCTTATTCTGGTTGGGATATTATTAAAAAAAATGCAAATGTGGCCACCGCCCCCCCGAACACTCTGAAGATTGTGATGAAATCGTTTTCCTGCTGATCTGAGAGCCGTGACCTTTGGGAAGAACTGAAATGCCGCCTGGGAAACAGACCTTATCACCTGACATCAATGCTGAAGCTCACTGGGACACAAAGTGGAGGCTGTTGCAGAATAATGCCCATCTTCTTAGGATGGCATGCATAACAGAGTCGAAGCGTTCATATTCATCACTTGAAAACGTTGCAGGTTGACTGGATTGATCAGAGCTACACTAAAATAACATTTTTAATCTGTTTGAGGAAAAAACCTTTTCAAAGTTCACTTTCACATTACAAAACCAAAACACATCAGTTCAGTGAAAGATTCCATCATATTCCAGCTGATAACGATGCTTTTGTTACATTTTTCATCATGTTTATGTTACCCGTCTGCATGCATTATTTTCAGTTGCTAGTACATGAACTAGTTCACTGCTGCGCTCATTGATGTCACTACTGAAAGCATAATGAGCAGAAATCTAAACACAGATATTTCTATTCATCTACATCATGAATTTCAGACACAGTCCATGAAACATCCTCTTTTTTTTGAGATGATTAATTAGACAAGAAATAGATTTTTTTTCCACATCCAAGAGAATCCCATTGTTGAGATTGAAGGCAGCTCCCAGACTCGGGAAATAATGGGTCTGGTGAGCTCAGCTCTTGAGTTATTTTAATTACTTTAATGCACGTCCAGGCAGATGACAAAGCCTCTGTGTGCACGCTACTGGTATATTTCTGAGGACGAGGAGGTACAGAGTGATGTCAGAACAGACTCAGACAGCTGTTATGGTTTGGTGTTCAGCCCAGTGGACTCAGAGCTACACAGAATTAGTGCACTAAGCATTGAGTCCATGCAGCTTGCATTAATGGCACTTGTAGCACTTGATGTGTATTGATTTAGAACAAATTAGAAAAGTCAGCCGGCACAGGTTAGATGTGACATTTGGTGCATCATCCACGTTTTGCCCGGCTGATCTTTGACCAAAGAAAGTGACACTAACGACTATGACACGGGTCTTTGTATCAATTTCAAAGAAAGAGACATTTAGCGCGGCACATCGTCACATCTGCCTGAATCACTTTCCTCTCAGTCCATTTGCCACTGTGCCTGGATCAGTGCTCCATCTTGACACTTGCTAATGCCCCCCCCCCCCCCCCCCCCCCCCCCCCCCCCCCCCCCCCCCATCCTCTGTCAGTGGAGGAGGGAGGATTTAACCCCCCAAGGCATAATGGCAGCTCTCCAGCTTGTGTCAGCAGCTGAAGTTAAGGCTCCCTGGCTGCTGTAGTGCCGATGTCGGCCCGTGTTAGCTGGGTCCTCAGACAGGAGTAGAGGGCTTGTCTTGGCCTATCTGGGGCTATACAAGGTGCTGCAGCCTGTATTTAACAGAGTGCTGTACCTTCTGACAGTTTGCTTTATCAGCAAAGCTCAGGCTTGTTCTGCTGCAATGTCTCAGAAACCCTGTGCACTGGTGCAATGCCTAACCTTCTCAGTAGCTACAATTTAAATATCATGTTTTATTTTTGACCCGTGTGCTCGTGTGGGAGTAATGACAAACTGAAGATTGCTTGTTTTTTTATATATATATATATATATATATATATATATATATATATATATATATATATATATATGGATAACCATATATATTTTATTGTATTTTTCACTTGACTGCAAACATGCTGTGACAGCCAAGTTCATATTATAAGGTTTAGATTATGCTAGGTTTTAACATAGTTATAATACAGTCTATGGTGAGCTTCTACACAAAAATAATAAGAGTGTATTACTGCACTTTTGTACCATGGCTGTGACAGTCAGTACTACTCAGTTACCCCTGACTTATGTGAGTGAAAGACATGACTGTGAAATATAAAAATTATTTTCATCTGAAGATTTTATAAGTCAAAGTTCTGAATAAACAGACAAATAAAACTGAGACAGATTGGACAATAAGTTTCTGTTGAGTTATGATATCGGTCACATGACTCATTTCCAGACTACATGCTGAAGCATCCTTTTCATTTCATTGTATTTAAAGGGGCATATCGCATAACTAAGATCAGCTTAGTTTTTTTTTTTTTTTAATAGTAGTAATTCAATTCAGTTCAATTCAGTTTTATTTTATTTATATAGCCAAATCACAACAAACTATGAGCAGCACTTGGCGACAGTAGGAACCGGTGTGTGACCGGTTGGTGGACTCATCCCCCACTGCAAATGTAGAGTGGGGTACAAACAGAGTGAAAAGAGAGACAGTGCATCATGGGAACCCCCCAGCAGCCTAGGCCTATAGCAGCATAACTAAGGGAGGGTTCAGGGTCACTCGATCCAGCCCTAACTATAAGCTTGATCATGAAGTAAAGTTTTAAGCCTAATTTTAAAAATAGAGAGGGTGTCTGTCTCCTGAATCCAAGCTGGGAGCTGGTTCCACAGAAGAGGGGCCTGAAAGCTGAAGGCTCTGCCTCCCATTCTACTCTTAAGTATCCTAGGAACCACAAGTAAGCCAGCAGTCTGAGAGTGAAGTGCTCTGTTGGGGTGATATGGTACTATGAGGTCTTTCTTAGATGCAACAAGGATGGCAACCTTGTTGCATCTAAGAAAAGTCTGTGGTTGCTCAGTGATTCTTTTTTTTTTTTTTTGGATTTGGTGACTAATTGGAAGCAGCTGCAATGACCAGTTGGTCACTCAGAGGTTCAGTGTACAACACCCACAACCTCTAGGTGACCACCTTTAATCACAAGGGGATTGCACAGGTCACCTGATGGGAGGGAACCCGTCTCCAAACAGTCGCGGTCAGACTCAGACTGACTGCCATCACTCTCAGACTGATTGGCAAAGGTTTGCAAAGAATTTCCATCTAATTAATAAAAGCAGACAGATTACCAGCAGGTTACAATCAGTCTGAATCAGTGTGCACTGATGGGACTCAACTCACACGACATCACTGAACACCTCTGACATTTTGCAGTTAAATCGCTGTCCTGCAGCAGAAACCGTGGAGGAATTTCTGTTTCAGGCGTGAGTTTCTTGCTGGATTCTGAATGTCAGCAGTTAATGTGAATTTCTGTGTACGTAGATGACAACAGATTTGTGATATTTGCAGATTCATCTCAGCTAATTGCTGCATTATCACAACAGATTGCATATAATTGCCAGCTTGACCCTATTAAATTGTAAACTGGTAGTAGCCTGACAGCAGACTGGCTCTGTCTTATTGCTGCTTTATCAGCGTCTCGACGCACCAAAGTCGCTTTGAGGACGGCGACTGACTGTGAGTGGTTGCAGACCTGCTCCCTGTCTTCAAAGCAACCATTTCAAAGGCAACAAGATCGCAAATTCATTGCACATGGTCTCGATAACTTTGGTCATGCTGCGTAACAAGCCGCTGTTTTCCCTAGAGCAGCTGTGGTGTAGGGGTTTATACCATGGTAACATTTTTTTTTTTTAAAGTAAATGATGATAATATAAGGAGGTAACGATGCTTTTGTCTTATTTGCTTTTGTTTAACCTCCAGACACAAAGTGGCAGAAACAGAAACCCCTTCATGTGTTACTGGAAGGTAAAACCTGCTCTTATATACCAGAGACACACTAAATCTTCCAGACACTGGGAGCACTGACGGCTATCTCTGCCTTGCCATGTTTTATGTGCTCTCCATAACCAGATATGTTAATGAGCTGTATTAGTATGCTCAGAAAGATTTGCCAGGAGAGTTCAAAGACAAAAGAACCCAAATCCATCAGCATGCATTATAAACTACCGCTCAGCAGCCTCTGCAGGCGGAGACACCAAGTTCAGTCAGGGATTGTTTATGAATGTTTTATATCACTTTGTAATACAATGAATATTTTGTGAACCGGACCCGTGTGGTCAGGACAAAGGGTCTCTCGGATAGTCAATTAAGAGAGTAGGGCACACTGCCTGAGGTTTAACTTAAAAATTGAAAAGTATTTCTTCCAGCAGAAGTATCTTAAATTTTCAAAACTCATTTGCTACATTAAATCCTCTGGGATGTGTACTCTCTCAAACCAGGCCACCCTGTCAGTAGGATTATTTCACTCTTTGTGTCCTCTGTCAATATTTATAATATACTGACTCACACCGCATACTGTGAAACCCCAGTGACATGACTGCAACTCAGAAATGCACCACATCTAATGCAGCATATTATCCATAATCCAGTTTAGTGCCAGTCTTTGTGGGACCTTTTTTTTCTCTGTTGAAAGGCATCGCTTTGTTGTGTGGAAGGTCTGGCTCCTTGTGTGATTGCGCCAAATGGAGCAACATGATACACTCCTACAGTTTTCTGCACTTTGACAAAACATCAAGATATAATCACTCACAAGCTATTGGTCATAATTGCTTCCCGCAACTACTGCAGACATCCTCCTGTGCTGCGGATCCCTGCGTTGTAAACAGAGCCTTGCCTTTGTGGATGGCCCTCTGCTGCCTTGTGGCGTTGGACCGCTGCCATGTGGTAATGGAAAAGGAGAGTCAAAGACCACTCTGGCCGTCTGCAAGGTCTTTGTTCTTGCTATTGTCAGCAAACGCCTGTCAATGATGTGGGGGCCACATGCAGCAGTCATTTCTGTCTCTCAAGGGCATGACATTGTGGCAGTTTCTTCCAATTATGATGAGTATATATTTTTTCGTTTGTAGTTCAAGCTTTGTCACACGGGGTTCCAACAGGGTGGCACAGACCTACCTCACAAAGAGATATTGTACCCAGATGGAAAAAAAAAAAAGCATTTGGTTAGCATTGTTAGTGCCACTCAGTGGAAATGGTGCTCAATATATTAAATAAAATAAATGCAAATAAACACATTAAAGTGAAATAATTAATCATTCACTAGTTTCTTACCTTTTTTGGGGTCGTGACCTTTTAAAGTGATGCTGCTTGTGAGTCTTGTGCTGTGAATTACCTGGAGCATGTCTGAGAGCCGATTAACAAGAAGTTTCATTTCTTTAGGCCTGAAAACAATTTAACTGTAATTATTTTAGCTGTAATTCAAAGTGTTTGCCACAGCAGCAGCTTTGTTTCACTGTTTTGGCTCATGGAGTGGACATCCTACCTGAGCCATGTTCACCTTATGAATACATTCAGAAAATTTAAAAACAACCTGCAGTATAAACGATGGCCGTAGCTTTCGGGGCTGTAAGTGAAGGCAACACGGATGGCTTAAATCGGCATTCTTTGTAATGGCCACCAGGGGGCGAGACCTGAGGTTGCAGCACTTCCAGAGCTTCTCAGCCCGAACCTCAGTGCAGTTTCCTGATGAGTTTATGGACTAAGTCACTCATTATGCATCATATTGAGTGTTGTAGTGAGTACAGAGTGTCAGCTTCAAATGTTGACTTGAAGCTACTCTGCATTGTGTAAAATCATGTAAAAGGGGCACGTAGTTTGTTTTAAAAAAAAAAAAAAAAAAAAAAGCAATGCCAAGGGGGCTTGACAAAGCGTCACTATGAGTACCATCCTTGCACAGTTCTTTAACTGCAATATGCAAAACAAATTATTAACATGACCCCCCCTAAATCCATCCTAAATCTGTGCCAGTGTCTGACTATATAATAATGTCAGTAACTGACTGGGCACTATTCTCATTCCTCTTCTTCTACTTTATTTGGTATTTTGTATTATAGAACACGAAAACTTAGTGTATTTGCTTAAAGTACTTTTGCAACCTTGGCTTGAATTATGATGATGCCATATACTAATGTCCCCTTCATCTTTTCATGGTGGTTACAAATGTCATTAATGTGTCAGTCATTGATGGCGGCTGTGTCAGGAGCACCCCTGGAGTTAAATTATTGATTTTTTTCTGATTGTCTTGAATCCAGTTCCTATTAATGTCTCTCCAACAGAAAAAGCATTTAAACTACCTTTTAAACTACCTTATTTTAAGGTACAGTTGAAGTAGGAAGATATTACGGCCTCAAGAATATTTAGAGCCCACCCCATATATTTTCCTTTGTACATAAACACACAGCTGATACACAAATAAACACAGCGGGACATTTAACAACTATCCAACCTCGTGTTTTATCCTCATCTACTCAGTAATTTCCAGGCTTAGTTCTTATCCAGAGCTGCACACTGTTAGCAGTGGAATGCTTTTTAGCATGATTTGCACTTGCCAAACTTTCCTTGGAATAGATGTGTCCTGGTGGCGGGTGTCTTTGTGCTCACTAATTAGAAGCAGCTTGGTCCAGCAAGCCTGTGTGCTCAGTTGATCTATGCAGAATAACCTCCCCTCATGGCACACAACACTGAAAAATGTTAAAGGCCTGGCAAAGGACTGCTGTGTCAGAGCCAGGTTTGTCAAGCTCCATTCAGGATGTTTACACTGTAACTGTCCCTCTAAGGCTGCAGGTTATGTTGCCTTTGTGTCAGTAATAGTTTCAGAGAAGGATGCATTTTATTTTGTAAATTAACATAAGTTTTATAATATGACTTGAAATTTGTTTTTCATTAGAAAATAGCAACACAGTCATACTAGCTGAACTATAACACTATGCGTATGCCAGGTGGGTAAAATGGAAGGAAATTATTATATACATTTGAGCATATGTGCATCGTGCTAAGACAGAGGATCTCTGTAGATTGAGAAATATACTGAAAAAGTACTTTAAAGACTTTTATATATCTCGGGTGGCCTGAGATATATGATGAGCTCCAGATGAGCTGGAGGAGGTGGCTGAAGAGACGGAGGTCTGGGTTTGTCTGCTTGGGCTGCTGCGATCCAGATCTGGAAAAGTGGAAGAAGAGGATGGGTGGGTGGATGGGTGGATGGATGGGTGGGTGGGTGGGAAGACTTTTAAGCCTAAACTATTTTCATTGCTAACTTTGGAAATGTGACATTCAGTTGTCACAGTCCAACCTGAGCACTTGTGTGTTTGCAGTGCATGCTGGATCTCTTTCAGTGTATCAAAGCAGTGAGGCTTAAACTTGACTTCAGTTTTAGGGAAATGGAAGACATCACATGGAGCCAATTCAGGCGAGTGGGGCAAATGAGTATTGAAACTCTTTTGATGTGCCAAAAAATTCCTGGATTTTCAATCCAGTGTGTCTGCACACAAAGACGCTCTGGTAATGCAACAGTTTCCCTCAAGATGTTGGAGTAGAACTCCACGTTGTCAGCCTGATAGGAGGGATGAATTCACAACACAGAACCCCTTGAATGTTGAAGAACGGCAACGTTCTTCTCACCTGATTCATAAGCTTTTTGGCACTGTTTGAGGAGAACCTCTTTTGGAGGTGCAGCTGCAGACCCGGCTCTCATCAGCAGAGATGATCCTCAGCAAGAAAGTTTGACATAGAAGTTGATGTTCGCTCTGTAAGTGCAAGTTTGAGGTCTAGGGTGAAATTGCAGAATCATGCAAGTGTTGAGGAGAGGACATGAAGGGTGTGCTCTAAAAATAGCAGCCATGCTGTAGTAGTGTAACGCTATAACTGCATTTTTTTTTTTTTTTTAAGCAGTTGGCTGCTGGTTTCATTTCTGTCTTTTTATGTGGTTTTGTGACTTTTCTGTACTGAAACATGCCAAATGGGAGAGACTGTTTCTTTCTGTAATTCCTAATGCAGCATATCCAAAAATGAGAAGAATATTTAGAATTATTTTTGGCTTCTTGTGGTCAAGAGATCTCCAATATGTGCAAACTGTAATATGTAATATGATGTAAATAAAACCACTTCAAGTAGAAGTAGCTAATCAAACCTCTTGTCAACATGTAAATATTTGCTGTCATAGATCTATGAAGCATGTTAGTTATGTGGGATAAGTATGCAGCAGACTTAATTACTGATATTTGTGTCTCTGATTTCCAGAGAAAGATGATCCTTCTCATGCATTTAAGTACTAGAATGCAGTCTGAGTTCTCCAAAGCTGAAATCTATGGAAGACCGTCCATACGGCGAGCACATTCAATGCATTCAAATATTAATAAACTCATTAAAATTTAATCTTGTGTGTGCTCACTCAGCTCCCAAAGCCTGAAGGAACATATTGTTATCAAAGAGCCAACAGAATAACAATTAATTGTGCATCCTATACACAGCATCAGACTCAGGTATGTGCTGGGAGCTGCAGTCTCAAGAATCTGGGAAGTGCTCAGACAAACAAAACACAAAAGATACTTTTGGTTTTGTGTATCGGGATTTGAGGGTTTTATGGAGCAGAATTTGGAGACATATTTTATTAACACACAGCAATGCCTTGGAAAAGATTCTGAGCAGAGGGAGGCTTTCGGATCTGTGGAGCTGTGATGGAATTCGCCCGGATCAATCTTGTCCACGCGTTACTGACCAGCCTGAGCCAGCAGAACAGGTGGAAGGTGTGGGAAAAGCTTGAACGAGAGCAGAGAGGGTGAATGTGCCACAAACCGGCGTCACCTTCAGTTTAATTGGAAGAGGTTTGGCGTTTTTCTGAAATGAAACAACAGGGAAACGGGAAATACAATTACACCCACAGAGAGATGTGTCAAACAGGTTGTGAGCTCTCACCGTGCAGTCTCACTCCTCTGTAATGAACAGTTCCTGTAGCCAAAGGCACTGAGGGTGGCTTGTTTCACAAAAGGTGTGAAGCGAAGACTCTGTGCTGTGAGGGTTTGAGAGAGACAGCAGCACTCCCCAGGCTCAGCGAGGGCGAGATAAATAGTAAAAAGCAGACCTCGCCATCTGGACCTGTCATGGGAGGGAGACAACATTAGGACGACACTGAAGCCGACGACAAATCTACCCGCTGTGCTACTTTCCCGGTGTTAATAGTGCCTTTAATTAATGTAAACATATCATTTAGGAGGTGAGGAGATATTAATAGCAGGTCAAAAGGGGCAGAGATTAGACAAAAACAGCAGTCAGCTGGTAGAAAGATTGTCAATAACCTGTTGTGCATGCTGCATAATCGTCTCTTATCTTTAAATGGCATGTTGCATACTGGGATAATGAGCAGCCGCCGCTCAGACGAGTACAAATGCCATGGTGATGAATGAGGAGGCTGGGAGATGTGCTAATGGGGCCGTCTTCTCAACACTGGGGTTTCCAAAAAGAGACCAAACATACTCCATATGGGGGTTTTGGCTCATGTTGTTATTTGAAAGAATTTTCTTAATGCTTGTTTTTGATTAACCTTTAATTCTTTTATTTATTTATTTTTTTTTACCACGTCCACCTTTTTTGGTTGTGTTAGCAGGATGACTCCGAAAATTATGGACAGATTTCAATCAGAATTTCTGGAGTTGTTGATGGCGGTACAAGGAGCAGCTGTTTACATTCAGGTGGTGCTCCGGATCTGTTCATGATCTGGATCCAGGATTTTACATAGCACAAATTTGTGAATATTGTACCTATCTCAAAGATTTTGAACCAAAATTGCTGAAACTTTATGGAAATGTTACTTATTTCCCAGGAACATAAGATTTCGTTTTAAAGGTCAAAGGTCATGGTCACCAAAAATGTTCCATGAATTAAGAGAGTAGAGTAAGAAATAATCCAACGACATGCAACTAACACCAACACATAGCTGATGGAGTATGACAGCACTGGCTGTAGGTATGTGCTCCACTGAGTGTCCTTCTAGGAGCTTATTTTAAAACAGATTTAATAGAAGTTTTTGCTTGAGTCTTAAAAAAAGACAAAATATACATTTTAATGCGGGTCCAAGTCATAGCGGCCGGCAGCTAGGAAAGATATCTCTGATCTGTGACCACAGTCTCCAGATCTTGTGGAGGGATCCCATTTGTCCCTAAGCCAGATGGGATCAGAGATCCCTGTAGCGTATTTTGGGTGCTGCACAGTCTCCTTCCTGCAGGGCATGTCAAGAATACCAGGAGGCATCCTGATCAGCAGCTTTACTGCAGTGGTTAGCAGTTATGAGTTCCTCAGCTTGTTCCTGACAAACAGCCCAGCTACCCTGTGACGGACGCTGATCTAAATAACTGCTTTTCACAAAAAAAAAAAAAAAAAAGTTGGATAGTGCTCTGTAAAATGTAATAAAAATAGAATATCTGCTAATCTTTTAACCCATATTTTTATCAAATGAAATCTCATTGTTTTGTTTATAACACAAAGTTTAAGACCAGTTCATCTAGAACTTTAGCTCCAGGTTTCACTCCCTCGTCTGTGTCTTACATAAACCCGCACGTCTCGTGTTCAGTCACACCATCGCTTCTGAAAAAACACCCCACTGCATTCGAAGACCTTGTTACTTGGCACTAAGTACGGCACATTGAAGTGCAATGAAGAGACTTTGGATGCACTTGCTAACCAAGCATGCTAGCATCCGCTGATCAGTTAACATCCCACCGTCTCATCTAAGCAGGGTCGATTCTGGCTCCAGAAACCAACACGTCAACGGGCATAAAGCTAAAGTTGACTCTTCAGGAGGCAACTTTGCAAACCGGTGGGTGATGTCACGGTGGTTGTGTCCATCTTTCACATACAGTCTATAGTAGTAAACTCACTCCCAACCCAAACCCACCAATGTGATTGTCCCACAATTAACAGCAGGGATTGTTACACTGGCACAACTTTCCATGAAAGCTTCGCATTATCATCAGAAACACTGCAGCCTACACCCCCCTGATAGCACTGTCACTGTTTCAGCATGTCATCAATTTGTTTTACTCAGACACGGTCTTATATCTCATATCTCTTTCATCACTTCCACTTAAACAGAGCTACAGTATATTCATATGTCCTATTTTAGGCTGAATCCAAGGTAATTATTGTTTGGCTGATGTAGTCTGTATGATCAAAGTCCTTTCAACTTCCCCTTGGATTATTTCCTTCTTTTTCAGACTTTGTGACTTTCTCAGTGTGTCATCACATTCAACGTAAGCATGTATATATATTTTATCACTGCTGCCTCCTTTCCCTCCTGCACCACTTCAAAAGTCCTGGAAACGTTTGTTTGTCTTTTCTTGTTAAGTCACAGCTGTAGGGAAAAGCTCCTGGTCAGCTCACACAGATGTGATATAGTGATCATTGCACATGATAAAACCCCATCATCGAACCGCCACGGGAAAAATCTGCTTCATTTCCAAATGAGCAGGACTTTGTGTTGGGAAGGCAACCGCGAACATGGTCAATTCACAGCCTGCGATACATGTAATCACTGCTCGCTTGGATTTACAGGTTCCCCCGGGGGGTCACGTTGCTTTAACCGCTGTGTGTCACACCCACAAAACATCTGGAAACGCCACTGGCTGAGTGCCGATCCAAACAAGAAATCATCGGCCATTTAATGAGTGTATGAAGCTTTTTGGGCTGGGAGTTTGATCAAAGCGAGGTTCACTCGACTTTGTCTCCTTCCCTCCCGTGGGCTTTTCATCATATCACATCACAAGGACAAGGTGAATGGAGAGTAAGAATCCAAGGCAGGATGATTAAAGCAGCGAGGCAAAGGCACAGCGTTCCATCCCTTCCAGGTGAAAAGAAGAAAAAAAGGATCTGGCTTGTTTTTCAGAAATAAAAAATTGAAAACCCACGTATCGGGCTTTAATAGATTTCAGGGCCGCGAGGGTCACTAAACACACTGAACACACATCCACGCGTGTGAAAAACAAGCTTAGGTTTAGAGATTTAGTCACGTGTGTTATAAGCTTCATCCAGCTGGACTTCAGAGGTCCTTAAAAGACTGAAGGTTGGGGTTGTATTTTCCCTCAGAACAATCATAATCCATCTTTTTCCTTATATTGTCATCAAAATGCAAACGTCGACCATTAAACAAATCAATTCGATGCTTGAGTCCTGGTTCAATTCCAGTGGAATGTATAAGGTTAATAATGAAAGCTGAAAAGGAGAGATTCTCATGTCACTCTCATCTATTTCCAGATGAACCTCTCTCCTCTTTTTTTCCCTCATTTCAAAAACTTTTCTCACCTCCCATCATGCAATTATCTGGTCTTTGCACTCTGCATTTGGGTGTATCGCCTACTTGCCTCAGTTCACTTGTCTTTCATATCCCACCACCTCCCTTTCTCCTCCCCAGTGACATCAGACATCACATCCCTGTTATACTCTCTAGAAATATGAAATCCAATCCATCTGTGCTGTTTCAACACAACCTTGAACTGTGATAATCACGTCCCTGCTGTATTGTGACGGAGCCAAATATGTTGCACAAGCATTCTGCTCTGTGCATTGTAGCTAACGCTGCTCTTTCTGTAGCCACAGCATTGACATGAGAATCTTGACTCATAAAAGTGCAGCGTAAATGGACAGAAATTAGAGATTTATTTATTACCCCACCTGCACCATAGCCATGTGGCAAACATGGCTGCCTGCTCACCCACTAAGTCACCCTGGTACCCACACAGAACCAATTTTAAATTGTGTCTTTAGGCACTTTGTAACTAGCAGCCTGCTACATAATTTCTTCCCATTTCTTCAGTTGAATCTATGAAACAATGCCAAAGGTAACACAGTCTGACATGCATAAAGTGATTTCCAAAGAGCTCTTATCCAAAAACGTGGTGTAGCTCTGCATGCTGTGCAGTGTGTCCTGAAACAATCTGAGGAAACTGAACAAGTGGAGGATACAAGAACAAACAAACAATATCTAAAAGTCATGTCCTTCAGAAATAGGTAACAATCCAGCAAAGACCTGATGCGGTTCCTGAGAGATGCATCTGACACTTCAGCTGATCCATCTGCTGTTCACCAAAACCTCATAAGAAAGAAATTACAAGAGAATTCAGGATGTGTTGAAGAATAAAGGTGGTCATACCAAATTAGGGATGGCACGATACCACTTTTTTATGACCGATACTGATATTTTACATTTGGATATCTGCCGATACCGATTCAAATCTGATGTTTAAAAAAAAAAAACAGTTGTTAGATCAATCCTAATATCGATACCAATGTTGGTATTGGTATTGATCAATACCAGTGTAATGAGAGCAATACTTTAGCTTCCGTTTCTCTCCTGAATGCAGTGCTGCAGTTTCATCAAAAATGCGAGCAGCTGCTGTCACAGCACAGAGCAGGCACACTTTGCTCCTCCCTTCCCCCACAGTGTTTTGACGTTATAACCGTCACGTGACACGTAACATTTTTCTTGGGAAAAAGGGACTTTGCTATAAAACATTTAAAGCAAATTCCTTTTTTTGTACAGCTTTTTAATCTAAGAAAAAAAATCCAGAAAATTAGTGCATGAAGGGATATTTTTTATTACATTTTGTATTATACATTCTGAACACTCTACCTGGAAAAAAAAGTTTGCATTTGTTCTTGAGTGATGATTTTGTACACTTCATTTAGGAAAAAAAAACAAAAACCCCAGACATCAATGTATGGGGAAACTTGTTTTCTTAGTTCCATTGTTTCAGAACAGTAACTTTTATTTTGATAAAGTATTCTCTATTTACCTATAAACTTTGCCCAATTCTATTCTGGGTTTTAACTGATTAATGATCCAAAGGAAAAAATCACAAACCAGTTCAACTTCACGAAAATTCTTCATAATTATTAAAAAGTATCGGTATCAGTATCGGGGCCCTGCATTTACTTGGCATCAGATCGATACCAAATCTTGCAGTATCGCACACCACTAGCTCTAAGCTGGTTTGTCCACTGCAAACCCACAAGAAGGAGATGACGGACAACGACAGGGAACTGTAATGCAGATAACACTATTTAATGGATCGGATTGCATGTTTTTATTCCTTCCGATATCCAATCCAGTAATTTAGGTCAGGATTGGACCGATACTGATACTGAATATCGGATCGGCGCATCCCTATACCAAATATTAACTTTCAAGCTCATTAGAATTGTACAAACTCACCTTATATAGAATATGTCCACGTATTTTTGCAGGGTTTCAATAAACCGTTGCATCTATTTCCCATTTTCTTTGCAATTATATAGAAATAAAGAGTGACTCAAAACTTTTGTGCAGTAAGATTTTTAAATATCTTTTAATGCTTTTAATATAAATGGCCCTATGACAGCTGGGATAGGCTCCAGCTCCCCCGCGACCCCTGCACAGGATAAGCAAAAGAGGATGGATGGATGGATGGAATTTATGCTCTACATTTTCAGACCACTGTGAAACTTTGGGCTCTGGCTCAAAATAAAATTGCTTTTATTGGTGAAAAATTGGTAGAGAGCTTTGCTGTTCCCAGACTCATGCCAGGGTAGTGCTACGAAAAAGACAATCATGTTTATGGAGGACCAAAATTGCCATTTACTTTTTTGTTTGGTGGCCAGATTTGGACCTGTCAGAATTCCTGTCTGTGTGGAAATCAGTCTAAAGCTTTGATTCTCATCCTTCATTCATCTTTCATCGCTTTAACGTGGTGAGGATGTGTACAGTGCCAATTCAGCTGCGAGCCTCTGATTTAAGGATGAAACAGTTAAACAGGATAATGGTTACATGTTACCATTTTAAGATTAATTTTTTTAGGTTACTAATAACATGAATACAGCTGAGATTTGGGATTTTTTCACCTGTTTTTGTTCACTTCACTTCTTGTTTGACATTTTAGGAAATGAAAGCGAGACTTTTCGATTTTTGTTTGAGGAATAAATATTTAATGTCTAATACGCAGTTGATTTAAAAGGCTGTGAATAGCAGAGGTTAATATGGCTTTTGAACTTCTATTGAGGCGTGCTTGTTAAAGTCAAAATGGATAAAGGGGAAATTTTTAAACCCTCAGTGGGCTGTTTTTTTTTTGTAACTCATAAAAGCTGCTGTAAGCTCAGGAATCGAGGCGCACATCTGTCTCTGGGGCTTCGACAGAATTGATGTCTGAACCGTGAAAATGCAGCACAGGAAGGAAGAGAAAAGTACATTTGGGACTGAATCTGACTGAGCTGTTGGGATTTTATTGATTTTGCTGCATTAAATGAGCATTATGCTGTTGTGTAAGACTACCTTATTATCAGCTTTTATAAAGCTTCAACATAATGCTGCCCAAGAGGCACAGCATGCAGTCAGGCCCTTAAGTATTTGGACAATGACGCTTTTTTTTTTTTTTTGTAATTTTGCCTCTGTACAGCACCACACTGGATTTTAAATCCAACCATCAAAGCAGACTTTCAGCTTAACAATTTAACTAAAGTATTGAATTAACTGTTTAGGATTTACAGCCATGTTTATCCAGAGTCTCCCATTATTAGAAGCTCAAAGGTGATCGAAAAATTGACTGACAGGTAGTTTTATGGTCAGTTGAGGCTTGTTCCCTCATTATTTCATGACATCTTAATCAGATAATTAATTATTAATTCATTAATAATTAAGTGTTGAACTTGCATTTTGCAGCTGTTCGCTGGAGCTCTCAACATGAGGCCCAGATGGCTGCAGGAAGCTGATGGCAGTCGCTGGGACTGTCCTCTGGGCTTGTCCCGTCCTTTGCTTTGGTCGCTGGTCTGTATTTTGCATGGCAGTGACAGACTTGTCTCAAAACTGCGGCTACTCTCGAAGCTGTAGTGAAACTGAAAAGTGCAACACAAGCTGAAAACACAGATAACTTGCCTTCAAAATAAAAGTTGTGCCTTCTGAAACATACGTATAGCGCTGCTGCAGGTGTGCCTCACCTGAAATGTGTTGGCTTCAGGTGAAGCACACCTTTTACTGGTTTGCATTGCACTTTTTCAAGTTTTATTTCCACTCAGCTGGTAGTTGGGGAGTATTTGCAAACCAACAAGAAACTGCAGACAGCCCTGAAATGTGCCAACAACCAAAGCAATCACGAGGAGGCTTTTGGTGCAGCACCTTTTAATACCTGATTTCACCCAGCAGGAACCACTGCTGGCCAGAAGGGGAATGCACATGGTGATTGTAGCACGTCCAATGTGGCGGACAAATCTCGAGCAGCGTGCTCATGACGTCACGTGAGAAACCTCAATAAGCATAATACAGAAATCTGGCTCCTCAGCTCTTGTCCATCTAATAAGATAGAAAAGTGGAGTTATTTGTTCTGAAATTATAATTATAGTCACCTGTGCAACCTGTTTCTAATCTTCATAATATCGATCTCTTCTCTCTTTATGCCATTTATTCTTAATCTTTTACAGTGGCTTTTACCAGTGTCATTTAAAATAATGTCAACCGTATAATCGAAGTAATAAAAGGATAAATGGCATTGATCCCTTTGTTGTCTTGCATCAGTCATACTGCTTGCCGCTGGCCTGCCATTTCTGAGGTGTTGACATCATTGACTGCTTCGCCTTGTGGATGTCTGATGTGAATGTCAATCCAGTGGCTCCTGGGAAATAAATGCATAGTACTGCTCGCCTGTCAAGTGACAAGGTGTTCTAATGGTTTGTGGTAATACCAACTGTGGTAAGAGAGAAAAAATGATTTGAGCTCTTGATCTGCGGTGCGGCATCAAACTCGTATCAGTTTCTGTTGGCGCTTCAGTTTAGTTCAGACCTGCATGATTATGTTTTGTCTAAATTATTATTCAGCTCAGTCTCAGACTCCAGTTTCATAGATGCTCGCTGTTGTTCTGTGGGCTATTACACAACTGAGCCTGGAGTAAACAGGTTATAGTGATCAGCTGTCACTGATATCGGTGTTGCTGTAGGTTGTTATGATGGTCGCATTTTTCCATCCAATATTCCCCCCCACAGGTACGTGACTTAATTGAGCCAGTATGAAAGTGCGTGCATCATAATGTCAGAGCTGGAGCTGATTTGGTGTTGTTTGGCAGAACAAAGCGTCATTACGTTGTCACTCAGTCAAAACAACACATTGTGTGGTTAGAGTGACCTTTGATTACCTGCAACAGAAAAATGTTGTGTTTGTTTTTTTTAATGACGTGATTGTAACGACTCACACAGGCTGAGGTTCACGGTGGACATGAGAAGTTTAAAACTATTTTAGATATCTGTGACATAATTGATCACTTTGTTCAGGATAGAAGTCAATAGAGTTCATTTAGCCCAGTGTTTGATATTATTAACATTACTGCGAGTTTTGTTTGTTTTGACCTAAATTGCAAGTTTTACTCTAAACCTGCTACTAATTCTTTTTTTTTAAAAAGCAGAGTTAAAAAAATAAAGCAAAATAACTTTTTAAATCCAAACTTGATGAATTTCCAGTCTGAGTAAATGTTAAGAATTATAAAACGTGAATATGTTGCGCTCAGAAAGATGCTTGAGATGCAGGCAGGATGGATAAACAAATGTAAACTGAATACATTCTGGTCGAAAATACAATACAAAAAATTTATATCAGATCACATATTTGTTTGCAATTGTATTGATTGTAACAGTGTCAATACTGTAGGCACAGGTAGGCACTCAGCCCCTCCCCTCACTAGCAGCTGAAGTAGTTAACAAACATATTGCTCCTGTTTCAGCAAACTGAAGTATGAAGCAGTTTTCATTAACGATAACCTGTCCATGCACAAATTAATGTATCTATTTAACTGTTAGCAGTTACCTGTTAAGTTACCATTACAGTGGCTGCTAGTGGCTATGGCTATCATTAAGGTAGCAGCAGTCCTGCCTGTCTGTAATGTTAATGGACAGTGTTAATTTAATAGGATGACACAATTATTTGCGTCCCAAAAGTGTTATGTTTCCCTTGAAATCCCAGATTGGATCTTCATTTTTCCCCTTAAGTATTAAAAATCGAGTCTGTATCAAGTATGAAATTCTAGTATCTTGGAACCTTATTCTCAATAATGGATGCCAATAGATCTGATAATGGAGGAGGAAAATCAGCCTGGAAACCTGACAGTTTTTGTCTAATTGAGTTTTTTTTTTTTTTTTAAATATCATTGATAGTTAGGAGATTACATTATGGACTTGAGGTGGACCAATTATCGGGTATTGTAAAATATGTTGAGTTGCTGGATTGTAAGGCTTTGTGGTGTTCAGTTTAAGTTCACAATGTGTATATATAATAAGAGCACTTTATCACCACCTGCTCTTGTGCAGCTGCTCTGCAAAGCCAGCAGGAGACAAACTAATTAAAGTGAAAGTTCCTGAGTATGAATATATGCGACTCTCTAAATAAGAAGCAGGCAAAGCAAAGGTTTCCCAGACGAACAGGTGAACAGAACGAAGGGCTTCAGAGCTGCAAGAATCATTCGACTCTAAGCTTGTAACAGTCACATTCGCTCTCAGTGCTACCGTCCTCTGGTTAGCTTTTAATGACAGATGTGGCATTTTGGCAGTCGTTTCCAGGATGGCGTCTCCCCATTTGTCTGCAGTCAGGACACTTTGGTAACCCATTCAGAGTACTGATGGTAAACCACAGAGGACTCTAATTCCTCCTGTACCATCACAGAGAGCACGGCGTGTAAATCATCTTTGGTTGTGACGCTTCAGGCAATAACTGCGTACATGTATAGAAAAACAAAAAGAGGAGAGATCCGCATTGCTCTTGGAACAGAAGCGATTGGATAAATCTCAGTTATTACTTACCTTTTTTTGAAAAGTGTGTGACCTGTCAAATCTTTAAAAGGAAATTTTTCTCTTACTTCATCAAAATCAAACACCGTACTTGACCTCTTTAACAGACTGTCTCTCTTCATCCATTTCAATTCCTGTCTTCTCTCCTTCTTTTAGAGAATAAACATTTTTCTCTTTCACTCTTTCTCTCATCTCATCATCTATGGCTCAAGGGGAGTGTATCTTAGGTCTTACAGAGCAGCTCTACTAAGCACAATAAGAGGACTTGAATGTAGTGCCATAGCCAATCCGCTGTCAGCTCTGTGAGGGGCTGCTGAGGGGATATTGCACCAACTGACAAGTAAATAAGCCACTTGGGACTGGAGTGCTCCCCTTAAGAGACAGGAGGGTGAGGGAAACAAAGAGAAGAGCCAAGAGAGCAAGCTTAATGGCAAACATTTATCCTGCCCACCCTGGAGACCTCATCACCTCGCTGAGAAAACTTGTCCTTATCACGTCATTAGCTGTGAAAATGAAGGATTTCATGTATCAAAATAATATTCTTGAACAAAGAGGTTAGCTTTCTTACTGTACTTGCATGTTTCAGCTCATCAAACAGATTTAATATTAGACAAAGATGACCGAGTAATAGAAAATGCAGTTTTTAAATGATGACTTATTAAACCCACCTCCCCCTGTGTGAAAAGTAATTGTCTCCTAAAACCTAATGGTTGTGCCACCTTGGCAGCAAGAGCTGCAATCAGGCGTTGTGTAATAACTGGTGATGAGTATTTCACATCACAGAGGAAGAATTTTGGCGCGCTCTTTTATGCAGAACTGTTTTAATTCGGTTTATGATGGAGGATTTTCGAGCGTGAGCGGCCTGTTTAAGGTCATGTCAAAACATCTCAATCAGATTAAAGTCTGGGCCTTTTTTTTTTTGTAAACCATTCAGGAGGTGGACCTGCTGCTGTGTTTCAGATCGTTGTCCTGCTGCATAACCGAGTGAGCTTCAGGCACGAACTGATGGCTGAACCTTCTCCTTCAGGTATTTCTGGTAGAGAGAGCAGAATTCATGGTTGCATAGTGACGGCAGGTCGACCTGAAGCAGCAAAGCAGCCAAAGACCATCACACCACCACGTTTGACTCTTGGTGTGATGGTCTTTTTAATGAAGTGCTGGGTTAGTTTTAGGCCAGAGGCCAGAGAAACTCAAACCTTTCAGAAAGTTTCAGCTTCTGTCTCGTCTGTCTGCAGGATATTTTCCCAGAAGTCTCGGGGATCATCGAGATGCTTTTGAGTAGATGTGAGACGAGTCCTTTGTGCTCTTGTTGGTCGGCAGAGGTTTTCTCTTTGGAGCTCTCCCATGGAGGCCATTTTTTGCCCAGTCTCTTTCTCATTGTTCAATCATGGAACTCTGACCTTAAGTAAGGAAGTGAGGTCTGCAGTTCTTTAGATGCTGTTCTGCGTTCTTTTGTGACCTCCTGGATGAGTCGTGGATGCACGTTTGGAGTAATTTTGTTAGGCCGGCCGCTCCTGGGAAGGTTCATCACTGTTCCAAGTTTTCTCATATGTGGATAAGGCTCTCAGTGTGGTTCGATGGAGTCCCAAAGTTTTAGAAATGGGTTTGTAAACCCTTTCCAGACTGACAGATATCAGTGACTTTGTTCTCATCTGTTCTTGATTTTCTTTAGATTGTGGCATGATGTGTTGCCTTTTTGAGATCTTTCAGCCTGCTTCACTTTGTCAAACAAGCTTCTGAAAGCTGATGAGCGTCGGGTTATTGCCATAATTGTTGCCCAGATGTCCACGAATGGCGACACTTTTGAAGCGGGGCCCGTGGTAAATAAAGGGTTAATAAAACAACTCTTATCTTTTGTCTAATATTAAAATTGTTTGATCTGAAATATTTAAGTGTAACAAATATGCATAAAAACTCACACCAACTGGGGGATACACATTTGGCAAAGTGATTGCGAGAGGTTGCTGCCTGTCCCTAGGTGAAAATATCAAAGTCAGGTCAGCATCAAACTACAGGCAACTGCAGCAATCTGCTACGGTCCAAGCAATCGCAAGGAGGTTTCCAGTGCAGCACCGTGTACCCTCTTTGCAGCCAAATGCACCTAACGACCTGTGGTTGCCTGCATGCCTGGGGCTTTAGCAACTGATTTCACAACAACTGCCAGCACTCACCAACCAATCAGGGAGTACGCATTTTCCCAGTGGGTTGCCAGATTGGTGGCCAACTGGTGTCTAGGCCTTCATACCAGGGGTGTAAAAGAACCAAACTTTGCAACGGAAAAAAATTAATATCCAAGTTCCCCTGATGATGAGGACTGTGACATTCCCTGAATTAGTCTGTGTATTAAACACAATTGTCATGTTTTCCGAGGTTTTCCGTTCTTTGAGTTTCAGCCCTGTTTTAATCTCATCATCCCGCTGCATCCTCCTCTGTTTCAGTTTCTGAATCGGGCATCGAGTGGCTGACGGTTCATTTCAATTTGTGAAAAGGCAATCTGGTGCTAAACTCGGTAAACAAAATGTCTTTAAAAAAGCTACATCTACCTACAGCAGCTGCTAAAATCAGGAAAAAGCTGCAGTTTTCATATCCATAAATTAGACGCCGGCTTCACGCCATCTTACATTTTGACCCTTTGCAGGAAAAAACACCTCGGGACTGTTATGGCTACAATTGCAGCACAAGCTGAACAGCTGTTATTTTTATGGATAATGTTTGAAAGTCATAATGGTTCCTGTTTTTATGAACGCTGTGCTAAGTTGTTTCCTTTGGCAGAAAAGATTGCCTGGTGAGTGCGGCTGAGGAAGTACGCTCTGAAAGAGTGAGGCAGATGTTAATGGGGTAAAGACAGAGACTTGAACAATTACATTATAATTTTCTTCTCCCTCGTGATCAGTAGTAAACAGTATTGCTGCAAACAATCTGAATTGTTCCCTAATATTTACCAAATCTTCCTCGCGCTGCTTTTAAGTGTTTCTTCCTTTACTTTCTGAATAATTTCATGAGTCCAAATGGAATTTGGTGGATTTATTACTGGGCTCAGTTGAAACCTAACAGCAAATGGCTTTTGACAAGAAAGCCTGGGTTAAAAACATATGTGCACACAACACAACAACACAGTCTGTTGTACACTACATCTGTGCTCCATGGAGAATGCCCAGTGTGACAGCCTGTTGGCACGTTTATTTTGATTTTTCTTGTCTAAATCAGAATAAACACAGCCTTTTCCCATGAACCCGTTTCTTGGCTTTGCCAGCATAAAACTGCATTGCCCACAACATCAATCTCACTCTTTGTTGACCCCCCCCCCCCCCCCCCCCCCCCCCCCCCCCCACACACACACACACAAGTGCTTTGTAGCAGCTGTACACATGCCCACTTACACTTGTGCTTAGTAGTTATCTTTAGATGAAATATGCTGATTATATTCCTCTCAGAAACATAATACCAGAGACATCACACTGCCCCACTAAACATAACTCGACTCCTTTGATTTTATTTCTTCACTCTGTTTAATTCGAGGCTGTAAATCAATAATTTTCTTGCTTACTTATTAAAAAAAAATTCGAGGCAATTTTGCTTAATGCAAACATCAAATCTGAATTCTTACAATAAGTTTCTATTTTGCCTTCAGTTTATTTACTGTGTGGAAGACTTAAAATCATCAAATATTTATTTGTTTCGATGTAAATCAGCCCACAGATTACTGTGTTTAATGTCTTTGTGAAGCAAAAGATCTGAGTAAATGCAGAGCTGAACACATGAACCTCACAGTGAGTAAAGCACTCTGTTTGTCACAGCACTAATGATACGGCGTCAGCATCAAACCTGCCGAGAGCGCCTAAAATGCTTTTGCTAAACTACTGAAAGGGAAAGCAAATCCTTCCAATTACATTAAGTCAGTGATGCTTTTTTTGTAATGTTTATGTGTAGTTAAAAATTTCCACTTAAAGGACATTTTAAGTGATTACTTCTGTCATGTTTTATATTTTGGCGATTGCAGGTTTACACCCAGCTCACCATCCATGGAGTATATTTACCAAGAAGATTTTTTCTGTTTTCTTATGACAGTAAGTAAATTTTTATTTTTAAAACTTTTAATGACTTACAGTTGGTTATTTTAGTATACCTGTCGTGATAAAATTGAATTCTTGTGTAATTTCATCTTTGGGTTTGAGGATAGACACACAGGGAGGGGGACCAAAGCAGAAACATGTGAAATTATTTCCTCCAAATTCATTTTTGTTTTTGATTAGGAACAGGAAAAAAAAGGTAAGATGCAAATTTAGTGGAGCTTATTAATACGGCAGAAATACATCTTAACATTTGCACATGATTAAAATTTAAACTTTTGATTAAATGACACACAGCTGCTCGTCTCATTATCCTTAAACATAATTAAGGCACACATTAGGTGACTTTTGCCTTACTCTGCAACATCACCTGAGATGCATTTTCACATAATTGCCAGTTAATATACAGTAAAGTTACTAAACTGAGCGTCAGAATTACAAAGAAAAGTGAATTAAGTGACTGTGGATGTAGCATGGTTGTTAGTGCCGGATCGACCGGTCTAAGTAGCTCAGAAACTGCTGATTTACTGGGATTTTCCCCCACACAACCATCTGAAGGATTCACAGAGAATGGCCCCACCAGCCGGTTTGATAAGAATGACAGTGAGTTCACTGCACTCAAATGGCCCCCACAGTCACCAAGTTCTCAATCCAGTTGAGCACCTTTGGGCGCATGCTGGAGCAGGAGAGTTTCATCATGGACGGCAGGTGATAAACCTGGCAGTGATGCCATCATGTCATATGGACCGAAATCTGTGAGAAACGCTTCCAGCACCTTACTGAGTCTGCGTCACGAGGAAATTAAGGCAGTTCTGAAAATGGGGTCCGACCCTGTAGCAGCAACGAGTAACAACAAAGAGAGTGTTTTATAAAAATGAACACATGCTGTACGCAGTAAACATTGTCATTGTGATTCTCATAGTAAAATAAGCCCATAAACTCATCAGGTAACCAAATGGTTGTTTCTCATCGGACTAGTGTACAAATGGACTTATTTTTTGCAACCACAGCAGTCACCGCCCTGCTGCCCATTAGGAAGAATGCAGGTTTGAGGCACTTAATGTTAAGCACCTCTCTACACTTTAACATGGACAGAAGTTTACAGATTCAGACACCCTGTGTATTTACACTGAACCAAAACTGCCATCTGTTCCTTCCTTTAACTGAGGTGCTTTTGTTGCCTAAACTTAATCATCTATGATTACGTGTCACATTCATGTAATTGTATGCCTTAAAAAAAGTGTTGCCTTGGAATAAAAATCCTGCAACAGGGCAGCCATGAAAGCACATTTTGAAATCCATAAATAGAATTTCTGGGTGCGAAGGTTCGATTTTCAGGTCAAAATATGAGAACTTTGCAACAGAAGTAACGCGGTCAGTCTTTAAAATCTTTACCGGCCAAAACCACAAACCTGTCTGTCAGCAGATTTTAGGCTAGCAAGTTCAAACATGCCAACACGCATAGCAGCGTTACCGCCGCTGCTGTGTCTCACTGTTCCTGCCACTTGATGTGTGTGTGGTGTGGCTGGCTATTCAGCCTCATATTAACAAATCAAAAGAAAGCTATTTCAGGAATTTTTGACATTTGGAAGATGTTTTTCTGTGGTCGGTTTTTTGCAGTGCTTCATGTCTTAGCGATGGGTTGCTTTTCACCACAGTGTTAGTAACAAGCGTCTGACACAGCTAAACATTGTGTGGAGGGTGAGTCTTTCACAGAGCTGTATTATACTGCAGAGCAGCAAGTCAGAGGTTACAGGGGACACAGCGCTCTGTTTGGTGGGGGGGAGCTTTCTTTAGTCTGAAACGCTGACCAGTAAATAGACTTTAAACAATGTTATTAATGCATATTCTAATGTTTTAACAGAGAGGCGTCCTTTATGACTGGCTGTAAAACATTAATAATGTGCCTGTATATGTATCCTATCGTATCAAAAAGTCATTTAGAAAGTTTGTTATATTCTAATGGGACTGAAATTAGTTTTTAGACCACCTCTGCATACAAATCCAGTCAGTCATCGGACCTAGAAGGCTAAATGACCCGTTTTTGCATATATCCCAGGGAAACATCCCTGGTGAGAGTACAGTTACAGCTGCACTCAACATTTGTATTTATATGCGTAAATGGCTCCATAATGTAGCGGTTACACATCGACCTAACAAGCAAAAGTTCCTCAATTTGATCCCAGGAGGAGACACAAATCCCCTTTGGAGTTGCGTCAGGAAGGGCGTCCGGCGTAAAAATCTTCCAAATCAAACATGCAAAGCTGCCCACTGTGGCAATAGCAAGCCAAAAAGACAATTTTGGTAACACATTAGCCACATAGCCACTGGTTGCAATATATTTGCTATGGTGTTTGTGTGTCTGGGTGTGCACTGCAAAACCCTACTGACCAAAAAAAACAAGTAACACACCCAGCTTAACTAGTCTGGGCAGCAGCATAGCTTGTTTGCTGACACTGCTGCTTTGTTCTGCAGAACTTCACATCCACCATGAGTGATGAGTCTTCCTCAGTGTCTGAGTAAAATTTCTCAGCTGTACTTCAATACCTAGTAGCACTATACAGCAACCACCAAACTACCAAAATACAGCAACCAGCAATGGAGCGGGGCCACTCACCTAAAGTCAAAATGTTATTCCAGTTGCCTTAATGTGCACTGCTGTTGTTGCCTTTTGATGGGGCCACGTTTGGCTACCTGGAAAGCTAAAAAATAAAGTGAAACATGTACACTGTGAAAAAATATGTATTTAAACTCAAACAAAATATTTTTTTTAATCCTAGCAAAAAACAAAACAAAAAAAAAAAAAAAGGAAGATCGCAGGTAATTCCATTTAATTCCACTGTTTTATGTTGTTTCTAGAATGTGTGGGTTGGTTTAGATGGTAGGAACAGTTTAATTGGAGAACATGTTGTTAAAAAACAATACATGATAATAAACTCAATTCAATTTTATTTATATAGCACCAAATCACAACAAACAGTCACCTCTGGGTGCTTTATATTATAAGGTAAAGGCCCTACAGAGAAACCCAACAGTCAAAAACGACCCCCTGTGAGCAGCACTTGGTGACAGGTGGGAAGGAAAAACTCCCTTTAACAGGAAGAAACCTCCAGCAGAACCAGGCTCGGGGAGGGGGAGTCATCTGCCAACCCTAGGAACCACAAGTAAGCCAGCAGTCTGAGATATGGTGCTATGAGGTCTTTGAGATAAGATGGGGCCTGATTATTCAAGACCTTGTATGTGAGGAGAAGGATTTTAAATTCTATTGTAGATTTAACAGGGAGCCAATGAAGAGAAGCCAATATGGGAGAAATCTGCTCTCTCTTTCTAGTCCCTGTCAGTACTCTAGCTGCAGCATTTTGGATCAGCTGAAGGCTTTTCAGGGAGCTTTAGGACAGCCTGATAATAATGAATTACAATAGTCCAGACTAGAAGTAATAATGGCATGAATTAGCTTTTCAGCATCAGTCTGAGAAAGGATGTTTCTATTTTTAGAAATATTGCACAAATGCAAGAAAGCGGTCCTACATATTTGTTTAATATGTGCATTGAAGGACATATCCTGGTCAAAAATGACTCCAAGATTTCTCACAGTGTTGCTGTTCTGTGTTGGATTAAATTACTGTTGATTTTCAAAGAACAAATCTTGTGTGTGTGGTAGACAGTTAACTAATCTCTTCATCCAAAAAAATAAATAAAAAAAGAAACACTTTAAACCCCACCACTTTTTCCAATCAAAGAAAAAGAAACCTCTAAAGTCAGTTTACCGCATCCTTTTAACGTGGCTGAGGAAGAGATCATCCTCGTCTCATCATCACAGGATGACATTTCAACTTTAAGAATTAATGAATTCTTGCATCAAACTTATCAAGACCAGAACAAAGATTTTTTTGGGGGGGGCTTTAAAAATATCCTTGCAGGTTGAGCAGTCTTTGATCTGAGCTTAGCGTTTTAAGCCAAGAGATTCTTTTGTGCGTGCACCGATTGAAATCTGCTACAAGATAAAGAGCGGCGCTGCAAGTACATGCTTCAAGCCTCGTCAAATATCATCAGCGCTCCTCTTTTCTTCAATAATAACAAATCCTGTGTGTCCTTGTGTCTAGTGCTGCCGTGTGTGATTTAATTTCTTTCTGTGCTGTGTTGCAGAGTCAGAGGAACATCTGGCCATTAGGGTTCAAAACTGAAACACAACCCAGTCTGTAAAACTGCTACAATGAAAGTTTCCTGAGAATGGCATTTCTCGATTTTTTACAGTAAAAATGCATGCTTACAACACTAAATAAACCTTAAAATAGTTCGCAGTGTCTGTTGTTCACCTCAGTAGGTACAATCTCTCGTGTCTCGGGATCAGTATGTGGTCGCGTGGAAACAGACTACAAAGCGTTACCATCCGGCTCCTGGCCAACAGCCTCCAGCACCCGCTTCTCTCCCTCAACCCCCACTACCATAATTGCATGGTCCTTGCCACCTTCAACCAAAATGGCTTCCATCCACATAGATGCTGTTTATATGAGAGGGTTTCAGTTGTATAAGCATGGAAATAATTAGGAAGAAATGAATGGAAAAGACAACAATGGTTATCGGAGAAAGACGAGGAATGGATTGATGCACCTCAAGAATTATCCTTCTAACAGAGGCAAAGAAGGATAGGTGAATTTTAAAAAGCAAACATTTAGATAGAGGAGTAACACATGAGATGTAAAACTGAGGAAGAGCTTCTCATAGACAGATCTTAGCATATTCCCTCCCTCTGCAGACGGGACGGGCTGGCAGACAAAGACAAATAGAGGTAGAAGCTTCCTGCCAGCTCGGGTGAAGCCGGCCTGGCCCTCCTGCTGTGGCACCCCACCTTCATGTCCAGAAATAACTGGTGCAGGGTGCTAACAAGTCAAGCCTTCCTTTTATCTAGCCCTGGGGGCGGAGGCTGGTGGGGGAAAGACGTGTGGAAGCGTGGGCGGGTGGGTGGAGTTGAGAGATTTAAGCAGCCTGACTCGCATCCGCTCAAGTCATGAAATATGTATGGACACCATGGACTTCAGCCGGGCTATAATTGATGTGAGGACGCCATTATCAAAGGCACCTCCCCATTTGGCTGCACCTTGATCCTCACCCCACCTCATTCTGCATCCCCACCCCCATTTTTAATGAATTTCAGTTCGAGACAATGATAGGAAGGGGGGAGATGAAGTGAACGAGACGCAGCCAGAAGCTCAGTTGACCAGCCAGGGTGACGTTCTGTCAGCGTTAGCATTCAGTCATTAGCGCACTGTTAGGCTCCTTTCATGTAGACAGGCTCCACTTTAGCAAATATTTGCAGGAGAGTAAATATTAAGTATACTATCATGTGTATGACAACACAATCAATACCGCAAAATTAAACTGTCAGTCTACCTCTGCAAGCAACACTTTTCTTTCTGAATGGATTGCTGTTCCCTTTTGGGGGAACCTGTTATCAGCTGCTTCAGTGGCACCGTGTGAGGAAATGATGCTGGAAAAGAGCCAGTATCAGAACAGTTTCTTTTCACAAACATGTAGGCCATTAGATGGCATTTTTCAGCCCGGAGTGATGCTTTCACGTACTGTTGGACAGAGCAGGTAATTAAAGCCAGAGACCCGGGGAACTTAAACTGAGATTAACAGATACAAATGTTAAAATTTGCAGCACCATTAAAAATACAGATAAAGCATAAGAGCTTTAGAGACCAATAAACTCCGGTGCTAAATGTCCCTCCTTGAAATGATTCATCCATACGTTTTTGGCACAATGACATGCAGTATTGACATTTCAGTGTTAAGCTATAGATTATTTCACTGTCTTTCTGCTAAATGAAGGAGACAATCTCCCTGTGCAAAAACACTGAAGTCTTGCACTTCTCAGGAAAGACTCAGCAGAATAGAAATCAATGATCAGTGGAGTGTGCATATCAGTTCTCCTTTCAGAGTCGGCCTCGGCGCATGATGCAACGCCAGATATCCTGAGGGAAATTCAATTGCAAGGGCAGTAGAGAAAATAGTGCTCATCAAAAAGGTAAAAAAAACAAAAAAAGCACTACAGTGTAGTCAGCAACAACACACGGCCTCAAAATCAACAGTAATTACTTCTGTCACTTCACTGTAGTAACGATTGTGTAGTTTCTTTCTCATCCTGAGCGATGGATACAGCTGTAACCTGACGTGTGTGTGCTGCCTTGCACTGTGTGTCTCTTTAGGCGTTACTCTCCAAAATACAGGTCCATACCCACACTACTGTTCCAGATCTGGACCTTAAGATAGCCGGGAATGTCAATAATACGTTTTTGTAGGTCAGTTTATTCCCTGTGGGTGTGACCCATGTCACATTCATAGTCCTCCATTTCTGCAACTCACACTGTATATCTTTTTATCCCTGTGAGCGAAAAGGAGGAAAAGAGGAAATGCAATAGATCTGCACAATTTTCATTTCACATTTAAAGTGTTTTTTGTTTTTTTTGCTTTTAACATGAGGGGGAGGGAGCTGATGACCAGGGAAACCAGTAAAACCTGTTTGGACAGCTGCTGAGAGGATATTGATTGGTTTGGCAATGATTAAACCCGCAGGACTCCAAAGAAGCTGCTGCTGTACAACACCGGACTTCAGTTTTTAAGGCCCGTGCATAATTAATCAGTAATGTAAATAACTGCCGTGACAATTATTAGTGTATCAACATTTTTTAAAATAGAAAGAAATATGGAGAAATGCAGCATTTGTATCTATGGTATCTCTCTGTCTTGGCTATTTAATGACCAATCCATTCAAAACTGTCACACGTGAATGTTGGATCTGCTGAAGAATAACACTAGAATCACTTCCAGTCAATCACTTCCTCTGCTAAATGGTCTGCAGGAATTATTTAATAAAGGCAATTCATTAAGTAGTTGATAGTCAAATGACTAGTTTATGTGCACAAGTTTTATTCAAAGGGTCGTAAACATGACTTATGAATGATGTTACCCCCTGATACTTATTTTCACAGTGTTCACAGACCATAGAGTCAGCTGTGGTTGTCAAAGATTTGTGATCCCTTCATAAAAATCATCCTGACTCATTTTGGATCCTGTTTTATTAAATTACAGCATCAATCAATATGTAAGTCCAAATTCCAGCTCTCTGTGGAACCATCTGTACATTGTAGCAGTTGGTCATGCAGGGAGCAAAGCGATCCCCTGATTTTTTCTGAGTGAGGCTTTCAGATGTTCTTGCACACTTCATCGTCCTGTCTGATTACAAACTGATTACAGGCTTCAGATCGCTCTCTTTTGTTTATTTAGTATTCTGGAGATTAGAGGCCATCACCAAGTGCATCCATTCCTCTCATTTCAATTCCTCAGCTGTGAAGCAAAACTTATTAGAGGCTCCATGGCTGCATACAAATTGTGACTTTTTGATGACAAATATTTGAAGTTATTAGAGATCAGTTTCCTTCAAAGTTTCATCAGCAAGTACATGTAGCCTGCAGTTATTATGTGGTGTAATATCTGTGAGCTGCAGGAAAATGAATGTTAACATATTGTTTAAATTGTTTTTACTAGCAAACACACTTCCAGTTACGGACTCAAAAGATGACCTTTGACTCTTTTTTTTTGTCCACCTTTGTACTCCTTGAATTGCCACCTTTATGATGGTGGAGGGGGTTTGTGTGCCTGAGTGACATCAGGGGCTATGTTGTTATGTCTGTGGTGTCCCAAAGCAAATAGCTCACGGGTGCGGGGCCAGACTGAGAGCGATTCAAAACACCCTTATAGGGCTACCGGGGTCCCAACCTGGAGTCAAGACCAGGGGAGAGGCTCAAGGGTGAGCATCTCCCCCTGCTGGCTCAGGGGAGATGCCAAGCCCAGCTCAAAAGAGCTATGTGGACCCACCAACCTGTGGGCCCACCACCCACAAGAGGGGCCGCATGAGTTCAGTGCAATATGGGCAGAGGTGGAGGCCTGGGCTGTCCCTTACCCAGCTGCCCAAACTGGCTGTATTGACACCTCTGTGGTGGGAAAAGAGCCTGAGTTAGTGCGTGAGGTTGAGAGCTATCAGCTAGATATAGTCAGGCTCACCTCAAAGCACAGCTCAGGTTCTCTCCTGGAGAAGACCAGACTCTGTTCCACTCTGGAGTTGCCCTCAGTGCGAGGGCAGCAGGCAGGGGTGTGTATACTTGTACCCCTCCAGCCCAGGTGCCTGTATCCTGGGGTTTTCTGCTGTGGACAGAGGTTTGTTAACTAGTGCCTTCATGTTGGGGAACAGACCCTGACTGCTGTTTGGGTTTATGCACTGGGCATCAGTCCAGAGTACCTGCTGGAGTCCCTGAGTGGAGCCTTCCAGCACCCCCATCTGCTGTTAACTGGGGGGGACTTCAAAGTTTACGTGGGCTCTGACTGAGCCTGAGTGGTGTTCTGTTAGTGGACTTCTGTGCTAAGCACAGTTAGTCCATAAATGAACAACATGTTTGAGCATAAGTGCACTCGGCAGCAGGACAGGTCACACTTTTGTAATTTATGATCGGCTCTGATGGTGAAGAGCTGGTTAAAATATTAATGACCATTAAGATCTCACCTTTAGTTCTTGCTGAAAACTAAACAGTGAATGCTGACTGCTGTAGTTTTCTCTCAGTGCATTAAGGAAGTGTTTTGTACTGTAGTCTTCACTTTAAACATCTTCATCTCTGCGTTATCGTGCACGGCGGTGCTTCTCTCCAGCTGACTTGGTCATCTTAATGATAATTTTCAGTGTGTGTTGTTTTAAAGCTTGCAGTGTGTGCATGTTTGACATCCAAGGGAAGAAAACTTGTGAATTCTCTGCCAGAGTGTGTGTGATAGGACCAAAAAAAAATAAAAAATTGTTAGTAGGCAAGACTCGTGCACCAGTTTAGAGATAAGGGGAGGAGCTTTCCGCAGGTCCTTCACAACAAAACAGCCAGTTGAGGGGGTTCAGTTATCTGTCCATGAAGCCTCCTGGATGCCTGTTAGGTGAGAGATTTCAGGCATTTCAAACTGGGAGAGAATCACAGGAGCAAACTTAGGATATGCTGGAGAGGTTCAGTCTCTCGGCTGACTTGGAAATGCTTTGGTATCTCTGGGAGAGCTAAAGATGGCGGCTGGAGAGACTGTTGCCCCCGCAAGCAGGACCAAGATAAGGGATGGATGGATGTTAGTTTTATTAAAATCAGGTTATTTCTTCCATTTAATTTATTTTTTATTGTGCTATCTTTGATTATTTATCTGCCGTCATGCTCGTTTAGCATTAGTCTGCCTTAGTTTCTGAAACTAGCTCAGTTATTATTTAAGTGAGCCTATTACATTTTTTTTGTTTAATCTCATACACACACACACACCACACACACACACACACACACACACACACACACACACCACACACCACACACACACACACAAAAAAAACCAACAGCAGCACACACAATATATGCTGTAATGCCATCTGACCTCATGATGCTCCCACAGTGTGGAGTGGATACAGTGTCGAGTCTTGTTGTATTAAACAGGAAGATGATGCAGGCAGTCAAACCTGTGAGGGGAGCATTGTCAGTGGACAGCAGCACACACAGACGGGGTGTCCAATAAAGACTTCTTGTGGTATTTGAAGGCCGCTGAATGTCATTGTTGTCTCAAAGGATGCAGTGTGCCCTATTCATCTCTGTGCACGGTGTGACCCATATTCTCTTGCACAGGCTACTGCCAAGTTTCGTCATGCCAGGAGGACACGCGGTGGTAAAGGTGCAGTGAATCACACAAAGACACGCTGTGCGAGAGACGGTGAAGCTCCTGCACAGGTCACTGAGTTGAATAAATGAGGTGAGTGAACGAGTGACGCTGGTCCAGCGGGTTTCTAACAGGAACTATAGGCTTAAAATACAGGCTTTAAAACGTACAAAGTACAGTTGTTTAGCAGAGGAAACACTAGCGTGTCTTTTTGATGTCAGAAATAGTTATTGTGCCATTGACAATAAGACAAAAGCTGTATTTTTTTCACACCGTTCCCTTTGAAGTTGTAAAGACTGAAATCCAGTCCAGGTCTGACATTTCATTGACCCGTGTCTCATTAAAAATCCTCGTCTTTGACCATTTTTCACTCTCCGTGCAGGCTGAGCAGTAAATTTCTGCAGGGGTGTTAATGTGCAAGAAGAAGCTGGCTGTCTTAATGGGGGGTATGAGTGGGTGGTCTGCGCTCTGAGGGCCTTCTGCAGCCCCTTACCTTGTTCTAATGAGTCATTCAGTTCAGTCATTCTGCTCTTTGCTTAATTTGCATGGCATTGAAACATGTTGTACAATTCCAAATGGGCTTTCAGTGGCTTTTCTGTACCTATTATCTTGACCTGAAAAGTCCTCATTAACAAGCCAGGATTACTTTTATCCATAAATGTTCTGGTAGCGCTTTGGAAAAGCATTGTTCCCGATTATTATAGATGCAGGACATGATTGTCCTTGTGGTCATTGGTCTTTAATATGAGAGCACTTCACTAGAAGGGCTGGGAGTTGGAGGTGTTTTATTTACTCACCTCCTGTTGTTGCCAGTCTGTCTGTAGCCATAACTGGAATAATAAAAATTAGAATAATAATTCAATGTTATCATTTTATGAGGATTTTTATGACTCAAAGACTGCCTCTGTTGGCTGTGTTTGTGGTGTTGGTGCCTTTTGGAACACTTTAATGGACCTATCAAACAAATAACATGGCTTGCTGTGCGGTTAATTGTATTAACAGTCTGTCCAAGAAGTCTGTGCTCCAGTTTCCATGAGTCAAATTCTAATATTTTTATGTTACTTGGCACTAATTAAGAGATATATGTGTACAATGCACCAATAGAGTCTCCAGTGCTGTGAAAAGTGTTGGCCCCATTCCTGATTTCTTTCTCTTATTTTTGGCATATTTGTCACACTTGTATGTTTCAAAGCATCCAACAAATTTTAATAGTAGATAACCCAAGAAAATAGAAAATGCAGTTTTTAAATGATGACTTAATTTATTGAGCTTAAAGGCTATCCGTGTGAAGAAGTATTTGCCCCCCTTGTTAAATCCTGAATTAACTGTGATGATTAAGTGAATTTTTTTGGAAAGCTGAGTTTAATTTCATGAGCCTCACCGAGGCCTGAAGCTGTCTGAGAGACAAAGTGATTTCTATGAATCTGAAAGGATTACAGAGCCATTTCTGAGGCTTTGAGACTCCACTGAGCCACACTGAGAGCCTTTATCCACATATGGAGAAAACTCGCAACAGTGATGAACCTTCCCAGGAGCGGCCGGCCTAACAAAATTACTCCAAGAGCATCACAGAAGAACCCAGAACAGCATCTAAAGAACTGCCGGCCTCACTTTCCTTACTTAAGGTCAGAGTTCATGATTGAACAATGAGAAAGAGACTGGGCAAAAATGGCCTCCATGGGAGAGCTCCAAGGAGAAAACCTCTGCTGACCAACAAGAACACAAAGGTTCGTCTCACATCTGCTAAAAACATCTGGATGATCCCCGAGACTGATGAGACAGAAGCTGAACTTTCTGGAAGGTTTGAGTTTCTGGCCTCTGGCCTAAAACTAACCCAGCACTTCATTAAAAACGATCATCACACCAACAGTCAAACGTGGTGGTGGTGGTGGTGGTGTGATGGTCTTTGGTTGCTTTGCTGCTTCAGAATCTGGACGACTTCCCATAATTGATGGAACCGTGAGTTCTGCTCTCTACCAGAAGATCCTGAAGGAGAATGTGCAGCTACCAGTTCGTGCCCTGAAGCTCACGCTTGTGTTATGAAGCAGGACGATGATCTGAGACACAGCAGCAAATCCACCTCTGATTGGCTCAAAAAAAAATAAGATAGAATATAAATAAATAAATGCTTCGGAGTGGCCTGGTCAAAGTTTGGCCTTAAACAATTCAGCAAAGAATAGTGGGCCAAACTTCCTCCTCAGTGATGTGAAACACACGTTGCCAGTTATTGCAGGTTTAGGGGACAGTTGCTTTTTCACACAGGACAGGTAAGTTTACCTTTGTCTAATATTAAAATTTGTTGGATCTGAAACATATAAGTGTGACACGTGAAGAAAGAAATCAGGAAGAAGGCAAATACTTTCTCACAGCGCTGCATGGCTGCCACGTTTTCCGGCACCACGTCCTTCCATTCCAGTATTCTCACTTCTGGTCCCCAAAAGCTAAGATCACAACAGCCGTTGTACTAAAACACAAACACAAAAGTGGGTTGCATTTTATCTCTACAAGTCTGTGGCTATAACAGGAGCAACTCATGCTTCTGTAGACGGTGAAATAAATTGTGTTAGTATTCCTGAGGCTCTCCTTCACCACAAAACAACCCAGCTGCCGTCCAAATAAGCGCACATAAAATGTTTGCTGGTGTTGTCACCTTTCGATTGGGTAGGACTTGGCGTGCTGGTGACCGAGAAAATGAATCTTTATAACCCATGGTTAATGTTGTAAAAGGGTTCATTTGAACCCAAAACCATCTTTTCCTAACGGGAGTCAAGCGGTTTTGGTGCCTAAAACTAACCAAGCAGTGAGTGAACAGGAGAGAAAAAAATCCAGTAAAAACTTAAAAATAGTTTCAGATGAGACTTCCAGTCCTCTCTGTCCAGAGTCGGGTGCCTCTGTGCTGCAGCCTCTGTCAGCAGTGCTTCCACAGATCAAGATACGAGAACTTTGTGGTGTTTCCAGCAGCACTGTTGTGTTTGTGGGAGGTAAAACAAGCCTAAGCCAAGATTTTTGTACGAAAAAACAAACTAAAAAACACGTCACTCTGTGAACCACTCAGTGGATTACATGAATATAGTTAGTGAAGTACAACAGTGGGTGGAATCCAAGCTGACTGCTGATAGAAGACGACATCAGCTGCAGTCTGCAGTGTCAAAGATGACTTATCCTGCACCTCGGCCTCCTCTCAAACTCCAAATACGTGACGATCCTCCTGCCTGGTTATCAGCTGACTCTTGTTTCAGCACAAACTGACACGTGCACGGCCAACGAGGCTTTTACAAACCATCACGGCTGTTCTCAGTGATTATACATCACTGCTTTCTCCTGGTCTGAATTTAGAAATATATATTTTGACCTTTTCAGCTGATGGTGTAACTGCCTTAAAAGTGCATTCATGTGATGTCACTTCAGACCCTTTCAGCGCCTCATTGTGAGCTTAAACTTCAAGCTGCTTTCAGGCGTTGAATATGCAGCCCCATACAAATACTCTTCTGTGCTCACATTTAACACTTTAAGTTGCTTAAAGTGTTCCGGTTTTCAGCACGAGCAACTATAAGTAAATTTTCTATTATATTGTCCGTCTTGTTTGTTTCACTGTCCTTCAGCTCAGTTAAGTGTTTGTTCTGTCGCTGCCACCGATGCCGGTCGGAGTCAGCCGCAGGGCAAACAAGACAGACGACTCTGCGTTTGCTGCACTCAGTAAATAATGTGATCCTGATTGTGGATCAGAATAGAATCAGTTCAATACCCCATATTTTTACTTAACACATAACACAACACTGTTGCACTGTGTAGATCCGCTAAACACTGTTTACTTACACAAGTATACTGATGAAAATAGCAACAGCTCTTTTAGTGCAACGTGCAATTATGCAGAGATTTTGTTGGATATGCTGGTTGTTTACTGCGCTGCATGTTTGAAGGCTACAACAAACAGAGGGCTTGGCAGAGCTTTGCAGCAAACCAGTTACGCAGTCTTTGGTAGGAGAATGAAAGCTCGTTAGTCTGGAGGGAAACGCATCAGGGTCGATTTGCACTGGTACGCGTCGGTCTCATATTTAATGTAAAAAGCTGAAAACAGATTTTTAAAGTAAGCAATATATTAATCCTCTCCTCTTTCTGCCCATGTCTTTGCCCAAAGAAAATCCATTTGGAAAGAGGACACTTTTTTTCCATAAAGAGGAGATATAGATTTTAATATTTAATAACTTATTAAATAACTTTGTAGATGGGAGACTTTTTTTTTTTTTAAGACAGTGCAAATTTATCTCCCTCTCTTGCATATCTTGAATGCCAAAACTCAGTTTAATAAAGTGCACACTGCCAACAACTTCAGCTTGCAGATTATATTGAGAAATTATTCCTCAAGCTATTTGGTGAAGCCACACACGGTATTAATTCTGGGTTTGTTTTCGTCTCGGGGAAAAGCTCAGAGGTATTTTTTAATAATTTAGGAAAAGCAGCTAAATAGATTCCTCTTCTTCCTCTTCTGGACATGAGGGAAAAAGAAATAATGAGTAAGGAGCCGAATTATTTCTATTGCTGATGTGCTTTGCAGTTTCCACTATTATGAGTTTCATGCTGTCCGTTTGGAGCGTTCCCCAGTTTTAGGGCAATGTTTTCTGCTATTAATGATACGGAGGTCTGACATCCACCTGACGTCTGCTCCAATCTCTTTGGCTGGACATCATTGCCATAAACAGGTAGGAAATGAAGGGCAGGATCTTGCCTGTAGTTTCATTTATATGTTAATCTATCTGTGGACCTTGGTTGGGATTTGAGTGATTCCAGCATAGCGTTTGGTAATGCATTCAGCTGGACATATTCTGACAGCAGTGGAAAGCCTATACATCCTCGCAGTGCAGAAGCAATCTATCATTTGTGAGGTTTGGCTGCATGTCGGCCCTCCACTCTCCATAAGTGTTCCACTACCGATAAAATATTAGTTGAATATTGAATAGTAAGGCAAGCTGAGGTTACCTTTTGTTATAAATCCAGAAGGAAAAGTCAGGGTTTGACTTGCTATAATTGGCGATACTCTCTTTCCATTCGTCCCCTTTGAAAACTGTAAGTGGCAACTGTTGGCAAGAAAGAGGGAAAGATTTTTCATGGCCACTAATGCAAACACATGCCTGTTGAAAGCCATGGAAAGAGCCATATGATGGATGGAAGCTATTGTCTGACAGGGGGGAAAAGACTTTGGATTGAGCTGGTTACCCTATAAAAATGCTGCATATTTAAAAAAAAAAATAATAAAGATTTTTTTTTGTTTCCACCAATCTGTGGAGCTAGCACCTGACAACAAAGTCTCATCTCGAACACAAGCTACGATCCCTCTGCCGTCTGATATCGTTTCTGCTGCGCGCAGACAGAGTGTGGCTCAGTAAACAGGCAGCAGCAGCAACTTTGATGCATCAGGACTGTGTGCAGTGCTGCTGTACATCAAAGGTGGAGCTCGATACACTTACAGAGCGGTACAATCCGAGTGAGGGCTGCTGCTATCAAATGTGACTACTCTGAATGGGACGGTGGCTGAATGAACTTACTTTTGAGTCACTGAACTCTTTGGCGCATAAAGTTCCGACCAAAATTTGTTGGGAAAAAAAGAACTTTTGTAGTTTAGGCTCTGTACACCAACACAAGGGATTTTAAATCAAACAATCAAGAAGTGCAGACTTTCAGCTTTAATTCAAAGGCTTTGACAAAAATGTTTGCATTAACTGTTCGGCAGTTACAGCCATTTTTATACACAGTGGCTCAAAATGAACTGAAAAAGCAGTTCCATGGCCAGATGAGGCCTGTTCCCTCATGATTTCATGACAAATGAAGTAGAGATAATATCTGAAGTTGATTCCAACTTCAGATATTAAGTTGGATTTTATAGCCTTTCACTGTAATTTCACATTTCACTTTCACATTTGAGGTGCACAGACATGTTAGAGCACGTGAAGGAGGCCATCATTACGCTGGCAAAACAAAATCAACTCAAATCAGAATCGGCAAAACCAGTCTGGTAAGAAAGGACACCAAAAAGCTCGTAGGAAAAACAACTTCATAATATCTAAGCAAGGAAGCTGTATCACTGCCAAAGTCTGCAATCAAGAGACACCTACATGAATGGAAATACATGGATTTACAGCAAGGTGCAAACCACTCAGGAACAAGAAGGTCAGATTAGACTTGGACAGAAAAGATCTGGAAAAAAAATGATAGCAAAAGAAAAATGGAGAAGGAGAGAAAAAGCTCAGGATACCACATTATCTATCAAACATAGTGGAGACAATAGTGTAGTGTGGGTGTGTATGGCTGCCAGTGTTACCGGATCACTAGTGTTTACTGATGGTGTGACTGTGCATCACGTCACATAAACATGCATCCTGTTATTAACTTTTGTCAACATTTCATATATTTTACATAATGCATAAACTGCATATGCACTGTACAAGTGAAAAAATGACACAACCCTTTGTGCATCCTATACTTTTAAAGTAATTCTTTTGAGTATGGGATTTTCAGGAGCTTTACTGGAGAAACTCGTAGATCTCTTCCTGCTGCCCGTAGACGAGCCCGTCCTGCTCGTGCAGCAGGTCTTCTTGGTCATTCATCGACAGACTCGCTCTTGGCGGGCTGCCACGGTTCCTAATGAGGTCAGACTCCTGCCTGCTCAGCTGCCCTGATCAGCAATATGTGTGTCATTATGTGAGGGTGTATGGGAGAGAAAGCAAACAGAAAGCCATTGTGTGTCTTTGTGGCAGAGAAATAGGAGGGATAAAGAATGTATGGAAGTATATATATCCGACGTGGTGTTCTCTCTGTACCGTAAGTAATGACCTGGAATAGGGTTAGTGCTAATGAGGAGAGGGAGAGAGTGGCAGAGAAATGTGAGAGGAAGTTCAGGGCTGCCAGGTCGGTCCTGATTTAAAATGTCATGCACTGGTTGTGCTGAATAGCAGTCGCTTTCAAGGTCTGGTGTCGCACACAAAAGCCCAGCCAGAGACTTGGAGGCGGTAAGTGAATGTCTAAGGGGAAGAACCTTAGCAGCAACCATTACACAAGCTGGGACTGTACCACACACACACAGGCAGCTGTGGACATCACGAGCAAGTTGTTCTTATTATGCTATTTTCAAGTCTGCTTGGAGGGCATGAGCCCAACTGGTGCCCTTGCAGTGTCTCTGTAGACGAGTGTGTGTAGTTAGAATAAAATGGGGAGCACATGTGTAAGCACAGAGTCATGTGTCACATAGCCCCAAGCAGACCCTGGCGCACTCGTGGATGCAGAGTTCTCAGGCATAACGCTGCAGCTGTGTGAGTCTGAGATAAACGCGAGACTAAGAGTCGACACCAATGCTAGCAAAGTGTTCACACAGCATTAGTTATTAAAAATAAAGAGAGCGTTTTGCTATTTTTAGGTCCTTACTGCTACTGGATGGGTATCATGAGTTGTACTGCTTATGCCACTGTAATAGTATAGTACATTAGTATATTACTGTAATACTGTAATTGTTGGATGATGTTTTTAATCTGTGTCGTGGTGATCTGACCCTGAGGACATTAGGTGCATCTATACAGTGTGTGTATAGTAGCGATAATCAGAAGTAGCCACGCCTTAAGCATGCCTTGGTTTATCATATTTATCTCTCTAAATGGGAATATGTCTTACAAAATGAAGTTTGTGCTGCATTGCAGGAGACTTGTACTCATTCATGTACTTATTTGCCCAGAGCTTGTAGTCTCAGCGAATCCGGTTTAAGGGTAAACAGTCCATTTGGAGTGCAAACACAGGTGGCACTGGACAACCACCAGCTATCATCTGACAATGATTTAGATTTTTATTGGCTTTTTAAAAATCGTATACATTCATAAACCATGATGATAGAAGATTAAAAAGGAAATCTGGGACCAGTTGGCCTTTGACCCCACAGGCTAATGTCAGCTGACACTAGCCAGTGGGATCCCAGATTTCACCTCCCAATCTGTCATATACAGACAGATTCAGCTCTTTCTGTCATTCCCTTAGCTCCTCAGCTACATGCTCTATCATGCTTTAAACTGAATGTTAATTTCTGCACATATTAGCCTGTAATTTTCTGCATCTCACAGTTTATATTTTAGCTTTGCACCAATCTGCATCATTATTAGGGTCCTTATAGCCATTAGATTCATTCATTTTTATTCGTAATTGTGTGCATGACCACCGGGTCCATTAAACTTAATAAAAACCTGTTTTGGTCTCCATCACCTCTGCGGGGATACTCTATACGAGGCTCATGAGTATCTAAATCCTTGACGGTGTTCACTGCTTTAACATATTTCATGTAAACATGTCCATAGGCATTGAGGTATTTCAACTGCAGTCTTGGGGAAATGATAAACCAGCTAGCATTACATCCCAAGAGAAGCACAGTGGGCATAGCTAATCACTGGTTTCAACATTTGGAGCCAAAGAACAACGGCCTCTCTAGAAACATATTTTCCCACCACAGACCGACTTCCCTTCATTTTGTTGCGTCATTGCGATGACAGATAGCTGCACATTGTTGGCACGTTTGTCCCAAAGATCCCAGCTAAAACTCTCCTCCCTCAGCTTTCACCTTTGTTTTGCTGTGCACGCTGTGACAGCTGCTATCCGTCAAAGTCCTCAGACAGCTGATTAACATCTGCAGCAAAAGTCGAATCAGGTCAGGTCTGCTAAGCACTCCTGACAAAACAAATGTAAATACTGGCAAAAGCAAGAGGGAGCAAACTGATCGTAAAATTGAAGCCATTAGTGCGTGGGTGTGCCAGGTTTTTTTTTTTTTTTTCATGCGTTCATGTGCAAAACAGCGTCCGTTTGTGATATCATGTGGCATTAGAGTCTTAGCCTGGTTTGCCATTTCAGTGTTTCTCCCGTACATGCCAGTGAAACTCTGAGAATGTCTTTGTTTATCGTCACTGTTCTCCATCTGTCCCCGGGCCCCGTTACACCCAAGACTTTGATTCAGTCGACAAACGGTGTGTATGTGCTGCAGCAGCAGAGCAGAGCTTTTTTGTCCTGAGATGAACTCTGCAGCAGCCTATGAGGGCTGCTCGCTGCTGACAGAGGGCGGGAGAGCAAAAAGGCAGGGGAGGGTAAAAAGCAGCCTGAAAGAAAAGCGACAGAGAAGGCGGACATGACAAATAAGAGAGAGAAGAAAAGTCTGAAAGAGAGAAAAAAGAGAGAAAAAAAGAGAGAAAAACAGAGAGAAAAAACAAAAACAGAATAAACAGCACGTGAATGAGTGACACGAGGGGAGAGAATGAGCCACGGAAAAGGAAAAAAAATGGAAAAATTGCATATAGGCACAAAAAAAAAGACAAGAAAATGAGAAAAAGCAATGGGGCAAAGACGGGAGGAAAAAGAAAACAATACAGAGAGAGGGGGATACTGCAAGCAGAGACGTGAAAAATCTCAGAGGAGAGTGGCCAAGACTAAGAAAGAGATAAATCTAAATGAAAGGATGGTGGTAGGGGAAATACAGTGATCTGGGAGAGAATGACAGATTCAAATTCAAACTGAAGGCAAGTAAGCAAGGCATCAAAAAACAGCAAAAAATAAAGGAAACGCAGCCAAAGCAGAGCGAGAGAGAGCCAGGTAGCCAGAGGGAGAGAAAGAGAAAACCTTTGCCAACTGTGAAATTTCCTCAACTCCTGGCGATAATAGCGCTGCATAATAAGCCGATTTAGCAGCTCAGTACCAATAAAACACCCAGGTGGTGCTCACTTTTCTCAGCTTGACGGACAAATGCTGCGTTTCAAACAAATCTGCTTCTCATTGTTCTGTTCGTGCTACGCTCATAATGTTCAGCTGCTGTAAAACTGAAGAGAAGGGGCTTTAGTTCAGGGTCACATGGTGTCAGTGATTTTTGTAGAGTAGATAAAGATTAACATTGTCGTGCTGTGTTTATTGGTCTGCATGCTTGATATGGGAGGACGCAATATGCTGCTGAGGTGCTGAACAGAAAGGAGCTTTAACATGAGGTTCTGTGGTATTTGTTAATGTCAGGTTTTCTTTTTAACCCATTATCAATTATGGATTCAAAGTTTTGGTTTCTCATAAATATAAAGCCTTCTTTCTGAGAAATAGATTACAGATCTGCTTCTGTTGGAATTAGAAAGGACGGAAAAACATGCATCCAATGACATTCTAGTGTTTAGCATGCTAGCAAGCTAACAGATTAAAGGGAACTGAGAGCTGATGATGGTGCCAGAGGAGGAGCATGCCAAACGTTGTGAAATCAGCACGAATATCTGCTAAATTCCAGTGCTATCCCATAATTGTTGACACGTTAAAATTGATACCTAAATATTTTTACTTTGTGGTTAACTTGATGAGTCAGAGTGTTAGCAATTAAACAGCAGTGAACTGACTGGAAAATACTAAACACTGTGCCAATGCGTGGAGTGAAAGCTAAGTGGAAATTTTGACCTTCTTGTGACGGGAGATAAAAACTTATGAGGACATCAAGTTTTTTCATAATAATTCGTCCGGCGCCTACAGGCTCAGTCTATTAATGGTTCAGTCACACTAGAGTAAAAGTAGGACAGCAACCTGTTTGCAACTGTGAAAGGTCAATGGCTGCACGGTGACTGGGGACAAACTGGTTGCCCAGAGGTTGAGCATGCAACCCTCTGGGCAACCCCTTTTGATCGCAGGGGGACTGCACAGGTCACCTGGTGGGAGGCAACCTGTCTCCAAACAATCATGGTCTGAGTTGCACTGACTGCAGTAACTCTTGGTGAAGGTCTGCAAATAATTGCCATCTAATTTATAAACTCAGACTGATTGCCAACACATTCAATCTGAGTCAGCCTGCGCTGATGAACGTCACTCATCTGTGATGCGTCTCTTTGCAGTAGGTGACTTAATTCAGCTGGTTGCAAACTGCTTGTATTCCTATATAAAAGCAAGGTTGCCTGTGTCAGTTTGTAGTTAAATTGCCATCCTGCAGCAACTGGAACCCATCTTCGATGACACCATCAACAGCAGCAAGGTTGCAAGTTCATTGTGCATGATTGCAAATAATTTTTGTCATGCTGCAGTCTGTTTTCCTTTGTGTGACTGTAGCATAACAGCAAAAAGGTCAACTTTATGATCTCGATGGATTAAAAAAAAGTAAGAGGATCACCAGAGTTATTTGGGTTCATCCTCTGGGTACCAGCAATATCTGTGCAACTGGTCAGCATATATCATATGAGGCAGCAATGCTGCATCAGCTCACTGGCACTGGCTCCTTCAGGAAGCTTTGCTGCCAGCGTGTGTTGAAAATGACTTTTCTTTCTTTCAGGTGAAACGGTGCTGCAGCCTTTATAAATATTCCTAAGAAAAACAGTTTGCTTGCTGTATTGCATAAGGTCTAAGCCTGACTGTGATTCTGCTCAGCGCAGCATCGTCTGCTCTTGCAAAAGGCTTTTAGTTACTTTGTCCCGTGGAAATGGAAGAGCAGAAAACTGTTGAACTTTGCAATCTCACACTTTGCTTTGACTAATGAAACTCTGCCTCAGGCTAAAAATGCGACTGATTACATTTTATAATCTCTGCTTTATTTGTGAACTTTTCATTTTACTACTGTACTCATTATTTACCTTGTAATGTGTTAAATCTCATGACAACATCTTGTTTCACTGATTGTTGATTTGTAGAACTTGTAATAAGGATCCTCCTGGAAACAAAGTTCCACTTTCAGTGTGCGGCTGCGCACAGATTTTAATCTTACAGTTCCCAGCTGTTTCTTACAGATTTCACTTTCCCACATATCACCACTCAAATCCAGTGATGATAAATTCTAGCATTACATGCCTCGTGGCCTGGGAAAGTTCCTTGACCTCCTGCGTTTAGGAAATCCTCACAAAAGCACCGACTGTTCTCAAAACTGGCTCGCTGGAAACAGTCCCATTTTTCTTACTTCCTCAAAAGCTGACATTTCGGAGATACAAGGTTTGCATCTGAGAGTGACTATGATGGAGAGAGAGCATGAAACTGTGAAATCCTGAGCTCTCTGCTTTACAGGCAGCTGCCTTTGTCTCATACCCGAATATCTCGGTCTGTGAAGCTATAGTCCTTTTATTATGTAGAGTTTGAGTCCATTTATTGTCCTTGGCTTCAGCCAAAGTGATTAATGATGCCTAGTATGGTGGTGCACTATTGTAAACTCACCCAAGCTCAAAAGACGGGTTCTTTAGGCTTTTTGTGTCCTCGGAGCCAGACAGGAGACCAGACTTTAGATTTTACCGTCAGGTGTGTTATTTACCCTGTTCAGTGTTTAGTGAAAGTGGAACACCTGTGTGCACGCTGGACCGGCAGGTTGAGTTTCAAAGAAGAAAACAGGTTTTCCGGAGAGAGTTGATGAAAGCTTTTCATCCACGATGCTTGATGAGAGACTGTGGGGATTATGTAAACAGGCAACAAAGAGGAATACAGTATGTCAGTAATCTCTCATTCTGCAGCTTTGTTGGCCGTGAGTTGTTGCATTGTTGTTGAGCGGAGGCTGCTTTCAAAGCTGCCTGTTTTTAAGCACAAGCTTTTATCCAAAAATATGAATTCAACTTTTCACTTGATGCTGCATAGTGACGGATAAAAGAGTGCTACACTTATTTTTATTTTTTTAAAAAGCTCTTTGAAATTCTGCCTTGTATAGGATGCAGATTCATAAAAATTGCATTTTAGTACTTTGCTAAATCTAAAAGCTGGATACTGTGTGTGTCTGTCTGTGTGTGTGCGTGCGTGCGTGCATTAAGCCATGTTTTAAATGCTTCATTCGTGAAAGCTTGATGAATGCACCCACTGCCCACCTGCTGCTGGACTGTGCTGACACAAATCCAGACTGGCTTTGTTTAACTGAAACGCTTCATGTTTGAACTGCTGCCAGTAAAGAGTATAAACCTCAGCAGGCTGGCTTGTCACAACAGCATCTGAAACCAGCTTTGTGATTACTGCTTGTTGGCATTGTAGGAGTCAAAAACTTTATGGGAGCTACGAGTCAGATTTATTTTGGTGCAGCACAGAGTGATCATAATGTACAGGACCAGCCAAAAGTTTGGAAAGTGTGTCCAAACTTGTGACTGGAACCGTATGTGCAGGAGGAGGATGATGATGATGATGATGAGGTTTTAGATCAATGTCATCGGCTTAAATACTACTTCAGGAGATTTAGAGATTTCTGTCTTTCAGACCCACCTGTGAGGCTGTTGGAACTTAAAATTTTGCAGATGTAACCGTGGTCCTATGAATTATGGCTGATGTTTGTAAGACAGAGGCGTGTGAAGCAGGCTTACACAGCCTGTCCTTGAGTTTCCACTGGATGCATAGCTGCCAGCAAGTAGCCATTAAAGGATACGTTCAGAGGTATATATATAATATGTTGAGTAGTTGCCATGATAATCTCCCCTCTCCAGATTAATGTTAGAAGTCTTACTTGTCCAAACTTGTCCAGGATGTGCCCCGCCTCTCGCCCTATGGCAACTGGGATAGGCTCCAGCTCCCCTGTGACCCTGAATTGGATAAGCAGAGGATGGATGGATGGATGGATGGATGGATGGATGGATATTATTACTCCACTGTTAAATATTTTTGGTCATGAATGCCTTTTGGCAGCTAAGTTCTCACAAATGCAGAATGAAAGGAAAGGAAACCTTGACGTGCACTAAAAAAATATTTTTATGTAACTTAAATATCATACACTGTTGCTGAAAGTGTCGCATGACTGTAAATGTAAAGCGGTGTTCACACAGAAAGTGATTTGCAGGGATGTGGTGATATCAGTGACTTTTGACAACTTCAGCTGTTTGTCTGCCAGAAAATAATTGCCGGTCTGTAAAGTGTTGTAAATAACTTGTTGGCCCATAATTTGTCCCTTTGCCGCAGTAGTTGTGTTGTACGTCATCAGTCTGTAGCTGTGATTGCAGTTGTTTCTTGCAGATGTTGGAACTGCTCGTTGCTTTGAGGTTAGTCTAAATGTTGGGTGTCAAAGAATCCATAGATCCCACATCCTGGTAGGAGCATTACAACAGTTCCCTTTTCTCATCCTTCGTCCACTTCTGCCATAACTTTCTTCCAGTACTATGTCCTGGTTCCTAAACACCTGATGCAGACCGTGTTGACCTGGGTGCGTGCCCCGGCCGGGATTCAAACCCAACATCTATTGTTGACTGTACTGTTGGCACTACACTATCCAGCTGTTATTGGTGTCAGGAGGGGGAATACTTTCCACCCTATGGCAGCTGGGACAGGCTTCAGCCCCCCCCTCCCCCGCAACCCTGAATTGGATAAGTGGAAGAAAATGGATGGATATGAATGGATGGGGTAAATAAAAAAAAAAAAAATTAAAAACTAAAATTAAAAGTACCATCTGTAAAGAACAGGATGCTACACTAACTTCTAAATTGTCTGGAAACAAGATAACACAAATGTAGCAGTTAATGTATTTAAAGTCTCTCTCCAACTAAATTTGGGACTGTTATGTAATTACTGTGAGTTTGGAGGTCAGTTTAAACAAGGCTCCCAGACTAGCAGCTCCAGCCAGTCTAATTTGAACCCCGGTGAGATGAAGGTCTCTGCATGGCTGCACTCGTGTCATTATAAAAATGGATGGACATATTTAAAAACCTCTTTGTAAAATTTCTCCACAAGTCTGCCACTTGGCTGCATCCTCACCAAATCATTTCTGGCTCTCCTCCACAGATGTTGATTATTTATACTTGTACAGATGCCAGTTTCCTAGAACAGCAATTAACATTTGGAGAATAAAATTGGTCTGACGAGACGTACACTCACGCGCTTCGTGGGCTGCGCTTCCAGTCAGAATTAAATGAATCAAATGTAGGTTCAGACTTATAGAAAGTACCCAAGAGTCAACAGAAATTCTTAGATGTGTTTACTCAACTTAATTGATTAGTAAAACTGAGTGGTGGTGTTTACAGATTGCAATTTAGCATGTAATTAATAATGTAATCTAAAAAGCAAAATCTGGCATGTCACATCTGCACAAATACAGGATTTGTTGAGTCCATAAAGTACTTTCTTTTTCAACAACTTTGCTTTGACTGAAGTCATGTAACTGAGGACAAGTCTGAAAATGTAACTTCTTTATTAGTTTTGTCTCATTTAGCTGCCGTTTCCAACAACTGAAAACTGAAAATTTGATCTGGAAAAATCAGAATAAAGAGCAACATGTGATCACAGAGAAACTTGGAGGCCACACAAACATCTGCCAACCTGCAAACAAATCTTTTCAGTGTTTGTATTCTTGTGAAGATTGCTGATCTCGAGACAAGCTGGGAAAAATATTCCTCGCAAGGACACGAGGATCAACAGCATTTCTGAAAGTCACCTTGAGCCGGCTTAGAGCCGAGTGAGTGCAGGTTTCCTGCAAAGCCAAACAAAAAAATGCTGCTGGTTAAAGTGCTAAACAGAGATCACATTTGTTTGACGGTTCCTCTGCATGCACGTGACTCTCAGAGGAATGTTCTAGTTGAGGGCCATCGGGTTTAAAATGTTTCTGGAACAAGCCAGCCGCAACTGTCTCCACGTTGTGTATATTGTGAGGGAACTTGTTAGCACTGTATCCAAAACAAGGGTATGGGTGGAGAACAACCAGATGTGGCCACTGGCAGAGGGTTCATGAGGAGATCCTCCAAGCTTGGACAGTGCACGCTGCATGACATCAGGACCAGATGGTTTACTCATTAACACCCACCCTCTCAAAACATACAGAAAAGAAGGTCCCGAAGGTCCAAAAGTCTAAACAGCACTTGAACTGCTGTGTAGTGCATTTTTTCCAACCTAATTAGTCAATATAACCACTTTGTCCAGATTTAACTCTGTGGTCCAAAAGCTGAAATGTTGCTCACTCAGAAACACAGGAGGTTTTCACTATATGCTGCATCTATATTAAATTTAATCAGAATTTATAATCACAACCAATGACTTCAGTAAAATTAGTCAATTTATTAAGTGTGCAAGATTAAATAATAAAAAAAAGCTATTAAAACAAATCTTTCAGCTACTTCTGTTTGATCCCTTTCAGCTGTTTAACTCAGATGAACTGAGTGAACTGTGCCGGGGGGGGGGGTGCAGCGATGGCACTTGGCACACTTGTCTGCTCCACTTCAGCTTGATCCATGTGTTGTGATGCCTGCAGTGTCCTGGTTTGGCCCTCCGTATCAAATGACCAACAGTGAAGTAGGTATCAGCAGCACATGCTGTGGCTTCACAGCCCAACATATCATTTTATTCACTGAAGGTGAATAAAAGTACAAAAAAAAGCAGTTATTCAGAGTTAGTGCAGATTGTTCAGTTTCTGGTACCTCCCCATGTCGGACCATTACAGCCAACACCATGCGATGTGCAGATGTGCCGCTACACTGGTCTCGACTATCTGGCGCTTTCACTGCAACAGGATTAAATAAGCAAGGCCCGTGTTTCAGCAGTAAAGCAAATATGTTTATTAAGCACTTTAATATACATCAGAAAATTCCACTTCATATAATACAGGAATTCTTTTTAAATGAAAGTTGAATGTACATGGTAAGCTATTTACAATCCAATCACTGACAGTCAAATCAAAGATGGCAGACAAAACACAGTCAAGACAAACAAGATAACTGCTCAATAAGACTATACAGTATGTTTTCCAACGGTCCTGCTTACAGTCCTTCTACTGACCCTTCATGGCATACGTTTGAGCTACTGTAGTACTGAAGAGCTTTCACTAGGGCTTATAAGTGTTGGTGCATGCGATAGGTTTCTATTCCCCTGATCCCGGTTCTTGGTAAAATATAGCTCACTGTTAACATTATCAAAAGCCTGCACAAAAAAAAATATGAGACAGCCTGTAAACGCTAACGCAGCTCCACAAAATTCATAAGAAACAGATGTTTGAGTTCCCTCAGTGTCACAGCTGAGCACCTCCTCCCCTCATTCTCCCGCCGGGCTGATCCTCAGCTTCTCGCAGGGAGGAGGTGAGACGGGGGTATGTCATTTCAACTTTGGCTTTACAACTTTGCATTTCAGACAATGTCACTGACAGCTAGTAGTTGTCTTAATGGCTGAACCCTTTTTGAGTCTTTGTGTGTCACGCCCCTGAAAATTAACCACACGACAATAAGGAAACAAAGCTTGAATTTTGTTTCTTGCACTGCAGTAGGTTATACATGTACCTGTGCCGACAAATGCGTTTTTTTAATCACTTGAAACTGCTGCTTTTAGCACCAAAATGGGTAATTTAAATATTCTTTATGCACACAAAACAGGACGCACAACACAACAACTCAAAAAAAAAAAAAAAAAATCCCATAGGGACAAATTCATTATTTTTTTTTGTTTACATTTTCAGTGATCCTCCCTCTTTCTTAGATATTTTAATAATGCACAAACTCACAAAGCCAACAAATTGGGAGTTGGAAAATAACTGCAGGCAACGTCTGAGCACAGCACCATGGTAGGATGTAATGTGAAAACAAAAGGTGGCTTTTTTCCAAAAATAAATACACTTGTATATACTCGTGATGAAAATAGCTATTGACATATCACACACAAACTAAGTTTAACACACTGATCAAAGTTAAACACAGATTATTTGGGGTCTCTAGAAAAGGCAGACTATCAATGCGCTTAAGTTCACACCATGGCATCAGTTACTGTTGTGTCCTCTGATTTGTTACAGTGTACCCAGTGGTACATTGCTGTCAGTGTTTAAAAAGTCGAACAAACGTAATACAAAATAATAAAAAGCATTGGTATGTTTTACTTGGATAAAACAAGGATGGGATACGAGTGACTTGAACGAATGCATGTCTGTCATTTGACTCTTTTAAAAGTGCATACACTGTTTATTAAATAGCATTACATTAAATTAAAATGATAGTTTGCATGGATACATGAAGAAGGCTGTAACAGATGTAGGCACATTGAAGTATCAGTTCACATAAGCCTTAGGCAGCAATCGATCTTCCCTAGGTAATATTTTGAGGTCTCCCACTGATGGGGGGGGGGGATAAAAATAAACCAAAAGTATTTTTTATGCAGATGAAAACAGTTGCTTTGGCACATTCCCTCCACCGTCTGCGTGACGAATGGCATTCAAGACATCTGAAATCGCACAGGAATGATTTGGGTTAATGTTTTGTTTGGGAGGCATTCTTCATGCAAGCCTGATTAAATCCAACTAATGGCGGTTCTACTGAATGCATTCCAGTATCATCTATGTGCCAGTTATTCGCCTCTTTATTAGTCCTTAGATAAGCCAAAAAATATGTGTTGTTTGCTGTGTGCTGTCACCCTGGCCTTGATTTCACCATCTAAACATGCTTGCTGTATCGCATTAAGATCACATGCTGGAAGATTATTTCAAAAAGTGCCTCTTACCAGCTATAACGGAGTCTCCTTTTTGTAGTTAAACCCATGGTCTGATCCTTCAAGCTGCAGTTTCAGGGCTTGTTTAAGGCTTAGCTCTGTTTCCCCTATGGGATAGTTCTCTAGAACATCCTGGTGGCCTCTGTTCTGAACAGTCCGTGGAACTGATACCCTACCCAAGAAAACCTGATTACCCTGTAGGTGATAGTTGGGGTTAGTCATGATACCGTTCCTCTTCTTCTCGGAACAGCTCTGCTGCTGTATGAAAAATTGATCCTGGCATTGTCCCCTTTCCTGTTGAACTGAGCCGCCAATCACGATCTTGCAATGAGGATCTTTCACTGCTATGTTGGCTACCGATTTGTTAATGGCAATTCTCTTGTCAAACTGGGTCATCTCATACTCCAGAACCTGACCCTGGGTTGAGCCACTGTTCTTGATTTTCTTCTTGTCTCCCAGTGCTGTTTTGCTGTTTGCTGTGCTATTTCCAGTTTTGGTTCCCTTTGTGGACTTAAGACCAGATTTCAGCTGAGACCAGTCAAAGTCATTGGATGGAGATGATGGCTGCTGAGTAATGGACTTTGTGGTAGAGGAAGGAGACACGATGGACTGTCTGCTCCGGCTGCGAGGCAGTGAGTGCTGTTGAATCTGTTCTGTAAACGTCAGTCCGTGAAAACTGTCAATCGGCACCGTTTGCGCTGTGGCTGTAGATGATGTGGTTCTCAAAGAGGAGTTCTTTGAACTCTTGAGGGAATTATTTGACAAGGAGGATTTCTGTCTATCTACAGTGGAATCAGGAGACTCCGATGGCGAGCTGAAGGCATGAACAGGCCCGTTCTGTAGACCACGTCCAGATGACTGCATATCTCCTGCCCCGGTGCTGCCAGAACTGCTTGATTTGATGGTGAGAGACTGCATTTTACCACTCACTGCCAATGGTGTTTTTTCTTCCATGGTATGCACCGGGGAGGGGTTGCAGCCATTTAGAGTTGTAGCTCCATATTTTTCTAGAAGTTTTATAATCATTGAATGGCCACCTTTTGCTGCTACCCTCATTGCTGTTCTTCCAAACTGATCGGCATGATTGGGGTCAGCACCGTTTTCGAGAAGTATTTGTACTACATCGATGTGACCCTCCTGGGCAGCTATGCCTAGTGCCGTTGCTCCCTGATTGCATGTGTGATCTACATGTGTGCCATTCTCTATCAAAAACTGCACAACTTTTGTATGGCCTTGCCATGCGGCAGACTGGAGGGCAGATCGCTTCTCATTGTCACAGGCATTCACGTCAGCGTGATAGTTAATCAGCAGCCTCACCATTTCAATATGCCCTTGCCAGCAGGATACATGGAGGGCTGTTCTGCCCTCAGTGTCACAAGCTTCCACATTTGCTCCATTTTCAAGGAAATACTCTGTCATGGCCAGCTGATTTTCAAGTGCTAATATGTAAAGCGTTGGGCGTCCATCTGCATCTTTGTAATCTATATCAGCACCGTGGCTCAGCAGCAGTTCAACAATCTCCCTGTGACCTTCTAGTGCAGCTACCCTGAGAGCATTCCTCCCATCATATCCCCTCTGGTCAATGCACGACTTGTGTTCCAGAAGAATTTGCACACAGTCATAATGTCCCTCTTGTGCAGCTAATATCAGCGGTATTCTACCATCGTTATCTACCTCTGTGCAGCGAGCACCTTGTTCAATAAGGGCATTGCAAACTTGCCGGTGGCCCTCAAATGAGGCCATGTGTAGCGGGGTCCAGCCTGCATCATCCCGGTGATTCTCGTCAAGACCTCTGTCCAGCAGAGTTCTGACCACCTCCACGTTACCCTGAGCAGATGCAATGCTCAGCACAGTCCTTCCCTCGCTGTCGATGCTATCAACAGCAGCTCCCCAAAAAAGCAGTGTGTTGACAACAGATGCATGGCCCATTGATGCAGCAGCCAGAAGAGGGGTGCGACCATTGTTGTCTGTATGATCCACATCAGCTCCACCTTCCAAAAGCAAATCAACTACATCTACATGTCCTTCATAGCCAGCCACAAGGAGAGGTGTCATGCAGTCTTTATCGCAGTGGTCAACCTCTGCACCCCTGTCGATCAAAAGGCTCACGACCGATGCATGGCCTTTACTTGCAGGAACGCAGAGAGCAGCGACTGAAAGGGCAGTCCTTCCATCAACGTCTTCGTGATTAACTTCAGCTCCGTGGTCCAGCAGGTGCTCAACAATCTCTCTGTGTCCCATGTATGCTGCAGCAATAAGAGCTGTTCTTCCTTCATTGTCTGCTTTGTTGACCTCAGCCCCATGCTGAAGAAGGTTCAACACAATGTCTTCATGACCTCCCCAAGCGGCAGCTCTCAAAGCAGTTCTGCCATCGGCATCAGCACAGTCCACTTTGGCACCAGCATAAAGCAGGGCAGAGACGACTTCTGAATGTCCACCCCATGCTGCTGAGCGGAGAGCAGTCCATCCATCATGATCTGTGTGGTTGATGTTGGCCTCACAGCCAATGAGGCAGTTGACCACTTTCGTGTGGCCCTGCCTTGCAGCGAGAGTAAGCGCTGTTTGTCCATTGTTGTCTTCTAGCTCCATGTTTGCTCCTCTGGATATAAGCAAGTTGACAACATCGAGGTTTCCACTATATGCAGCATTACTCAGCAGAGTTTTGCCACTAGAGTCACACTGGTTCACAGATGCCCCATTGTCAAGTAATGTCCGTATAGAGTCCTCTCTTTCTAGGGCCTGTTGTACAATACATGAAGCATGATCATCCTCATTGTTTACATGTGCACCAGCTTTGACCAGAAGCTGTAGAACCTCCTGTTCCCTTGGTATGGAGGTGCTCAGAGAGTCTTTAGCAGGGGTTCCATTCCAAACCATCCAAAGAGCCAGATTAAATGGCTCAATCTGCAGATTGGAGTTAACAAGATGCAATGCAAATTCCTGCACCTCGAGTGGCTTAAGCTGCTTTGCCCGGCAAGTATAACTCATCGCCAACATTCTGTGTCCCTCTGCTGCATTGCACAAGTACTTTTGGGTGCAGTGCTTAACATCTAGCAGCCACTCTGCAAAACTGTAGTGAAAAAGGATTTTAGTGCTCCCGAGGCCATCGACCAATAACTTGGAAAGAATGTCCATCTTTTTCTGAAACTCTTCCATGGTCAGTGTCATGTTTTTGGTCCAGACTGCATGATACAGTTCTTTGACTGTGAGCGGCCTGCAAGTTGCAAGGATTACATTAAGAATCGGTTGTACTTTGGCAAACTGTTTTCTGACAAATAGTCTCTGGCAGAGCCACAGGTAGAGGCCATTAAGAGTGCCCGGGATGTCACGGATTTCACGAAGCATGATAAAGCTCTCCACCACGCCATCCAGCACACGTTCCAGGTAAAGGAAACAACCACTGCTCTTGATGTGAAGTTGGTTAAGCATCTCCGCTGTCTCCTTGGTCAGATGCTGCCTCAGGGCCTCCTCCTGATCCAGCCTGTGAAGGATATACTGTTGCACATCCTTAACGATGTAGGCCTTACGCAGATCATCAAGGCTGATTTTGCGGAATCCTGAAATAAAAAGGGAAGGACATTCGATGAGACTGATGACAAATGGACACCATGCAACGTAATAAATTTGGTCAGTATATTAAAAGTGCCAAAGGCTCAATTTAACAATGACCTTTGCTGCAGACTTTGTTAATCCTCACACTGGTGATGTCTGACCTTGAGATCCTGCTCAGTACTTAGTCACTGATCGTGTACTTTTGGATAATTAGGCTAAGCCAACCTTATTTCCTAAGGTTCCTAAGATAATTAATAGTAAAGCCAGGTTGTTAAAGAAAACCCTTTCAGAGGAATTGAGAGCATAACCCCTCTAACTACTGGAAACAGACACGATCAGCGGGTGTTCGCCATCAGCTTAGCCCATAAAATACTAATGAAAACAAAATCATGTCAATTAGTGACTGTAGTGTACCGCATAGAACAGCCATTTCAGATATAATAATTTAGAGAGTGCCTGTGCTAGGTAAAAAGTAATCATTTCAGTATAAAAAGTACCTCAAACAATGAATACAGTGTATTGAAGAAGAAACTTAAATAGTATAGATATTTTAGAGAACTATTTAAAAAACAAAAAACAACTCATACCCTGAGAGAAAATATAATTTATTTCAACACTGGCACCCACTTCATTAATCATTCAGCCCATTCATTAAGTGTAGAGACTAATCAGCTGAAGCATATCTGCCGTAAGGGCTGAAGAATTAAAATGGAAGAGAGCAAGGGACACATTATTTCCATGACTGTAACACATCAATGGTCTGTAAAACACTTCTCCAATGCCTCACTTATCATGCTACATGCTCCCACACTGACCTTTAGAGAGCCTTGCTTGGGGTGGGGGGGGGTGGGGGGGGGGGGGTCACCACAATGGGTCTTAATGAATGATCTTTAATGGGAAATCCTCTCTGAGATGTGGAAAAATGGCCCCATAATGGCCTCTGCTAATGGGCATAAAGTGAACTTTCCTCCATGCTAAAACAATCTGTTCATGGTCTGTGTAGCCTGCAGCCTTGAGGGCAAGTCCAGCATTTGTGCATACTTTTATTTACAGTTCCCATGCTTCTCAGGGTTACTAGGACAGGAAAAAAAAGTCACCAGAAGCCCACTCAGTGTTGTTGACATACTGTTTTTTTTTTTTTTCCAGCATCTAACAAGCCTCCTACTATGGGAAAAGCATTTGTGTTTTGCTCCCTAAACTGATATGCTTCTATGCCAGCCTGAGCATCATTTTATTAAAATAAATATAATTTATCTAAAGACGAAATAGCTTAGAAGATGAAAAAGAGAGGTTCATTATTTCCTGAACATCTTTTGTACTGTAAGGGGAGAATTCGGAAAGATTTGTTAAAAAGTTCAGAACTTTTATTCTTAACAGTGAAATCTGATTGGCTTTGATTATATAACATCTCTCCCCTGTAACTAATATGAATCAGACTCTGTCACCAGGCCTGGAGCGGTGCTCTGTTCATCCGACTGCTATTGTGTGGGTAGAAAAGACAGTGAAATCTTATTCCACATGGGCCCAGTGGTAACCGCACACCTCCAGGCCAGACAGCAAACCTGATGACTTTAACTAGAATTCCCAAGCAGGCACTGACAGTTTGGACAGCAGATCCTGGTAAACACAAGGAGCAATGGGCTCCCTTTATCACTTTAAGATAAGCAGGTTCCTTCCAACAGTATCTCACAATAATTCCCTTTTGCTCTCTCCTTGAGGCCCTTTGTCACATTTCAGTGTTTGAAAAACTGGTTACTGGGTGAAATTAAAGCACTCACACCTCAAGTAATGGTTTGACTTTATTGTCGGGTCTTTACCTTACAAATGTAAAGTGCCCTGAGATACTGGATAAATAAAACTAAATCAAAGAATGTAAACTGTGATACATGGCAAGAATACAATGGCTTTTGTATCTGTTTTTTATTGTAATAAAAATCACATCCTATACTTGGACTTTTTAGAGGCACTAATTACCCATCATAAGGCATCTTAAGACTGAGTTGCTAAGGAGGGAGCAGTTACTGGGATTAACAGGGCAGGATGGCACAGGATTTACATAAGACTTCACCCACTGATGTTATATGTAAATCAGGTTGCACTTTTCTTTACCCACAGTGGCTTTGTCTGTATTCTCTCATTTGTGGGCTGCAGTATAGCTGCTTTGGTAGATGTTAATGAGAAATGGGGGACCACTGACAGGGCTTTCAAATTGTTTTGGAGTAGCAGGGGGGCATGCCAAAGTAGCAGTAGTGCCTTATGATCGAAGCCACGACGGCAGCAGACGATATGAATAGTCACATGGCAGTCGTGAACCAATCAAATGGCTCAGATTGAAAGAATGTAAATATTGCCACCTGCGTCTACATGGCGCTGGAAATGGAGACGGCGGGTGGCGCAAAAATTTTTTTTAGGAAAATTAAAAGGTAGACAGCGCAGAGTGGTGGAGTAGGTGGAAAATGCGCCTGCCGCCGGCATAATTTGAAAGCCCTGCACTGAGAATGCTTCTTAACTTCACGGATGTTGTGTACACTCACAAGACCGCTCAGCCAATCACAGTTCTCGCAGTCCCCACACGTCTGCATACAGCATCATCGCGCTTTAGTTCTACGAGCTGGGACAGAATGAAAAACCGAGAAAGCAGAAAACTATAATTTCCCATATTAAATAAAAAATATTTCGCTGAAATTAAATATGAACACATGCACACATACGTTTGTGCACGAGACATATGTGCAAATGGTTTAAATGTGTCACTCCCCATCATTACAGCCCCTGAATGGCACTAACCCACTTTTGGTATGCCATTGTTTTCAGTAACCACACTCCCTTTGCCCTCTTCTCTGCAGCTCCATGACCTCCTGTATCAACTCCCACTACTCCAGTCCTGGAGGAGTGGCTGACATTACAAGAGCCAGATTCATGGTAAGCATGTGATGCAGGAACGTAAAAGCACTTAGAATCACTGCACGCTGTGTTTATTTTGCTCTTTGTTTAAAACTCCGGCTGATTATTCCTTTAAACAGCATCCAGTGAAACCGCTTTATCACCAAGACTCTGGGGTTACTTCAGGGTTTATACCAAAAAAGATGCGGAGATGTTTGAAGGCACCGCATGATCCTAATGCGCATTCCTGTTTTGTGTGTGCTCACAGCTCCCCTGGCTAAAACTTCAAGCAGCAAAGATCAAATTTCAGCCCATCATGTTATCATCAGAGGATCTCTCACTCCTTATCTCATTTTGTCGAGCCTCTTGTTTCATGTCAGGTGTCCAGTGTGTGTGTGTGTGTGTGTTTTTTTTTTTATTTCCTGGCTTGAAAGCTAATCTAACTGGTGTACATGCTTCCTTTCCCTTCTACTGTTCTGCTTTGTGGGCCAATGCACAATCACAAGTGCTCCACTTGACACAACCACACAGTTTCAGATTTACATTTACAGTTTATCTGTAAAGACAAAGAGCTTATGCCTGGTGTGACTTTTCTGATGTCAGTGACGGGTCCTCCTACTTCTTCTGGATCAAATCCTTCTTTGGGCATTCTGGGTTCGCTCCAGCTGGAACAGGAAACCCACTAGCTTTGGAGGGGGGAAAAGAGGCCATTAAAGGGAAAAATAGGGACAAAAAAAGGCTTCAGGGATTTAAGAGACCTAAAAATATATATATTTTTCACCCATTTCAGCAAAGTATGACAACTAATATTTTGTCATGATGTTGATTTGTTCTATTCACAGTGGGACTAAGAAAAACACTGAGTATGCATTACAGCCCAATTCTGGAGATGCTACTCTATCATGAATATTTTCTCAGGGGAACAGAAGAAAAATGCTTCTGTGCTGTAGTTTATGATAAACAGTTTCTTCTACATTCCACGGTCAACAAGAAATAAACAATAGACCTACTTAAGTGCTTTCGCTCAAAACGTACCAAAATGACATCTTCCTTCAGTCACGTAAAGAAACGTGGCCTAAGGTTTCCACTTAAGTTATCAGCAGACATCACTTCACTGGATATCAAACTGTGTCATGGTATCATTATTGCCCTACTCCTGCCGATAAAGCCATAAAACAACCGCAGGGGGAACATCACCCAACCTGCATTTGATGACTGCGGTGTAACAGGAACTACTATTAAGTACTACACAAGAATGCATGAACTCTCATTGGCTACAAATATTCAGATGCCTTCCAAGAACCATTTTCTTTCTTTCCAAAACCCAGCAGTCGTGAAGCCCCAGATTTTGCACCATTTTAAGTAGGTTACACAAACTGTAGTGAGTGTTGTGTGTGTTCACTCTGTGTGTGTGTGTGTGTGTGTGAGAGCATGGTTCAGACCCAGAACAAAAGGGACTGCTAAACAAGCAACAAATGACACATTCATCAGGGTGAGGGATGCAGCTCCTGAGTGCAGGCCTCTGAGCCAGCTGCTGCTCGTTACAGAGCTGGATACCAGCCACAAGAGACAGGGTCTTGCATACAAAAGAGTGACTGTTTGCTTTCTAGATTAATTTTTCAAATGACGAGTGAGCCAGCGTGCGTGTGTGCACGTCTGTCAAAAAAAAAAAAAAAAGTCCAGGCTTTAGTTGGATGTCGGAATGGCAGCTTCTCAGATTCGGCACGTTCTTTTGCGAGACACCATCTTAAGTCACTGGATCCATAAAGAAAACAGAAACCCAAGCCTCGCTGCCCTCTCCTCAGGCTCTCCAGTAAACCCGCGCTCAACCAAACGTCTGTTCGACAGCTGCAGCGTTCCCAGCTCCAAAAAACACGAGCACTCCAACCTCCTAAACACAAGTATGTGGATGAGAGTCCGCTCCAACGGTCGGCAAACAAAAGTCCTCTCCAAGTGTGCTGCTATTCAGTCTTTGAAAAAAACTATTGAACTCCTTTGCTTGATCATTTACAGACTAATTTTGAGTTTAACAGTCAAGGCAACAATGGTTTTTTTTTTTTTTTTGGACAAGTGTGGCTTATTCACAAGTAAGAACAGACAAAGCTAAGACGACCCGAGATGTCTCAACTCCAATCTGGAGCTGATTTAACGGCGCAAAGATGCAAACTGTTGCCATGCTAAAAGACCACCAGGCGAGACACAGAAATGATTACGCTTAGCAATTAATTTATGTTCGCTCGAGGCGAGGCACATGAAAACGCTCCCGCCCAAACATGCCTCTTGCTGACTTTCAAGCGGGATGTGAAAGGGTTTCCAGTGAAACCTGTAGAGCAGCTGAGCGGGGCTGATGTGGTGGGGGTTGGGTTAACAGGAACATATTCACAACAAGACCCCACCTGTGCAAAGAATACTGCATCTGTCATGTGATAATCTATGCAAAACATAGTAGAAATGGAAGCCCCCAACCCCCAAAGAGCTTTAGTTATTATTTTGAATGGCAGAAGCTCATTGGGACGGTGCCAAGAGGCTGAGTCAAAGGCTGAGCACCTGTCTACCCCATATGAGGTATCTACTCTAAGAGACTTGTCACTGCTATTACAGCTAGCTTCTTGCAGCTGCACAGATGACTGGAAATTTCATTCATGTGAACATTTTTAGCAGACACCCCAGCAACAGAGACACACACACAAATCACAAAATGTAGCACAACCTTTGTTCAAAGTGAGCATTTACCAATCAGTGTAGCCGCAGGAAAAAAAACCAACACATTCACAGACAGCCAGAATGTCCTCATATGCACCAAACAGCAGTGTTTTCAGCAGATTTATATATATATATATATATATATATATATTTTTTTTTTTTTTTTAGTTAATTATTAAATAAGTGTTTTTAAAAAAAGTACTCTGTGGCAAATGAACAGTGAAACATTAGCTGTACACCAGTAATTTGCTCGTCCTGCAGAGAGAACTTTACGGTCCACGGTCTTCGCCTGCAGGTGGCAATGGTAGTCTGAGGCTGCGGCGCAGACCACACATCTCAGGAGCAGCACATGGACACGCTCTGACCCTGCTAAAGGTTCCAGTTAGAGTGGCTCTCGAGCTCAGCGCAAATGTCCAGAGCAAAACAAGAACTCCCATCACCCAGCGGGTAGGGAAACATCAGACAGGATAGGCCAGAGATAGCTGGTTAGCAGGATTTAACCTTTCAAAATAAGACTGTGGGAATTCTCCACTAGTGAATCAGTTGTGGATGTCAAAGGTTTAAAAAAAGTTAAAACGATTCCTTCTGAAGATTCAACTTTTTAGCTGTGCCGCAGCAGTTAGCCTTTGTGGCGCCGGAGTTCTCAGTGACATTTCCACCGTTTCTGATCATGTTTTTGGCGATCATCACACAGGCCGACCTCCTGATAACCTCGTTTAGCTCGACCGCCACATGTTTCCATTCACCTGCGTAAGAAACCACTCAGACTAACTTGACAGCAATCAAGTCAAACAGCCCATTATCTGCCATCAACACGCAGCGCCAGGTAGGCCTGGAAGCATTTTGGAAAGATTTCACATGGAAACGTACAGATTACAGATTCAGCAGGAAAACTTTGTTGGCTTGCTGTCGAATCAGGTACTTGCAAAGTCATTCTTGGCACACGGGTGAAGAGACACTGTGGTATATTAAAGGAAAAGAAAAAAAAACAGTCTTTAGTTTAGATGATTACCTACAGTAAAACTAACCAAAAACTATCCCAGGAATTCTTGAAGGGTGTTTAATTAAGGTTTAATTAAAACACCCTTCAATTAAATAAAAGTCTTGCTCTGTACAGAGGAGGGAGAAAGGAGGCATGCCACATACCAAAGGGCATCACCTCAGGAGGGAAGAGGCCAGGCAGTTCTGTTCGCTGTGCTCAGTCACGTGACTGCACTGCAGCACCCAAGGTGTTACAGATACAGACACGGTAGACCTGTAATTTGCCCGGCTGTCAGACGGCATGGTGGTAAATTACAGTATTCAGGAGGGATTATGGTCTTCAGCTCATCCAAAGTGAGGCTCAACATGCAGCCTTACAGACGACAACTCATACATGAATATGGACATAAATCAGCTTGTCTGTGTAAGCCAATTGAAAGAAAGGGAGGGCGAGCTCATTAAATATGCCATCCTTGCTCTTGTTACCCATGGTCACACAGAGACGACAATGAAAACTCAAAGAGAAGGCTGGGTGGACTTTGTGTTTGTGCTCTAGTGTTGTGCAATTTAGTCTCTTTGGTGAAGGCCACAGGACGGCCAAAATATGTCAGTTATTAAGTTCTTTAGACTGTTAACTATAAAAGTGCGCCTTGGAGCTTCTTCTCCTGTCAGAGCTGAAAGTTCTTGGTATCATTAAGTTCCAAATTGATCTGTTTGTGCAGCCATACATCCAGTCGTCCAAATGGTGCCACAGAATGGCGTTTCACTGTGGAATCAGTAAGCAGAGCCATCTTCGCCTCTCTTCGGGGAGCATTCCACAGCAGAAAAGAAACAAACCGTCCTCGCTGCTTTATGACTCTGTTTGTGTTGTCAGTTGGCCAGTAGCTCTTGCGGTCCCTCCAGAGAGGTGTCAAATTTGACCAGAAAGAAACTATACCAAAAAACACACACACACACACACGCAGTGCGATGTTAAGAGTTTTGCTAACCTTTCTGTGTAGGGACCGCCTAACTCCGTGTCCGATTCAGCCGTGGGCGCGTGGACAAAGGGCTGGCTTCTTGGAGAAATGCGCACACTTTAAAACAGGGCTGCGCTTTCCTTTTGTGGTCGCTAGCAGTAAATCAGTTCTATCTCGGCATGTTGGGTTAAAAAAGCTCCATTCATGGTGCTTAGAAGGGAGGTGGAAGATGTGGTTCAGGCCTTTTGCTGGGGTGGTCGACCCTCACCCGAAAAAGACACAAATACAGGAAACAGAAAGGCAGACCCACCCCGGAGCAGCACAATTTCCTGAAAGTGTACCTTTTACCACCCAATAGCTGTGAAACCTGTAATGACCTATCTATGTGCTGTGGGATATGCAAGCAGACCTGCAGTTACTTTTGACTAAAAAAAAAGAGGAAGAATTCCTCAGGAGCGCGAGCGAATGTGTCATGTTTGGAAGGAAATGAGAAAATCCACTATCAAAATGCCTCAAAGGATGAGTGTCTTTTTAAAGCGGGTGCACACTCCTGTAACATTCCTAAGACTAAGCTGGGAATATAACGGTGTTAATTAAAGCTGTGATTCATAACTAAGAGGCGCTTTTATGTGTGGTTTTGTGGTGGCTACTTTCCAAACTTCGGGCTGTTAGGCCCCCTTAACGCTGGCAAAGTGGCTCCTTTTCACCCACTAGAAGAAGTAAAAATCGGGGAAGGAGTTAAAATAATTATGTATTTTACTACAGTGGAAATCAATCTAATTGAAGTTGCTGTAACACTGCAGAGCAGGAATGTGCTTGTTTAAGGGGTGCCATTATGTTTCACAGCTTCAGCAGCGAGCTGATACTATATTATTATAACTACAGCCACTCTGTGCCTTCTCCATCCCTCCTCATCCCTCGCTCATGTTGGCTTTTCACTCGAAATCCTAAGTGCAGCTTGCACGAGGTTTTGTTTTGTGTTTCCTCTAAAATGGGCCCTATCACTGCCATCTTCCTCCTCCTGTACTCGAGGATTAGCCATGAGATGCTTCCACACAGGAGGAGAGATTTCAGGAGCAATTCTCTCCTCACTCTGATTATCTCAGATTTAAAAAAAAAAAACACATGCATCCAGCTCTCTATAGGGGAGGCTGATAGGCAGTACTATCTGGATTAAAAAAAAAAAAAGATAAAATATAGATTACATTTTTGTGTCCGTGTCAGGAATGTCATCGGGGTGCTACAATTGTGACCTCAGATGACTTGTTGGCTGGATGTCAAAATTTCAGGAGTGAGAAGGTCGTTTTTACTTAAGCAGGTATTTAAAGGATTGAAGAGGAATGCTTTAATAAAAGTAAATATAATTATGAGCCACCCCTCCGCTTATCCAAAAAAAAAAAAAAAATCATCAACTCATCAGTCGCTTTCATGTAGTCCCTAGCATACATGCTGCTTGAGAAACAGTGACTTTGACAAGTATGAGTCAAACAATACTGGACAGATGGTACCCATTACAGTTCAGTGATGCTTTCACATGACTGGAAGATCAAATGAGGCTGAATCAACTGCTGTGATGGAACTATGATTGTAATTATTTCAGTGAATAAAAAAATATATAAAAGGATGCTGGGAGATTGAGGTATGAGCTGATGAAAAAAAAAATATGTATATGTGGGGGGCTGTTTTTGCTTAAACCCCCGTCGCCCACCTCCACACAGCCCTCTCTTTTCCCTGCTCTGCCTTCTGCTGGAGGCCTTGCTAAATTGGCGCAGATTCCACCCAGCTCCCAACCAAAATCGCTGCCTAAGTGTTTCCACTGTGCTACCCCTACGATGCCCTTACAGCAGCAAAGAGAAGGTAAACTGAGGGAAAGCGAGCTTTTCTTCACAGGCCGTCTTCTTTTAGTATCATTTTCATCATTCCAAGTGAGTCTTTAGTCCGAGTCAGATGTAACAGTGAAAGAGGTCTGAAGCTTAATCAGACCTAATTGGTCATATAATGTGAGTCAGCCAAACAGATACTGTGCAAAATTCTTGCACTCCTCCTCACAAAAACAGACCATTCTTTGTTTGTGAGGCATTAGCCAAGCGGATGCGAGCGAGGCATTCTGCAGCAGGAGTCAGTATGCGTCCTCCTTCCTGCTCGGTCTCTGAGGTGCTGAGAACTTCCCAAAGCACATTCCACTCTTGAGATAGACACGAGGAATAACAGTTGAGCAAGGAACAAGGAATTTTTTTTTTTTTTTTTTTTTTCAAGGAATGAGTTTTTCTCCTGGGGAATAAAGTCATCTCTTCAAAAAATTTAAAAAATAAATCCAGACATTTGCACTTGCTGTGAGTCGGACTGAAGTGAATTTAGCACAACTCAAAGGTAACAAGCTGCCCTCTTCGATCGATCTTTAAATCTTTTAGTAATTTTAAAAGTACAGGTCCAGAATCAGGTGGTTAAAGGTCAGTCCGCAAACTTTACCAACACTGCATTCGCAAAACCACAAAGCTCCCATCACCACAAACCAGAGTATACTGGGAAACCAGCAACCTCCACCCTGACTAAAACGGACGCTCATAGAAAATAGTAGTTGGCTTTGCAGAGAGCATGAAAGTGCAGCCTTTTGGCAGCTCACTGCCTTCTCTGACTTGTAAACAATATGGAGGATATTTTTAGGGGACACTTGGCCTCAGTCTGATACTCCGAAGTTCTTTGGTCTATTTTCAGTCCACTGCTGCATGAATAAGGAGCATTCATACTGCTATATTAATAATAAGGCACAAAAGGCAATGGAATATATTGTAAGTGGGTGAGTGTGTTTGTGTGTGTAAGTCTACATCTGTCTGTGTGTGATGGAAAAGAGAGAGAAAAAAAAAAAGCCAGTCTTGCAGAAGAATTTCCAGCACTGGACTAAAAGCGGAAGACTGGATCCAGACAAAACAAAGACGCTGCTAAAAGCATTAGCAAAATGGATAGGAGGACTTCAGTTCACAGTCTCAATAAAAACTTGAAATAATAAAAGTATTAACTCTAGAAGAGCATGTTCATAGAAATAAGAGATCAGAAAGTCTAAACGGAAAGGAAAAACTGCACATGTCCTTCATTCCACTCAAATAGGAGCATCAGATGTGATGTGTGAGGCTGGCACTGTTCCTCTTTTCAAAAGCAGATTAATTTTTTCAAACCAATTGCTGGGCAATTGGAGTAAGAGCTCAACAAAAGCGTGGCCATTATCAGAGGCAGTAAAAAAGGGGGAAAAAACAAGATAACTGGTACTTATCAGATTGTTCCAAGATGAAATTCTCTTCAAACCACGAGAAAAAAAAGAACAGATCATCAGCTGCAAACACAAGAGCAGCAAAAGCAAACAAGCAGAGACAGAACTAACATGTTCAAGACAAAAATAAAAATATATAGCATTTGAATCTGTGGCTTACAAGTCTCTATGTTCCCCTGCTCCCTCCACTCAACCTGATGTGCACCCCAAATAAAATCTGATGATTCAAATGGATGGTTTGGGCCAGATACAGCAGACAGTACACACACACACACACACCCACACACACACGCGCACCAAAGCAGAAAATGTGATTTAATGCAGATTGCTGTCCAAAGGAAATCAAATATAAAACTTCTTCCATCCGTGTTGTCTGTGGGCTCAAAGTTTTGGAAAATGCCAAGACGATGCTTTTTACCACGCACTGATACCAACCCAGAATTTAATCCACCACGGGTACCTACACAGAACCTTTAAGTTAGAGGAAAGCGTGGGTGGGCGTGACTTTGTGATTATAAAGTGGGCCACTTGCATCACAGCTGGTTTATTGAATTACACACACAATACCCACAAACGACTCAAAGTGAGATTCTGGTCTCCTGGATTCCAGCTTCCCCTCTTTCTCCCTGACACACTCACACCAGTCACCTGTACTACAGACGGCACTTAATCCCCAGCTGCTAATTATTTACAGCCCATTTTCAATTTACTGAGTTATCAAGCACACCTGAGTTCTGATTGGTCCAACCATAGCCTGTATATAACATGTGGACACGGACCTCACCGGCTGATTTGCGAGGCCTCAGTTTTAGTATTGCGCTTATCCCAGTTTTGTATTTCTGCAGACAGAAGTGACCATATTTGGATGAGAGGGGGCCGTACCAACTTAAAAGAAAACATCACCAAGGTGTGTCACACAGACACTTACTAATTTGTGCTAAGTAACTTACTAATTAACTAGAATTTCCACTCACCAACAATGGAACACAGACTTAACTGCAGAGCCACACTGTCCATATTATGTGTCAGAAAACAGTTAATGTGGGCCTGCCCACTAAACACCAGAGCTTGGTCAAACTTGTTACTGCGGCTAAATATTAAAGAAGGATGCTTGTTACCTGGTCTGGTAACTTTTTAGGATTTAGGAGGAGGTCGTGTACATTGTACCTTGTGTTTATACTCTACATAAATCATACCTGATGAGCTGTTTGTGTACTGCACTAAACAACAAAGCAGCTTTTAAACATCTAGAACATTTCCATCAGTTGAGGAAGAGCGACATGAAGAAATAACAGAACCAGCTGCAACTCACCAAAACTCACATTTGATATTCTAGGATTTTAAGAATAAAGATAAATATTAAAATTAATCTGCTTTTAAAGAATTTGATCACCTAATCACTTCATTATTTACGCGGGGACAGAAGGAAGAAAATATTTAGGGTGGTCATCCTCGAATCAGACTGCAAGCATCTCCCGAGGAGGGAGCAGCACAGCCTGCTGGGATGTTGTGTAACAGTAAAGAGGTATGGTGAGGGCACTAAAGCTCCCACATTCAGTGGTTTTGGAAAGGTAGAGGGGGGGTATACACGCAGCGATGCGAGTCTGCGGAGGCGACTTCCTCCCACACAGTTAGGTTTTTGATTAATGTTATGCCAGCTCATCACCACACAGTAGGCTGCTGGCCTGACAAGGAGATAATAGCAGCTGGTATGGTACAGTGTCACAAGACAAGGAAGAGCTGCATCTCTTACAGAGGTCTGCAGTGGTGACTAATCCCTTCAGGCACGTCGCAATGTTAGAAAGCATTTGAAGCACTGACAAAAACAGGAATCGAGCTTCAGGCTTTGTTTGCAACTGCAATTTTTGGTAAAAATGTATATTATTAAATCTGAAAAATAGCTGCCATCATGCAGAACAAGCACACAGCAGTACTGACAATTTCCAAGTACTTTCTCATGCATCAAACTGTCTCTTTTCAGCAGCTCGGCTCAGTTGTAATAATGCTATTAGTCATTTTCACAATGATGTATTGATTATTAAAATGCTCCATGTAACACCTTAAAGCTTTTAGAAATTTGCCTCAGCATGTAGAGCACAGTTACCTTAACTTGAGCAGCAAGGAAAGCTGAACCATTTACCTGTGAATAGTTTGGTAATGGCTTTGTTCTGTCGCCGTGCGGAGCAGATGAGGAGCAGCCAGGGAGGCAGAAACTCGTGATGACTGGCCAGGAGCTCCGCAATGGTTCTGGGAGAACCCGGCGAGGACCTCTGCTCCCCCTCACCCAGCTGCCAGCCTTCATCAATGGAGTCCACAAGCAGGAAGAGTGCCTGCTGAGGAGGCTTCACACTCAAGAGAGGCAGGAGGACGCACCTGAGGAAAAGGGACGAGACAAGGAAGGAGAAGGAGAGAAAACTGTTACATTTTCATCTTTTTGGATGTGCTTAATTGATAACATAAATCATCATTGTTTTTCAGCTGCTCCCTTCAGCGGTTACCACAGCAGATCATCTGCCTCCATCTCACCCTATCCCTAGCATCCTTCTCCGTCACACCCCCTTCACTACATTCTCTGATCTTCCTCCTCTTCTTATGCCTGGCAGCTCCATATCGAGCATCCTTTGTCCAATATGTCCACTATCCCTCCTCTGCACATGTCCAGACAATCTCAGCCTTGCGTCTCTAACCTTTACTCCAAATTACTCAACCTGAATCGTCCCTCTGATGGACTCATTTCTAATCCTGTCCATCCTGCTCACTCCCAGTGAAGATTCAAGTCCACCACCTCCAGCTCTTTATTCTTTTTATTAGCTCCCCCATGTTCAAACCATGCATCACAGCAGGTCTCACTACCATCTATCAACCTTCCCTTTCACTCCTGCTGCCACGCTTCACTCACAGATACTCGTCTCCACCCGCCCGCTCTTCTTCACCTGTCGTGTACACTGACTCCAGGTATTAAAACTCATCTACCTTCACCATCTCTGCTCCTTGCATCTTCACTGTCCCCCTCTGTCACCCTCTCTCACTCACACACACACACACACACACGTATCCTGTCTTGCTTCTACTGACTTTCGTCACTCTTCTCTCCAGAGGATGCCTCCACCTCTCCAGGCTTTAACCTGCTCCTAATGGCAGGATATAGCTGGTGAAGAGATGATGACCATATGACTTCTTACCAGGGCACATGAACTACTTTCTAGATCATCTGAACATTATTCTATTATTTTTTTGTTTATCCTTTACAAAGGTTGCAATGGTAATAAAGTGACATCTTCAAATCACTTATTTTATACAACCAACAATCCAAAACCACACAAACATTATTTACATGGATATGAAACTGAAGAATATGTATTACTAACAATAATCTTGTGATATTCTCTGCACAACACGGGCTTTACTTTGGGATCAGTAACAGCTGGTCTAATACAGTGAAACCGTGACACTGCAAGGACGCAGAGTCACGGCACACCAGTTTCACTTCATCTGTTTCAATTGGGAGAGAGTAAAAGGTGTTTAAGTAAAAGCTACTGTGTCTCCATCCAGTTCAAACTGGATCCATTAACAGGCCTGCTACCTGATGATCTGCGCTCAAAGGACGATCCACAGATGATACGGTCACTATAATTCGGTGAAGCCTGAGAGCAAACTGTTCAGCATTGAGATTGCGCCAAAGATACGGAGGAAGAGTGGTGTTTTGCAAATTTCACGACAACTAAACATGCGAGATATCTCAACAGATCTCCCACAACATTAATATTGATGCCTGAACATGAATATCCTTTAAAAAACCACCCTGTAGCTTTTAGTGATAAAGGACACATTATCTATAGCGCTGTGTTTAAAGCATATGCCACATTAAACCTTTATTAATGTACAAATGTAACTCTGGCATGAATCCGCTCGCTCCGGGGCTTCCATGTAGACTCGCACGTTCAACGTACACTGAACAAATTTTTGTTCCACTGTGACTGCAACCAGTTTAAATCCAACCATAAAAATGTCTGCTTGGGGAAAATGTCATCTCCTAATACTCTCAAAATTGCTTCCAGCTCAACCGGCTGTGATAAAGGATCTGAAGATTTCATATTAGTGACATTTTACTCTGGGTCTAGGTTAATTAAACATTTAAAGGGGGGTTGAACAAATCGATTACTCAACATAAAAACTTGACTTAAGTGTAGACACAGCTGCAGGGCATCCGAGGAGCTTTTAGGGTAGCTGTCACACAGATTAAAAAACAGTCACCTTCCGGCTGATGGGATGGTCTCTTTAACTACCACTCTTCTTTAATGGAACTGACATCGCTTGTAAGCTTTGTCATAAAAAACTAGAATGCCGTTTTAATAAGACATTTTTTGGATGCTCAACAGACTGTCACCAACCCTGTGGCTCCAAAGCCATTCCCTTTTTGATCATCATAAGACTTAGATTTTACTTCAAGTTCATTATCCCTAATGAATATGGACGCAGGAATCGCTGGGGTGCAAGTCTACGTGATTTCAGTCTAAAATACCAAAAGGAGACACAATGTAGTTCTGCAGAAATCAGGCAGTCTTGGAACACCGTGTTAAACTGTGCTGCAGCTTCATTTCTGGCAGTCAGGAAATTAAAAGGAGCAAAGATTATTCTTACAAATCAAATGTCATTTTTTTTCCTATTAATCCATCATGTCTGTTTGCACAGCCCGAGGCAATGTGTCCAAAATATTAGTTTTTTCAAATAGCCAAAACCTCCAAATTACTGACTTTGTAATTGGAAAAGTAGCAACCAGTCATAGTTTAGAGGCTGGAATTAAAAAGTTTCTGTTCTCTATCAACTCCTCTTTTAATTGGTCATTTCAGCAATAGATGAAATCCTGACCAAAATGTTGTGCATGTTTTTGTAAAGCTTCATCTTTTGCTGAAAACTTTACCAAGAAGTCTGAACTCTCAACGGCAAAGACACGCAGAGTTATGGTCTCATAACCTTCACGCTCCAGCGTGATGGTGCTCAGCCTTTGAGAAACACAGTCAATCACTCCTTCTTATGGTCACAACCCACACACAACCTGCAGTGCCATCTGGGAGCCCTGCCAAAAGGAATGTCCATCCACAGGGGTGACTGTGTGTGTGTGAGTGTGTGAATAGTCATGTCTGAGGCCATGTTGCCTACTGAGACAATCAAATCCACAGTGACAGCAAGTGGTCGAAACAAAGGGCCATTCTTCTCTCACTATTCAGCTACTTTCGGGCTGTCAAAGAGTCAAAAGACAAGAACTGCAGACAAAGAAAACTTAGCGGGATGTGGGACACGGAGAGAAAATGAGCTCAGGAAAAGCTGATGTAGTTTGCCAGACAAACCTGCAGCGTACCTGGAGCAGAAAACCAGAAGTATTTAAGCTTCACATGGTGGTCTTGGGCTTTTTGCACTAACTTTGTTGTTCTTGCTCAAAACCTTAACATATGCCCAGCCTAATGCCAACTACCATTGAAGTCACAGGGAAAAAGAGAAAGAGGGGGATGTGAAATGCATCTAACGCGGTCACCATCTGTTATGTTGTGTTCGCGACCGCGGCAGCCGTCACTCCCACCACAACGTGCAAAGTGAAGCCTTCAGTGAAGACGTCTGGGACGACAGGGCAGCACCGGGCACCGAGCCAGCGCCTTATAAATTTACGCAGCTCGTTTTAGAGAGCGAGCCTGAAATCCACGCCGCACACCCACACGCCGCACGCAGCCCAAACCGTGATTAGGACACAGCAAAAATAAAATCCGTGCACGGGCCGTGACTCGGCTCTGTTAATTGAAGAACAAGCAGCAGGTGAGTGTAGCCCTTAGTTTCAGATCACAACACAGAGGTGCTGTCAAAACCTTCCCCCCAAAAACCCACAGCCGGGCGATTTCATTAGAAGAACCTCGATCTCTTCATTTAGCATTGAGTCAGCTTGGAGGAAGCCTGCTCAGCATCTCTGCAAAGTCAGGAGAGTTTAACACCACAGAGCTCAATGACAGCGGCTGACTCATGCACCGGCTCATCCAAACTGAAAGAGACGACCACCTCGCACATTGTTTGCTCCCAGTTTCCTTTGCAATTCTTGTATTATGAATTATATTACTGCAATCATCCCGTCGAAAGTAATCACACTGACAAGAACAATCAGAGTGGCTGGTGCTGTGAGCAAAATGTTCTGAACAAAGAGAGACACACACTTTAACTGTATTCTTCTCATTATATCGACCATATGGTCTTGGTCCCTGCGCAGTCTGTTATCATCCAACTTCAGTTTCATCTGATTGGACATGAATTGCAATTCTAAGAGTTCATTACATATTTTGCAAAAACATTTATGCACTAAACACAGCTTGATTTTTATGCTTAAATAAAGGTCTGATGTAGAGTGGTTACACAGGAGCAGAATGGCACTTATGTAAGCATTGGACAGGCATATTTACATTAATCTGTGTTGAGAGCTTTTCATTAGACAGATAATCCTCTGAGGATGTCAACCTTGCGGCAGAAAATTAGTTGCTTTTTAAAACAATACTGAAATGGCCATGATAATCATTTGTTCTGAACGACTGAGTGAAGAATTGGGTAATCTTTAAAGAAAATCCCAATTAAACTCAACCAATTGTATTGTGTCCAGACAGAAAATTATCTTTAAAAAAAAAAAAAAAAGACATGACATTTTTCTGATTGAGTGCACCATTTTATCAACATTTCTCCTCACATAAAACTGCTCTGCACACGCCTCAAATCTGAATATAGTCATGTGACAAAGTTTTCACTGGACTCCAAATGGTCCTGTGAAAAACTAAGTACACTCTGTGATTGAACAGCTTGTGGAACCATCCTAAGCAGCAATAACTTGGACTAATCATCTTCTATATTGCTATCAGTTTCACAGGAGAAATTTTTGGCCCGCTCTTCTTCACAGCATTGCTTCAGTTCATTGAGGTTTGCAGGCATTTGTTTAGCTCTCTTAAGGTCCCACCACAGCCTTTCTGTCAGGTTTGGATTTTTGACTGGTCTCTTGCAGCACCATGATTCTTTTTAGCCATGCTGTTGTACCATTTGCTGCTGTGCTTGGGATCACTGTCCTGTTGCATGACCCAATTTCACCCAAGCTTTAGCTGTGGGACAGTTCACAGCTGAATCGATGACTGCGAGGTGCCAGGTCCTGTGGCTGCAAAGCAAACCCATCATCGAGTTCACCACCATGCTTGACAGCTGGTATGAGGTGTTTGTGCTGACATGCTGTGTGTGGGTTCCTCCAAACGTGGTGCTGTGCATTATAGCCAAACATCTCCACTTTGGTCTCATCTGTCTAAAGGACATTGTGGTCTTGTGGTTGTTCAGATCCAGCTTTGCTAACCTAAGCTCTGTTTTTTATGCTCTTTAGAGAGAAGATGCTTTGTCTTGGCAACCCTTCCAAACAAGCCGCACTTGTTCAGCCTTTTTTCTAATTGTACTGTCATAAGCTTTAACATGCTAAATGAGGCCTGAAGTGCCTGAGATGCAGCTCTTGGGTTGTTTGCAATTTCTGAGCAGTGCATGGTCCAACCTTGGGTTGGATTTGCTGGGACATTCCCTCCTGGGAAGACCTTGGCATTGTGTTAGCACACATCTGAACTCTCCAGACCTGCACACTACCAAGAATTTCTGCTTTTACAGGAGGTAGTCACACATGCCGACCATCAATTAATCAAGTGCATTGGATTAGCAGTGCCTGGCTGATTCCTGTGGAAGCAGTAAAGGTATACTTAGTTTTTCACAGGACTGCATAGAGTAATGTGAATTTTTTCATGACTGTGTTGTCTGCTAGATGGATGGGGCTGATTTCTAAGCTTGTTGCAAATTCAAAATTCTGACAATTTACGATTTATCTCAGTTTTAACCCACAGTTGTGGAATCAGTACAGTCACATCAATGTTACTCTCTCTGTCTGCTGGACCACCACTTCGATCCTGTCTTGGATATTCAGATTACTCCGTGATGGACTGCCATTCCACATCCCCAAAGGACAGACCTTCACTTGTCCTGTAACACCACAATGAAGTTGAAATTTCCTGTTGGGTGGAAAAAGCCAACTATGATGGCTGCTATTAACTTTGACTTTTTCAAATAATGTCATCATGAAGCACATTAGCATGCCCACACAAATATTTTGCTCAAAGCACCACTCTGCCCCCACCCAGCTTTACAAAGCTACCAGTACACCGTACACTCAGTGCCGCTTAATTAGCAAAATGACGTTCAGGTAGCCTCTTAGCAAAAGTTGCAAATGAGTAATCTAAAGGAGAAGCCAGAGTTTAAAGCCTCTAATGTGACGCTTACATCCTGTAAACACATTAAACTGATTTCTGACAAATGTTTTCAGGACTAACTCAACAAAAATGGAAAAAGCACCACATCACAAAAAAGAAATGTTAATTTTAGAGTGATCAGGCACAACATTAAAACCACTGTCAAGTGAAGTGAATAGCATTATCTCCTCACAATGTGATATTCAGCTGGAAGACCTTGGGTCCTGGCATTCAGGTGGATATTACTGTGGTACACATCTCTCACCTAAGCACTGTTACGACAAGGGATGTATTCTCAGGGCTGATTGGTTGGTTGTTTTTGACAATATGCGCTCCACCCACCAAATTCTTGTTGGTCAGACAATCGCCAGTGTTACTTTCATAAGGAAAAAGGTGCTACGGCAGCCGCCTTTCAAGACGGAGCCATTATTTTTAGCACCATCCAAACCTAAGGGTGACTAAAACCTTAACAAGACCATTACAAAAAGGCCCCACCCCCACAACCATCAGAAGTAAAAAAGTATCCCACCCTATTACCCCACCCTAAAAGCACACACTCACTTGCTGTTTAGAAAAAGCTTCAACCAGGATGACTGATAGAGAGCCTTCAGTGGGTTATTAGTTGCTTGCAGCCTTTGTCTCTAAATTGCTCAGGGTCTCTCAGCCAATCCGCTTTAAACAGCACGCGAGCGTTGGCTGTTTGCTTCGGCTCTCTGACGCTCACCAAGTGGATGCTGTGCATGTCTCAAGAAGGCATCCGAGTCCACTGCCTGGGGCGCTCTTTGCCCCGTCTGCCCCGACAGACATCCCGGGGTGGAGGCAGGCTGGCAAGGACCGGCAGCTGCCCTCGGGAGACAGTCTAAACAAATCCAGCGTGAAAAATCTGTCAAATCAAATAGGTGGATCTGTCCAAGGGAGCAGCCAAAAGATGCTATATCTGCTTATGTAACAGGTAGAAAAATTACTACACTGACATCTTAAATATTCCAAATTCTGGAAACAGGGCTCTGAAATCTCACCCGTGCTCCACTTCAGCCACACTTTAGCCTGTGGCATCAGAACAGGTGTTATAACCTTGCATCAAAGTCAGATCATCTCACATAACCCAAAAAGCCAAAAAAAAAAAAAAAAAAAAAAAAATCAATCAATCATTTTAGAATTAGAGCCCTGCAAGCATTTAAAAAGTGTTTGTTCCTGCTGTTCTTTAAACCTGCTAGACAATGCAAGAATCTGATCTCGGCTTAATGGATTCGCACAATCAATTCTGCACTGGATCAGACAAACGCCTCCTCCTCGTCTGAGAAACACTGTCCTGGAGACTGCTTGGTCAGAGGGAAGAGAGGAGTGCATGAAAGCGGTCTGAGTTGCTTTCACACACAAAGAGCGAGTGCTTTCAAAGGCAAAACCCAAAATGGCTCTCTTTATTCAACTGTTATTAAAGTTGTTACAGTGATGAATTTTAGTTCATATCTGATGATCTTAGAGTCTTATGATCTTTCTGATTCAAAAGCATGTCATGAGACTGATCAGACACAGTGACTATATTGTGTTTACTGCATTGAGAGTTACAGTCAACTTATTAACCACAGTACTCCAATTCTAGTTGTTCTAAATGGACCAATTTCTATACTGCTCAGAAAAATTAAACACTTTGAAAACACGTCAGATGTCAGTGGGGTCCTGGACCTGCACCAGGGCATCACTGAGCTCCTGGATAGTCTGAGGTGGCAGCGTTGCATGGACCGAAACATAATGCCCCAGAGGTGTTGCATTGGATTTAGGTCAGGTGAGGGTGGGAGCCAACAATGGTATCATCCTCCAGGAACTGCCTGCATACTTTCCCCACGTGAGGCTGAGCATTGTCGTGCACCAGGAGGAACCCAGGACCCACTGCACCAGCGTAGGGTCTGACTGTGGGTCCAAGGATTTCCTTCTGTTTAACCAGTCAGGGAGTTTTTACCTAACCTGTAGAGGTCTGTGCATCCCTCCATGGATATGCCTTCCCAGACCATCACTGATCCCACCACCAGTCATGCTGAACAAGCGGCAAGCAGCATAACATTCACCACAGCTGCTCCAGATTCTTTCATGTCTGTCACACGTGCTCAGGGTGAACCTGCTCTCATCTGTGAAAAGCACACAGTACCAGTGGTGGACCTGCCAGTTCTGGTATTCTATGGCAAATGCCATTCGGGCACCACGGTGCTGGGGAGTGAGCACAGGGCCCACTGGAGGATTTCAGGCCCTCAGGCCACCCTCATTAAGTCTGTGTCTGATTGTTTGGACAGAAACATTCACACCAATGGCCTCTTGGAGGTAATTTTGTAGCTTGGCAGTGCTCATCCTGTTCCTCCTTGCACAAAGGAGCAGATGCCGGTCCTGCTGATGGGTTAAGGACCTTCTACAGCCCTGTCCAGCTCTGCTAGAGTAACTGCCTGCCTCCTGGAATCTCCTCCATGCTCCTGAGACTGTGCTCTGAGATGCAGAAAACCTTCTGGCAATGCACAGGTTGGACGAAGGTTGTACAGATGTTAATTTCATTAACACCAAAGTAGCTGAAACTGGTTAACAACCCCCTCTGCTACTTAACCGACCAGATCAATATCCCAGAATTTTAACTGACTTGATGCTAAACTCTGAAAAGTGTTCCTTAAAATTATAATCTCATTCAAATTCATACTTACGTACTCCTATAATGATGCTTATTACTGACTTGCCAAAGCGTAAACGCACTTCTTTTCTGGCCACCTAGCATACCACCTCATACCATAACTATTCCAAATCCCCCCAAGCTCTTCCCAACCCAGACAAGGTGTGCATTCCTGGCCAGCTATCCAATACTGTCAAAGGAATCTGAAATTTCATCCTTTTTAGCCCCCCTCCCTCTTGTCCTCGTCCAACACTCTGCTCTGCAATCCTCACACACAGATGTATGCACAGACTCACTGCTGGGTCCATGCAGCCTCAACACGAATACACACACTGGAAAGGATTTTAGCACAAACGAGTAACCCTTCAAGAAGAGGTTTTACCTGAATTCACAGATTTCTGGTAACAAAGGGTAAAAGTGTGATGCTCAGGCTTTCTGCCAGTTATCTGAAAACAATCTGAACATTTGATTAAAAGCCCTGGAAAGGGCTCCCGTGAGCACAAACAAAACTTTCAGGAGCAAATATACATTTGATTTTGGACCTCAGTCCCCCCCCTCAATGGATTCAAGTGGGTGGGGCTCAGCTGAAAAATGTGATGTCATGTTTATCTCTACCAATCAGGGTTTAGCACCACTTGACTCTAAATGTGATGACAGTTGTGGGTTGTTTGCTTATGTTTCCAGGCTATTATCAATCAAACAGGATTAAAACACACCCACAAAATCCAGAAGAAGCACAGAAGAGTAGACAGTTTGTTTTTTACCTTTAAACTATTTAAATCATTACAAAGGCTTTTCCAGAGCTGGAAGTTTGAGTGTACTCAGTCAGTGAAACAGTTACAATTTGAAACTTTGGAATTAATTTGAGTTTTCAGGGATTTTTAATGATTTAAGTAATAAGGCAAACATTCAGTCTAGCTTTTCAAAAAGTTAGGATTTGTTGCTTTCCTCTGTTTAAGTCCTCATAAATTGGAGGCTTTTAGACTGTGAGATCGTATCAACATTTCATCTTGGGTTCTACAAACATGATTAACGTTTTCCACAGTTATCCAATATTCTGCAGACTAAATGATCAGGAAGGAGCTTTACTTTGTGAATGAGTACAAACTTGTAGCACTGCTGACTGAGTGTGTGTTTGCCTTTTGAGTGGGGTAACAATTACATGAATCACTTTTGTATGCCCACATGTAGTACGTAGGCAGGCACATCCACAAACAAATAAGCCCAAAAAGTGTACACACACACACACACACACACACACACACACACACACACACACACACACACACGGTGGTGTGGAGACAGACGCTGGCATCAGATTGCTGAGTCATCGTTGCAGCCACATCAGTGCTGCCATTTTTTCCTCATCTGCTCAACTGGAGCTGATGCGTCATGCTGGGAGTCTTTTTTTGGTTTCTGAAATGTAGGCCTAATCTGCAGCGAGTTTTCCACAGCCGTGCACCACATGAAAGCCAGCGAGCTGCTTTCGTTTAAGGTCCCTTAACCCCAACAAGCACGGCCGCCCAACGTGCAACAGTCAAAAAGTCAACACAAAGAGAAAAAAAACCCACAGAGCTCCCGCTTGGTTAGTTTTACTTGAGACTTGGGCAACCAATATGGGTGAGGTTACAGTTTTCCATTAATTTCACATTATTTAAAGGTTCCTCTCATTCAGATAACAATCAGATCAGAGGCCTTTGCAAACATCACTGTATTTTTATCTTTGGCACAGTCTCTCACAGTTCCACGTGTCAAATCAAGATGTTTAAAAAGGTAATCCCACATTCATGATCTCACCGGAGGCAACCAAAGCTGATCTAATCTTGCTTCAGCTTTGATTAATGCCTCTATTTATCTGCATGATCAACAGTTGTTTGGAACAAAGCAACAGGCAAAGTTTTACAAAGAAACATCTGATGAAGCTGCCAGAAAAAAAAAAAAAAAAAAAAAAAAATCAACATTTTTAACCATCTTTTTGAAAAATCTCAAAACTGCATCATCGGTTTCTTCGGCAGACAAATCTCGAGGGAATAAAACGTTGCCAAGAAGGTTCAAAACTTCTTCACCACTTAAAGCCACAGTCATTCATCATTTCTGAAGTCTGTGCCCTTTATATAAAAATAGAAACTAGTCCAGCTGCAATTCAAACTTAACTCCTGCTTAGTGGAGAATAGCCTGACAACAGATCCAAATAAAAGTCACACCTACACTAAAAGGCTGCTTTGTCCCATCAGCAAAAAGAAAGAAAGAAAAAAAAAACTGTTGCCTGTCATTTGACCCAGATGGCTGGGTTAATTCCACCTATTCGAAGCCAGCTCTTTTGTCCTGAAGGGAGAAAGTGAGGCGTGCTGGGTGACAGGAGGCTGACTGGTTGTTTAAAATTCACAAACTGATTCAAACTGGAGGACTCCAGTCAAAACACGGCAGTGGCCTTTGATAGTGCTAAGACACCGACTACAGAAGACGTGATAAAGACAGAGGAATGTGATTTGGCTTTGTCTAGAAGTCGAATCTTTGATGATACACTGCAACTCAAGTGTCAAAGCCTTTAGATAGTACTGACAGCGAGCAGTGAATGCACCAAAGTTCATTGTATGAAGTTTATTGTCTGAACAAGACGCACGCCGGCACTGGCAGACTTCAGGCACAAGGAGGGCAAATTAAAAGGTGGAACTGCCTTTTGATGCAGGCATGAATTAAAAAAAAAAGGCTTTATGGAAAGGCTGAAAGAACTAAAAATCACTATCACAATGTTAAAAAGGATTAAATATTATGATTAAGGCTGCAGATATTTATTTTATTGACCTTCAGGTATGTCCTCACGCAATCTATTATTAATTTAGGTGAGAAACTTTCAACAAATACAGAAAAAAAAAAAAAAAATTTCAGATAGCCAACAAACAAACAAAAAAAGCCTGAAACAGTTAACTGCTAAGTAACCACTTTCCCTCCCTGCACCCTCTGCTCTCTGTTTCACCATGTTGCCCTTGCAATATAAACATAGAGCAGTTGAGACGAGCTACGATGGCATTCATCTGGCACAACCGCAACTTGCTTTGTCACTGTAGGCACAATAAACGCTTCCCTGCAAGTGATAAACCCAACATCACAGAGTCAACATGGAGGAAGGGAAGCAAGGAAAACCTCTGTCCACATTTTTCTTTCTGTCGTAGTCAACTCACCGTTTGCCATTGAATCGGTTCGGTTACAAACAACCGCAAACAAATGAACAAAACTTGTTGTGAGCAAGCGTGAAATGCCTCCAAAGTTCTTTTGTCATTAGCTCCCTCCATGCTGTGCTAACTCTCTCTGAAGCAAAGTAAGCAGGTCTACGGGTACACTGCTGGCACCTGACACAGCAAACAGAGAATAGCTTCAAGCCAAACTGATCTGCCCATTAGCACAGATAGGCACTATTATGTAGACTGAATTAATAAACAGTATGAAGTAGCTAAAATTTTACTCCACTTTCATTTAATTACATTTGCTTCTTACTGTTGTTAAACTCAGTGCTCGTGCTACTACTGATGTTTGTATCCTGACAGCAATAAAACACAGAAATGGAGCATCACAACATGTGCGGCGATTTATTCAAATGTCCAAATTCTAGTTGTCTCTGGCTGTGGACGTACAGGAAAAGTGCAGCTCTGGTTGCACAAAGTGAACGTAAACCCATGTTTGAAGCAGGTTAATTGTATTAACACAGTGCTGCTGATTACCACCAACAAACTGACCTGTTTGTCTTTGGCTAGGCCAAAGAATTTTGCAGGGCCTCTTGCACTCACTCACTATGCAATGTTTAAAATCACAGCTGGAAGGCAAGGTGGTGGTGGGGGGGCTGCTCAAAAATCTGCTTTAAACAAGACCCTCAACTAAATGAAACTCGCACGCTCGTTAATGAGAAGCCTAAAGCAGTTAAAGCAAAACAAGGCACGCATCCCTCTGTGAATGTTGTTCCTGATGTAAGTTAGCAGTCATAATGCTGGAATAACAGTGATTCTTTACACTGTCCCATGTCTCGCTTTGTTTTTTATTTTCTTAAATGCCACTGCCAGATACAACGCACAATCTTGACTTCCTGAATCCAGGTAGCATCTCGAACAGCAGGGGATCTGTGCAGATTTTTGTGCACAGCAGCGCCCGCGATGCTTTTACACCTGAGACGGTGATAAGGCATTCACTCAACTGCTTATTTGGCTGACGAACACAACAGGCAGAGATAATGAGCCCTGTGTCTTTGTTGTCTGCAGATTTAGAGCCTGAGGTCTCGACTGTTACAGAATATTTGCTTCACGAGTCTGGGTTCAATAAGTGTGAGTGTCTCCAAAAGGCCCTCGACATCTAGCGTGACACAGAGCAGAGCTGAAGTGAAGGGTCTGTCCTCACTGGGTTCAGTCTTCTTTACTTTTTTTTTTTTTCCTACAATAACCTGCCTTTTATCTGCGAGGGTCAACCTGAAGTCAGAGTCATTGGTAGAGGCCTCATGATTACGTACAGATGACAAGATGAGCACTTCCTTAGGAACGAGTGGGTTTAAAAACCAAAAAAAAAAAAGGGGTGGGTTGATGTGTTGACTCTGGTGAGTGTTTAAAAAATGATTTACCTTAGTGAATGTTTGACCTACTTTTCCTCCTGTGTGTGATGCTGAGATGGTGCAATAAGCATCCCCAGATGGCCAGACAAGAAACGTGAGTGTGTGTGTACAGTGCTGCATTCCAGCCTGTTTTGCATAGACGGCCTGACCTATACTGTGTAGACAAGTCGTGCAAGTAACACACACACACACACACACACCTCCTTTTAAAGCCCCCGCCTGCAATAACAGTCCATCTTGATCGCGTTACATGTCCGGGCAGGGTGCTAGAATCCCACAAGCCTACTGTACTTCAGCTTTACATGTGCACTTCATCTTTCTGCAGTGTTGGAATGACCTGAGTGAACTGAACAATCACACTCAGGTCAGTGAGTCACTCGTGCTTCAAAGCTCCTTCCTCATGAGTCTGTAGCCTCCTGAGCTAAGTTGCAGCTTAAAAAAAAAAATCTCTCACCTCTAATGAATCCAAAGTCAAGCGGGGACAGTCCCACCCAGCATACTGCACTGCGGGGGGGGGGGGGGGGGGGGGGCATGACATGAAATAAGTGGAGAGGCTGCTGGGGCGGAGCTATGTGATGAGTGTGTGCAGGAAAAAAATAAATGGGGGGAGGTGCATCAGGGTCAGGAGGTGGAGAGGGTAGGTTGGGGGGGGGATGGGCTGGCTGCATTTTACATTTCTAGTCAAACCAAATTCCTAGATTTCCACAAATGCCAGATTTTACAAGAGCTGTAAACTGAAACATGCAGGAACACTTAGCAGGCAGGTTTAATTCCCCCCCCACAAAAAAACATGATACAGCTGATTGTGTGCAGGGCTGCAGCTTCAATGAGATTATATATCTGCATTAGTCAACCGATTCATTCAGAATCAACAGGACGGTAAAACTGGGGAAAATACTGAAAAATACCCAGGATGGCATCAGATAATTTCAATAGTCCAGTATTTTAACAGTATTTAATAATGACACAAAACTGACAAAACATAATTTTCACATCAGGCAAGCTGGAACCAGCCAATGCTCACTTTTAGATGCTTAATAATCGATTAGACAACAGAATGACGTCCTGTCGACATGGATTAGTCATCTGTCTCTCTGCAAAGAGGTGCTAATCTGTGAAATCATCTGGTTGTAGTCATACTTTAACTCTGTGTGTGTGTGTGTGTGTCTTTACCTCTTGAAAGCCTCTGTGGGGTTCCTCTCACACTCTCCAGGCTGCAAAGTGCTCTGCACAGCCGGATCGCGCACCTTTTCCTCGTATCCCGGCACCAGCCCGCTGTGACAAATCTGAGTTACCAGACCTCGGATGAAACCGCCAACACACAGCGTGTCCGAGTCATCTGCCCGGCAGAAGTGGAAAGCCAGGCTCTGCTGGTGTAGACCGCGGTGGGTTCCCTGGACTGACGTGGGCCATAACAGCTCTGTGCACAGTGCAGTTTTCCCACTTCCAGGCCCTCCCACCAGCAACACGCCCCAGGAGCTACCCGACTTTGCAGATCCAGCTGTGAGGCTGCCAGGGTTGGATGCGCCACCACCGGGTGTCAATGGGGGCTGTTTATTGGGAGTGCTGATCACTCCGCTGAGGTTGTTGGTTTTCTCCTGGAGGCAATGCTGGATCTTATGGAACACCCACTCCCGGCAGTAAAAGCGCTTCCCTTGCAGCAAACTGGTTTGGGCCATTGTGATCTAGTGCTGCTGTTCCACCTATTCCTCCTCTTCAGGTTCCCTTCATTACGCCCCCTCACATTTTCATCTCCAACAAAGGCTGGCTGTAAATTCGAACATCCATTTTGTCAGGTGCAATTGTACCTCTCAGAAAGGAGGATGCAGTTCAGCTGTCCTTGGTTTTAAGAAGCAACAAGAGTGAAGGCGAGTAGAGTGAAAGTAGAGAAAGAAGCAGAGCTGCTGTGGATGGCAGGAAAAGCAGCTGAGCTGTGGAGCGTTACAGAAAATCTAGGTCAAAAAGAAAAAAGGAAGTCAAAGTCGAGGTTCAAACCATAGATTTTCCACCAACTTTTTCCATAGCTTCCCCACTGGTTGAACTAAGTGCTCCTTGTTATTATGACCATGTTGTCTTAGCATGGCGCTGGGCATGGCAGGGCACCCGGCTCTTGAGTGCATCCACTGGGAAATTCAAGCCACCACCACTTGATAGAATTAGCCATGGAAGTCACTGATATATTTCCGCTGATGCATTTCAGATGCTACCGACTAAAAGGGTGTTTCCATTACATTAACATGGACCCAACTGCCAGTGCTGAGTGACTTTCTCCAATAACATACTAAGCCTGGCTCCTTCCCTGGAAAACAGAAACAAAATGAAAAAAAAACACAAATTAAAAAAAAAAAAAAAATCATCAATACTTTCAAAACAAAACTTTAGGACAGTGATTAACACTTAAAGCTTCTTAATTATTCAAGTAGGTGTTTCAGGAGGTACATTTTACGATCTTACATGCAGGCACATAGCTGAAAATACAAGTATGTAATTTATTTACACATTTATTGCCCTGAAGAGTCTCCATATAAACTGCAACAGTTTGACACCATTTATCATCGTGCACAGTAATGTTACAGTTATTTTCCAGCCTACAAAGAAGAGTGAACTCTATTCAGGGAGCTACAAGAGGTGGGCAAGCTGGTTTTTCGGTGCTTTCATCCTCCACAACCCACATCACTGCCTGCCTGCCCTGCAACAAAATTCTTGGCAGGGGTTCGTCCAGTTTCTCTAGTCTATCCACTGATCCCCTCTTCCTTCCTATGTGGCTTTAAATCCCAAGCAGTCCACATCCGTCCTGAACTGTGGGGGGAATGAAGTCCAAGTGAGACCCCCCCCCCCCTTTTTCCTGCACGTACAGGGGTCGTTTACATGGGCGTAAGTGTAACATAACAGCTTTTTTCTAAAGGTTTTGCAGCAACGATTAACCTCTAAAAGGCATTAAAGCTCCCACTGAAAAGATTTTTTTTGTGGCTCACTGCACGTTAACTATCTTTCTATTTAGTTGTTCATCATTGTTTTCTACACTGGAGCAAATGCACATATTCCCCAATCTCCCCAGCCAAGAAATCTCACACACAAACACACAGAGAGACACGAGCGCGCGCGTGTACACGCGTAGTCTCGCTGGTTACTTTGTAACACTGCCAAATAACACGGGTTTACACGGGCTGCTATGCATTTCCACCTTTCTGTTTTTCTAAGGCGCTCCCTGCCGTCAACACAAAGCCTTCCAAATAAGTGTTCGATACATGAAGCCGGGGCTGTCTGGAGACGGAGCGAGGCGGAAAATCAAACAGAAAATCTGTCAGAGCAACGACACAAATTCACTTCAGTTGACTGAAAAGGAAGCGCAAGTCTTTTGTATGCCAGACAAACCTCACCCATTTCAGATGGGATACAATTTACATCTATGGGGGGGCTTTAAAAAAAAAAAAACCCGACCAGACCGGCGAACAACTGCATGCATTAATGAGGGGAAAACCATATAAAGGCTAACTGTAGCCGGTCAGGTTCCTGCAGCCCACCACAACTGTTCTCCCAACTTCAGTTTAGCCAATTGTGGAGCGTTTCTCTGTCTTCTCTGGTTTTAAATGTCTCGCAGTCCCAAACGGTTTTCCTCTCACCTCTTTCCGATTCCTTTTGCTGTTTTTGGGTGGGAGGGAAGGGGGTTGCTGTGTCCGTAGTCTACACCCTTTCTGTCCAAACCAAAGGCTCCGGATAAACCACCGACCGTTCCTCCCGGCGCAATTCAAAGCCCAATTTTGTGCATTTGAGCAGCGTTCTTGTCTTTCTTTGAATCACTCCTTTCTGTTAGTGTCGGCTCCTCCTGCTGCCCTGCACAGCTCCACAGCGAGCCGACTGACTCTCCGCCTCCAAACACTCTACATTTCTCCCCACTGCATGCAGAGCACACGCTAATGAGCGGCGCAAGGCTTTTTGGGACTTGGAGTTTTCAACCTTACGCCGCCGTTCATGGTCTAACAGCGGGTGGTTCAATACAAAAGCGGAACAACAACTGCAGATGATTTATTATCTTCTCATGGAACAATTATTTGGCCTTTAAGCCAGGGTGTCAAAGATATGGTCCGGGGGCCAAAGCTGACCCCCCTCCCAACGGCCCAATGATGCCCTTAGTGAAACACGTTTTTCAGTATTATGTACTCCTATTTCTGCAGTCAGGAGGTTAGTAATACTACAAGTGACAATATATGAAATTTTTTGGATTGTTTGGATTATAAAGAAGTATAATATGTACACACACAGAACAAAAAATTTTAATGTACATGCAATGATAGCAGTTAGATAGATAGATAGATAGATAGATAGATAGATAGATAGATAGATAGATAGATAGATAGATAGATAGATAGATAGATAGATAGATAGATACACAAAAGTCAGATAATTTCTATTTTAAAAATTTTATTTAATTTTCTAAATTTGATCAAAGGAGACTTTCCCATAAAGAATTCTTTAGAAATAAAGCAAACCAACTAAACTGACTAAAATGTGGTTTGAGGCTTTGCTCTCTGATCCACATACAGTATCACACACAGTACCTGTTGTAGCTGACAGCAGTAAAGTTGTACACGCAGATGATGATGATGATGACAGAGGGTGACCGAAGCCCCTTTGTTTTAAAAACATATTCTAACTGGAAATATATATATATCTAGATTCTCAGGTTGTTCCTTTCGTCATAAAACCATTAACTGTGAAGTATTTCCTGTTTCGTGGATGACACACCACCAGATGTTGTCATTGTTAGAGAGCAGAAGGCAGGTGTGTGCTTTAGAATTAGACCTTTCTTTTGACCCTGAGGAGGCTTCTAAATTTGGCAGCACTGGCGTAATGACAGAAAAAAGGCCGAGTGTGTTCACATCCAAGGAACAAGAGTCACTACACGTGGCAAAAAGAGAAATTAATTCTCTTTTCCAATGATTAGATTTTAGCTTACCTGTGTGCAGGCCTTTCCTTTTTTTAGTAATTCAAGAGAAACTCACTGATGAGTGAACACCAGCTGATTTGTGGTCTGCTGTGTGTTTTGACCAAAGCAGCAGAAAGAAATTATACTTGTTACATAAACCACTTTAGAAATAAAATACTGTAAGTGAGGAAGCTGTACCAGCAATGAATTTCCCAAAAGTTTTTCTCTTCCTTCCAGCAGGGATGCACACGGGGCTTCCAGGTTGATGCGTTTTGATCTAACTGGAGGCTGCTGATCTCACAACTTGTTTATCACTCCCTGAAGAATTACTTCAGGGACTTGTAATGGGGGTGTAGCTGCAGTAGGTTGTAACAGCTGACAGCATGTTGCCGGCTAAAGCTGACTATGCTCAAATGAAGCTAAAAGCGAAGTTCCACTTCAGATCTAATTTTCTATAGTCACATAACAGCCTTTGTCTTCATGGTAAGGTATTACAGATATGATTGCTTGGGGATAGGCCCGAGGCTGGGTTCAAGTTAGACACTGCAGAAAAAGGCAGGTGTTAGGATTGGCTGGAGTTAAAGTGAGGCGAAATAACAAGAAGTCTGAGGATATAATAATAGAAAACTTGAGAGTTTGAAAGTGTAACCTCAAAATTACACCTTCACTTTATAAAAGTAGCAGCAGTCAAACTGTGTGAAGTGTGATGATGTGGGTGGCAGTGTGGTGGTTATCACTGTCACCTCACAGCAACAAGGTCCTGGGTTCACATCAGCCCGTCTGTGTGGAGTTTACGTGTTCTTCCTGTGTGGGTTCTCCCCGGGTGCCCTGCTTCCCTCTCACAGTCCAAAGACATGCATGTTAGGCTGATTCTAAAGAAGCTCTGGGCAACATGTGCACCGCCCAGTGACAGCTGAGATAGGCTCCAGCACCCCTGCAACCCCGAACTGCATAAGCACAAGAGGATGGGCGGGTGGTGCAATGATGTCGACTGATAAAGCAGACTGTAAACTCAGACTCAGCATGAAGAGAAATGGTTACACATGAATTCCAGACAGTGTCAGGAGAATCAAGTCAGGACATTATCTTCACCTGATCATTTTTGAATGATGCACACAGCAGGTGATAATCGTCTTCACACCCTTTCTCACTACTGGAAGTACTCCGTATGGTTTAAGGTGAGAGTGTTACCTTAGTAGTGAATGCAGGAGGAAGGACACTGTGAGTCCACTGGAAAGTTATCAGTGCGTCCTCACAGTGACACCACATGAACTTCGCAGGTTCAAGACTTAGTTCAGTTCTCCCTTACTGTCGGGTCACAAAAGATCAGAGCTGCAAGTTTGTCTGTGATGCAACTTTCAACCAGCACACCAGAATGAGTTTTCAGGAGGAAACATTGTTAAACACTCCAGTAGCATTCAGTCTAGAAGATGGATACAGATCAAAATGAATGTAAATGTTAAATGGCTGGATTCCACTCTGGGTAGAATGGGCTCTGGTAGTTATGGGCACCAAAAATATCAGGTTTATTTTTGCAATGTGCAGCAAAAAAAAAATGCATTTTTCTTCTTCAGCTACTGCTCAGAGACCTGCCATCTTCAAAAGTTTTCTGATGACTCTGCAATAGTTGGATGTATCAGCAGGGGTGATGAGGATGAGTACAGGAGGACAGTGAAGGACTTTGTCACATGGTGCAAGCGGAACCATCTAGAGCTCAACGTGACAAAGACAAAGGAACTGGTGGTGGACTTGAGGAAAGACAAGGCACCGGTGGCCCCTATGTCCATCGGAGGGGTCAGTGTGGACACCGTTGAGGACTACAAATATCTGGGAGTACACATTGACAACAAACTGGACTGGGCTAAGAACACTGATGCCCTATACAGGAAGGGCCAAAGTGGCCTCTATTTTCTGAGACGCCTGAGGTCCTTCAACATCTGCCGGACTATGCTCAGGATCTTCTATGAGTCTGTGGTGGCGAGTGCCATCCTCTATGCTGTTGCATGCTGGGGCAGCAGACTGAGGGCGGCAGACGCCAACAGACTCAATAAACTGATCCACAAAGCCAGTGATGTGGTGGGAGTGGAGCTGGATTCGCTTATGGCAGTGTCGGAGAGGAGGATGCTGTCTAAGCTGCAGGCCATTATGAACAATGGCTCCCACCCACTCTACAACACAGTGATGGGACACAGGAGCACATTCAGTGCAAGACTCATCCCACCAAAATGCACCACAGAGCGCCACAGGAGGTCATTTCTACCTGTGGCCATCAGACTCTATAACTCCTCCCTTAATAGGTGACATTGTGGTTCATCAGTGTCATTCACTTATCAGTATTCAATTGTACATAAAATTGTTTAAATTTCCACATACATTGTACATACACTTATACATTGTACAAAAAAGGACTGTGCATATATATATAATGACACCTATTTAAAAATTTTTGCACTCACAATTCTCATATGTGTATAGATTTAGATGTGTATATAGTCAAAATATCTCTTTAGTCTTTATACTTTTATGCCTTTAGTGTATGTTATTGTGTTTTAGGTTTACTCGTTTAAATGAAACGGTTGCAGCTGTAACAGTAGTAATTTCCCTTTGGGATCAATAAAGTATTCTGACTGACTGACTGACTGACTTTCCCCATCTCACACTGTAGATGGCCTTTGTTTTACAACTTAAATCATTTTTGTCTGTTATTTAAAAAAAAAAAAAGACAGCATCTTAGAAGGTATGCAGAAAAACTTAAAGCCAAACACTATGGAAACATTAACAGGCCTCACTCTGAAAGGGTCTCTAAAAATACACCAAGTTCCACAAACACAGCACACGTCTCCATTGTAATATTGTTGGAAAATGATCTTTGTGATAGGTTTATATCTTAAACAAAATAAGTATTCCATGAAGATAAAGAAAAATACTGGACAACCGTAGGAAATATCCTGACTGGCGGGAAGCAAAACACTTCCCCTTCATCTACCAGCTGTCTCGGTTTTTTTCAGGTGTGCTGCCTGTTGGTGTTACCAAGCGGAGCAGGAAACGTGGACGTGCCCCCTGCGGATGCAAAGAGGAGATAAGCAAATCCATATATTGAACTTCCCTCAAGAGTGATCACAAACACTCATCTACCTTACATGATACTCAGTCTGCTGATGCCGCCCCTCAGCAAATAAACAAGAGGAAGACAGGAGGCAGATGAATGTCTCAGGTCTTCCATTTTACCTCTGGGCGATTATGGGGCTGAAACTAATGATTTTTTTTTCATTAATCTATAAACAACTTTCTTGAAAAAACAAAACATAAGAGCTGTAATTGTTTGTCTCAGTCCCAAATTCAAAGGTAGTCAATTCAAACTGAGTAATTAAATAAATATTTCATCAGAATTGTTCAGCACTGTGGCTAAAATCCATAGTAAAAGCCCCTTTTGTTATTGCATAACACAAAAGCTGCGTTTGTTTCTGAGCTCCTGCCCATTTATCTTTGTCTTTCAAACGCTGTTGTTCACCACTTTGTTTCAAGTTGTTAATTCCAAGGAGAAATCATTTAATGCGCAAAATAAACAGCACTTATTAAAACCTCTGCTTTGGTTGCATGTGGTTGTATTATAGTGTACATATGAAACTCTTTTATGACCAGAAACTGCAGTCCAACATGACTTTAAAGAAGATAAATTACTCACAGTAACGACCTCGATCAAAGACAATAGAGAAAAAAAAGAATTAACACATCATGCTGTTTGTTTTGTCTGAATTTACCAAACAAGACGGGACATACACACGTCAATGGGTAAAAACAGGAAGTGTATTTTATTATTTTCATATGAAGGTGAACATAATAGTATTAGATGGATTAGTAGGATATGGAAATTGAAATATATCAACAACTACTGGAAGAGATTGCAGGAGAGTTCAGTGCAAGCATTCATGGCTACTAAATAATACATTTGAATAACTTCAAAGACCCGTATGATCAGGTCAGAGTTTCAAGTGTCCAGCACTCTGCTTTACAGTACACAACAATGCCAACATGTGCAACATTCCCATTATATTCCCAGTCCAGAAGAAGGAACTCTCTGTATGCAAGGGGCAGAGCTAGGCTGCCATATCATCCAGCAGCATCCAGCAACACAGACTGGCTATAAAAGATAGATGCAGATGAAGCCAAAGGGACCCATTGATTTTTTTATTTATTTATTTTTATCTATTCCTTTGAAGTCTAACTTGGCATTTTGGTGATCCCAATCTTTTTTTATTCCTTTCTTTTCCCCCCAAACCCCACCATCACTGTATTTGAGAACTGGAGCGTTATTATGTACCACTAGCCCGGGTGAGTTTGGTTAGTAAGGTGCAACATTACTTACTTTTAATTTTTGCTAATTGTGGCAAACAATAAACAGGATAAAAGAAATGAAAAAAAAAAGTATTTTAAAACAACTGAACCCTAAACGAGACACAATGGTGTTCATTTGTTACTCCAAGTGGCCAATAGGCTCGAGGAAGGACTCTCAGAAGTGCTTTAGTATTTAACATGGGAGGCAGAACAAAGCACAACAATGTTTTTCACATTCTGTGAGGTTATATATGAAATGGATTCTTGCATACAATATTTTACAGCTAAAGTGGTTAAATTGGTGATGGTGGGACACCCTGTGGATTTAAAAACTGCAAAAATAATATCAAGCTGACTGAGAGATGCTGCACATTAACTCCTGTAATTTCATAATTGAAGCTCTGATTCGTCTCAAACTGAGTGCGACAGTAGGCGGGGGTGGGGGGGTGGGGGTGTTCCTCTACAAGTCTGAGCAAACAGAATATGAACATCTTGATGCACTGAGAAAAACAGCATTAAAAACACAATAGATGCCAATTATGCACAATTTTAGCCTTTAATGCTTTGACAGAGAGATGAAGCCAACAATGTGATGTTAAGTAGTGACACTGGTTAACATTAAACATCAACATAACATTTTCATGTATTTACCTCGGTGAACTTTTATGCATGGCTGCAGACTCTCCTGCTCTTGTTTGTGTTAGAATAATGTGACTCGTCAGCTGGCACTAGAACTAGTTACATTTTAGTTACATACCTTACATATTAAAAGTAAACCATAGACCTGCAGAAGCATAGGCATATTTTTTAAGCCACACTGAGCGCAAGCACAATGTGTAGCAGCTCTAAGAGAGTGCTTAGCAAAACACTGGTACCCTCCAATCTGCCTGCCATTCCAGTATCAGCAGGAGCCAAGTTACAAGCTCGCTGCTCCCCACAGGAAAACTGGAAAGCTGCATGCTGCTTATTCCTTTTTTTTTTCTTCACACTGTACTTGTTGTGTAGCTCCACTCCCATCCACACTCCCCAGTCTGCTGAATTCAGATAATTGCAGCATTTTTTTTTGTGTCAACTAAATCTCAACCAGTCCAAGTCATAGTCCTCAGGAGGCCAGACCAATTTGAGCTGCCGTAGTTGTTCCCTGCTTCATGTATATTCATAAATATGTTCCACCTTTTTATTAAGAACATGATGACACATGTTTGATGGTTAGGGTTTGGCTGGAGAGTACTAGATTTGCTTTGGAAAACTGAGCTGGACTGATCCACGGTTTCCTGTTTTGTGTTCTCTGGAGAGGCTCAACGACTTTTCTATAAATTCTGGTTATTGCTGTGTTTTGTATGTTTGACTGAAATGATGTCAGACGATATCAGCAGAATCCGATGCAGACATTGTCAGAACTTGTCCTTCCTCATATGTGGCACACAGCAGGAGGTGGTCCAGTTCAAATGGGTTTTCACCGATGGCGACGGCATTACTTGTGAATACACACAATCAGACATCGCACAGACTTTGTACTGGGAAAGGTTAAAGAACATTTAAGGATCCAGTAAATATTAAACAATGTTAAATAGAGGAAAAAAAAATCCCTCAGATGTGCCTGAAAATGTGTCACAAATATTTCAGTACATCCGTCCTACAGCACAAAATGTGAATGTGTGTGTGCATACATATGAGCGATAAATGTGTGTGGGACATTTTGTTTGCTGTATTATGACTGACATCAGAATGAGGACAATAGGAATTACTGCTGGGGGCCTCTTTAAAATTTCAGCCACCACGTCTCAAAATGCCCATGCACGTCCCTGCAGAGCAAATACTGTGTAATATTTATGGGCATGATTTCTACACAATGACAAGCAAAATCAATAATTCACCACCCAGAATGATAATGTGGCAATAATGAACAATGAGGATGCTGACCGTGATAACTCATGCAACAGCGCTCCACTCAGTCTCTGAATAGAGGCTGAGTAAAACATAATTGCCAATCATGGAACCCAGAGCTACAGGCCTGTAAGCGCTAATTTGCAATCACAGGATGGGGCAACGCTGGTACTCCAAGAGTATTTGGTGTGTGTGTGTGTGTGTGTGTGTGTGCGTGCATGTGTGCATGCTCATGAGTCACAAAGTGCTGAAATAATTTGAATGCATGATCAATTTCTGTTACTTTGAGCGATAATAAGCTGTGCGAGGACAGATTAAACCTGGCATGTACCTTGGTAGCATTCACAGCCAATTACTGTGTCCATTTATTTATAGAATAATATTTCATTTAAATGACTGGTGGAGGCACATGCTCCATTCATAAAAGAGTTCTCCTTGTAGACAATATGTCTCTGTGTATCACCAGGCAAGAAAATTCCCTGTGAAAAATCAATCTAACTTATATCATGTTTGTTGGTAATCGAGTCCCTAAACATGCTTAATTACAATTATTAAGAATTATTAGTACTGTCAGCTTGTTTAAAAAGCCTTTGATATCAGTCACATCAATGGCGACTTTATTCATACAGCACATTTCAGTGAGCTTAACATTAAAGATAAAAACACAAAAACCTCCACTATGGCTTAAGGCAGCAAATACAACAAAACACACTTGACAAAGAAATAAAATGCAAATGAATATAAAAACACAAACAGTTACAAAGTGTGAGTCTGAGTATGAAAAGGCTTTAAGTTTGTTTTTGAATGTCGACACAGTTCTAACTGACCTCAGGTCAGCGGGTGGTTTGTTCAAGGACAAATGCAAATTTAAAATGTTTTTATTTCCTCTGAAATATGTTTTCTTGCTTTCTTCCTTTTAAATGCATTTTTGCAATGACTGCCTTTTTCAATTTTGTGTTTTCCCCAATCTACGAATACGAATACCTTTATTTCTACACCGTCATGTTACATGTGGCTTCCCAAAAGTTGTTTCAAAAATATGTTCACTGTGTCCTTCTCTAAATTCATGCATATGTCCTGTATATCCTCTTCCACTGTATGTTAAACTCATTCAGACTACACCAAATTCTGGAAGTCTGAAGTTATCGGCTAAGACTGGCAGCCTTGGTTAAAAAGTGCACCTTCAGGATGCACACAGACAAAGGTTCCTGCTAATTAGTGCTAAGCAATATACTACAGACTACTCATCAGATTCAAGTACCAAATACTGCTCAGCAAGCCAAAGTATAGATGCCTTGGATGGGTTGTCAGTATAATAAACTACAAGAAATCCTTATTATTGGTCAAATAATTGAATTAAAAATGTACCAACATCCCAAATGGGCTGAGAGGTCCAGTTCAGTGACTTGAATAATGAGGAAGTATCTAGCAAACAGCCGAAGAGGTCGTTCATGGAGCTGCAGTCGATATCAGCATGTTACCATCTTCAGTCTGCAGACAAAGAGCATCACAAAGTAACTGCAGTTCCTTTAGTGGCCACTTGAGGCTCCAGAAGTGAATCGAGCCTCATGGACTCCCAACTCTGCATGATTAAAAAGCATATTTAAAGGTACATGGTACAAAATGCTTTTAGTCTCTGTGGATAGTTTCCCCCTTTATAATAACTCTGAGTGGGGTGATTTTTTTTTCTTAATGACTCATCCACCTGGACAGTTGAGTAGTTAATAACAATAATAATAATTTAAACAGGTAGTCTTATTAAGATCTCTTTTTCAAGAGAGAGCTATATACAAAAAACAAATGCAAAAACTGAGACAGACACACAATAAAACGAGTATTTATATTTTAAAATGTTCCGGTGAAATCAGAAAAATGCAGCATCACCAGTTTTTGCAGTTCATTCCATTTAGAGGCAGCGTGGCCGCCTCTGCTAGAACTCATCCACTAATTTGAGTCATTAAACCCGACCGCTTCAATGCTGTGTGCGCTGTTGGAGCGTCGCTAATGGCTCATCTGACTAATATCATGTTTTAGTGTAGTTCAGACCATCCATGAAGTTTGACCAGCAAATTTGCTGAGTGTGCTTTATTAGTCTGTTAGTGCTAATTAGCCAGCATGTGTTGTCTGTGTATGGCACCTGTACAGTTTATGAATGCTAAATTATCATTCCACCCTCTCAGCCATACAAGCAAACTCCTGGGTTCAAAAAACATCACATCCGTCTTTTCTGCAGTTTATGGTCAAAGCACAGCTGTGACCGACCGACTGTAGACAGAAATGACTCAGTAAGATGTATTTTTGTGGATTTTTTGCATGTGTCTGTATAGTGTGTCTTACATCCTATAAATGTGAAAAATATGTGGGAGTATAATTTGAATTTACAGCATTTTGCAGATTATGTGTGATTTTAAACTTTTCTTTCCTTTTTTTAATAGTTTTGCTACTTTTGTGCTCCAAAATGAGATCGCTCTGTTGCTGTCAAACAACGAATCCATCGAGCTCTCTTTGCATGTTGCAAACATGTCAGAAGACGGTGCATTACAATAGGAAGAGTCCAAAGCTCTTTGGGGGGGGTGAGTAGTTTTTCTTTTTTCCCTGTCAGATTGGACACGTCTTCCCTGCTCACTGCCCTCAGGCTCACACACAAACAGCTGACAGGCAAACTGCATGATTCAGATGAGTGACCCCTCAGAAAATGAGGGAGCGCACAAGGCAGTTTCAAGGCTACTGAGCTGCATGACATTTGAAAGCGGAAAATGATGTTGTGTTTCACAGCACAGCGTTCCTCAGATCAGAGGGATAAATATGTGATAAATATGTCAGTAACTTGGAAGCATACTTAGGTATTTTTTTGTGGGTGGAAACTGCGATATGTCTTCTAAGAAGAAGAGGACAAAAATAAAATGTCATCTTTTGAATCTTTTCCAGTTATGCTTTATGGTTTACAAATTGCATCGCAGAAACATCCATCTTACATCTATTAAGCTCATTCTGGCTGTTAAAATCTTTCTTTTTCTTTGCATTCAATTTGTGTGACATTTTTGTGGGAAGCTGTTTAACTTCAGTTCATATTAACCCGAAACAGTGATGAGGGAGAATATGCACTGAATAGAAAAATAAAATAATAATAAAACAAGTAGAAGCACAGACTGAACTGCATAATTACTGAAGCTGTTGGGACTGAACATCTGGCATCTTCACGAAGCTAATGAAGCTAATTGATTTAATTGGAGTCAAAGGTCAAAGTGAAGCAGAGCTGAGAAAAATCAGCACAGAATGTAGCAGAAGGAAAAGCTGACACAAAGAAACCAACCAGTCCTGATAGATGAAGCTTTCATATTTATTTTCTACATTTTAATGTTACTCTGAAAGACTTCCCCTTGATGCAAGAAAACATAAAATCATTAAGCCAGATTGCTTTTATTGACTTTATTTCATCTATGTGGGTCATGAACTTGTGTGCATCTACTCGGGTTTGTGCTCCTCCGCTACGGGCTTGTCCAGCCCAGCAGACTGAAACTAACAACAACTCTCTAAAATATTTATGTCTCCAGAGACCATCTGAGGGTGTGTGTGTGTGTGTGTGTGTGTGTGTGTGTGTGTGTGTGTGTGTGTGTGTGTGTGTGTGTGTGTGTGTGTTTAGAAGTGGCACAATAGCGTCCCAGCTCTGTGTACCCTGCATCAAAGAAAAGTTTTTCCTTGTTTTTTCCTCTCCCCTCTGGTCTGTTTCCTTCTCTGTCACTGTCAGCAGCACCTCGACTTCCCATAATTACCAAGTTTGTCAGGTACATAAATCAAAACCTTTTATAGGTTGTAGTTATGGAGTTAATTTAAGTGAAAAAGACCAAATAAAATAGATACGCAAAAGATTCCTTCTTTTGTTGCCTTTTTTTTTTTTTTGATACCATCAATTAAAATCACCTCGTGGCTGCCATCTGAACAAAGCACCACTGACCTAGAAACATGAGCAGTTTAGCTCAGATTACAAAAACACTTCACAAGAACTAAAACCAGAAGATGAGTTTGTGTTTAATCACACAATACACAAGGAATCTGAGCCCGACAGGCAATATTAGTACAGACGAGTTTAACATGGAACTCAATTTGTAAGGTCTGAATGATGTTTATACTTAGCAGCTTGAGTGGTAAAAATCAGGTTCATACACACTATACTGCCAAAAGTATTCCCTCACCATCCAGATCACTGAATCCAGGTGTTCTAGTCACTTCCACAGGTGTATAAACCAGCACCTAGGCATGCAGACTGCTTCTACAGACATCAGTGAAAGAATGGGTCGCTCTCAGGAGCTCAGTGAACTCCAGCGTGGTACCGTGATAGGATGATACCTGTGCAACAAGTCCAGTCACTGCTAAATATTCCACAGTCAGCTGTTAGTGGGATTATAACAAAGTGGAAGCGATTGGGAACGACAGCAGCTCAGCCATGAAGTGGTAGGCCACGTAAAATCACAGAGTGGGGTCAGAGGATGCTGAGGGTCATAGTGCACAGAGGTCACCAACTTTCTGCAGAGTCAATCACTACAGACCTCCAACCTTCATGTGGCCTTCAGATCAGCTCAAGAACAGAGAGAGCTTCATGAATGGGTTTCCATGGCAGCTGCATCCAAGCCTTCCATCATCAAGCTCAATGCAGAGCGTTGATGCAGTGGTGTAAAGCACGCCGCCACTGGACTCTAGAGCAGTGGAGACGTGTTCTCTGGAGGGATGAATCACACTTCTCCATCTGCCAATCTGAGGGAGGAGTCTGGGTTTGGTGGTTGCCAGGGGAACGGTACCTGTCTGACTGCACTGTGTAAAGTTTGGTGGAGGGGGGGTTATGGTGTGGGGGTGTTTTTCAGGAGTTGGGCTCGGCCCCTTAGTTCCAGTGAAAGGAACTCTTAATGCTTCAGCAGACCAAGACATTTGGGACAGTTTGATGCTCCAACTCTGTGGGACAGTTTGGGGATGGCCCCTTCCTGTTCCAACATGACTGCACACCAGTGCACAAAGCAGCTCCATAAAGACATGGATGAGCCAGTTTGGTGTGGAAGAACTTGACTGGCCTGCACAGAGTCCTGACCTCAGCCTGATGGAACACCTTTGGGATGGATTAGAGTGGAGACTGTGAGCCAGGCCTTCTCTCCAACATCAGTTGAACATCAGATTTTAAAAGCACAACACATAGTTGTACTTTTTAAAAAAATGACCTCCAGAGGCCGTGAGAATGATTGCATGTGAAATGTTTGTTGATTTTAAATTCAATACAGCTCCTCACTGTGGGGGCTAAGAAATGGAGCTTTCTTGGTTTAACATTGCAAACGGGTGCATTTCATTCCAAACCATGACCTTTGTAAGCCGGCCTCATCCTCAGGTGAAACGCTTCAGTATTGTCAAAACTTGCCTCATTCTCATTAGCCTCAGCCAGAAGTAGTTTTAACTGGCAAATATTGGTATGGTGCCACATTAAGCCAAAGTAATAACCATTATAAACACTATAGGTGTTTAACATTAGCTTGTTCACACTGTCACAGGGAGAATATTTGCATACTGGTGTATTGTAGGCTTGTCTGTAAACTGCCTTATTGCTAATGTTCTCTTTGTTTAGCCTTAATGTGACTGTTTGGGTGGAAGCTACCAAACAAAACAGCTAAATGACAAAACCAATTAATTTAATTATGTAAAAGAAGTCATCATGCGCTGATCAAAATGAATAAATATGTTGAACCGCCGTCTTCACCAACGTGCCAAAAGCACCTCGGCTCCTCTGAGGTGATGATATTACCGCAGTTTCTGTTTCATTGTAAATTTAGAACCTCTAATTTATAATTGATTCCAGAACAACAGGAATATGTATCTATGTGTCATCCCCAGAAATCTGGGACATGGGAATCGACTTGTGAACACTGTAAAACAGCTCATACAGTTTGTGCATCATTAATCTGATGAAGGAGACGATGGAGGTGAGCGAGCTGTGCGGCGTTTGTTTCTCTACCTCTGCACAGGACCGAGTTTAAAAATATCATCGGGCTGTGTTTCTGTTACGTAACCATCACCACCACCACTACACAACGAGTTACAGGCGTCCTTCTTTTCTCCTCTTCTCTGAATTCTGAGGTGTTACAAGCAGATTTTTAATCCATTTGCTTTTTTAGTAGATCTCAGTATGACCTGCGGAGCGCGCAGTGAGATAAAGATGGCAGCTTGTATGAGCAGGGTAAAGATTTCTGTCATTCATTTAATAATGAAGGGATTTTATAGCAAATGCAATAAATTACTAAAATATACCAAAGACACAGAAGCCATTCTGTCTCTACTCCATTGCACATTTAGTGCAGTCACGCTGCTTCAGATGGCATTCCCCTAAAATGGCAGTTTTCTCCTTGCAGATGGAACAGGAAGCATTCCAATTAAACTCTATAAAAGTGTCTACCATTCCTTAAGGAGAGTTTGGTGCACTGTGGTCTCAGAAGTATCATTGCTTTGGTAAATATATGTTGACAAGCAGCTGAATCCAGCTTTAAATCGTGAAGTACATATTTGGTTCCTGCAGTCGTGCCAAGAAACAAACAGATCAAAAGACTCAGTGAAAATCAAAACAGGAGAAAGGTACAATGCTTTCTTTTGATGTTCGGTTCAGTGATGTTGGAACACCAGCATGTCTCCAAAAAGGGGCGGGGCTAATAAAGCCATCCTGTTTGGTTTTCTCTGCAGCTTTCTTTAAATTGCCACGGTGTTCACCAGAACAACTCCAACAAATACTAGACCCAGGCTGGTGCAAGGATGTGCACTTTACCTCCAAATCTGTACACAAAATGATTATTATTTTTTCTTTTTGAGAGAATGCAAACAGACAGACAGCACTATTTGTTTGTGACTGTCAGTGGGAAAAAAAAAAAGCTTAATTAAAGAGGATTTTGTGAAATTAAAGAAATTAAACTCAGTTTGTCTGAAATTTGTTGACTTTCACTCAGAGTTTGGTTCTGTGTTTAGAGAGGCGCTGCACTGTGGGACTTTATGACCGCAACAGTGGTTGTTTAAACTGCAGTTTATGTTTGCAGACGCCATAAAGACAATTACAGCAAAGTTTCGCCACCCTTTCCTCTTTACACTTTCCTCTTGTGAAAACAAGAGTTTGTCTGATCTTTTACATGAATGCAGAAAACAGCCTGAAATAGATTCATCTAAAGTGGACACAGGTATCAAAGATTAAAAACTGTGACTTGGGCCCACGCACACAGGCCTGGAGAGCAGTCACTGACCATCTGGCAACCACTGGTCCGAAGGGGAAAATGTGCATTCTGTAACCAGTTGGTGAGTGGTTGCTGGAAGTTCAGTCACTGGTGCGAAATTGGTCTCAAAGAGGAATATGGTGCTACACTGAAGATGCAAACCTTTCTGCAAACACTTGCAAACTACTCACCAAGTGAGTGAAACTGAGAATGTGACACAAACCTGAAGCAGAAGCCTTCAAAGTAAAAGCTGCACCTTCTGAAATGCGTTGGTAGCAGGGGTAAGGCAGTTTTTTCTTTGCAGGTGAACATTTACCAGTTTGATCTCAGTTTGTCATTAACAGCTCAGAGAGTAAATGGCAGGTGTTTGCAGGCATGTCGCCATCTTTCATGCAAACTGTGGGCGGCGGCAGTAATCTGCTAGCGACCAAAGCAGTCACGAGGAGGTTTCTGGTGTAGCACCCTCTTTTCACTTGATGACAGCCAGCAGCCACTCACCTACCAGTTGAGCAATGCACATTTTTCTCTAGTGACCGGAGGTTGCCAGGGGGTTGCTCACTGGTCTCTAGGCTTGTATCACTAAGGCTTTAACACAGGCACCACAATATTTCAGTGGTCGCCTCACAGCAAGAGGGTCATGGGTTCAAACCTGAGTATTGCCCTTCATTGTGGAGTGAGCATCTTGCCCCTGTGGTTGTGTGGGTTTTCTTTGGGAGCTCTGATTTCTCCCAGTGTTGAAGAACATGCTAATGTCAGCTCAGGACACTCTCAAGTAAAGTTACACAGGTTAAAGATTGTGCAGCTAGAAATGTGACCACCACAGCCAATCTGGATAAAAATTTGTAGAAATTTATAGGACCTTTTCTCAGAAAAGAGTGGACTTTCCATCTGTATCCAAATATAAAAGGCAATTTGGTAAAATAGGACTTTTCCTCTTGGATTTTGAGGTTTTCCTGTTTCCTTATTTGCTTAATTTAAATGAAAAGCATTCATGGTGTTGCGGTGGTTAGCACTGTTGCCTCAAAGGCAGAAGGTCCTGGGCCTGCAGCCTTGGTCCTCCCAAACATATCCATGTTAGGTTAAATGATAATTCCAAGTTGACTATAAATCCTTCAGTCCAAATAGAAAACATCTGTGTTGTTCCAAAAGTTTTACTCTTCATGTCAAAGATGAAAAATGACTAAAACAAATTATTTTTGTACACATGCCATCGGAACTTGACTTGGTTGCTTTGGTCATGGCTATAGATAACAAACAGGGTTTGGGGGGATTTGCTCTGCAGTGACCTTGCAACAAATGGCTCAATTATCCAAGGTACCAGCAGACTTCATGCATTCTCCGGTTAACCCCGCGCTGTCACACTCACTCAAGTGTGCAATGGCCAAGGTTCAAAGGTCACTGCACTCTGAGCAGAGGCTCTCAGCCTTTCTTCTCTCTCTTCCACATGGACTAATTTGGTAACTTAATGGCCAGTGCCTTGCAGAAAGAGTTGACTTGCACAAAGTTAAAAGAGCTACAGCAATAAAACTTCTCATAAATGAATAAGTGTACAGAAGCCATAAAATGCATCATAAATACTCACTGCTAGAAGAAAAAAAAATACATGTTGGATTAAACAAGCAGTTCTTTATATGGAAGCTGGTCTTGGTTCTGTGACAGTCGGGGGCAGCGAAGACTGTCATCGAAGCGTGGGTAAACTAAAATCTCTTCTCTTCCACACTACAAGAAGTGTGCGTGAGATGGAACATGAAATGAAAATCAATCACAAATGCACGTGCTGTTAAAAAATCCCCCCCCAGTCTCTCTGTCTCTCTTCAGTTTTTAACAACACTTTGATCCTTCTGGGCTGCCCTGCAGTTTGTTGTGTGTAATGTATTTTGTGTTTATGATACACGTCAGATTGTCATAAATTGTTCGCTGTTATGCTAATGTTGCCTTTAAGGTTACAATGAAATATGCTCAAAAGGTGCAGTCGATGTGAACGTACCCCACAGGGCTTACTAGTGTACCTCAAGGTAACTATGAGTACCTTCTCGAGGAACAAAAAGGTGTTCCCAAGTAGCAGAAGGTACATAACAGCACAGTTTATTAGAGATTGTGTCATTTTAATGTAATTGTATTCTGACATATAGATTGAGGTTTTTACTGTTATCTTCTTTAAGTGAAATGAAAAGCATGTCTGCAGCAGTTAGCACTGTTATGCATGTTAGATTAACCACCGATGCTGATGTCAGACAGCTGAAGCTCTGAGTCATGTATGAATGCACAGTAATATTATACAAAATAAAGCAGCGCGTATCCTATTTTACATGTTTTTTTTGAAGGTCACATTTTTTCCCCCGTTACATTAAGGTACCAAATTATCACCAGAGAGGCTAAAGATTAATACAAACCACAACAGGTGCAAATAAGTACGACTCCATCGAGGGTACAGAGACACTACCTGAGAGGGTACCACCTGACGGGCTGCTGTAGCTCTGAAGGTACAATCAAGTTCTTTATTTTCTGACAGTGTCACATAAGGAAATGATTCAAATGCATATGAACAACAACAATGTAAATTAGTGTTAAAAAGAGGGAGCTGAACTCTTTACGCTTTTCCACTCTGAGGTGAGACGTGAGATTATCCCATCTCATTTCACACCGAGCTGAAGTTAACACGGAGGATTTTTTCCTTTTAAGTCAGTCTTGTGACCCACCCACGAGCTGTGGGAGTTTTGAACGTGTTGCCAGGAGGTCATCGAAAACGAAATTAAATTATTAACTGAGTACCTCATTAAAAGAGCTTTCCTGAATCCCCCTGCCAACCACAAAATCTAACTTTTGCTTTTAAAGATTCAGTGATGAGGCAGCTGACTATAAATTACATTACAGTCATTAAAAAAAGTGCAAAGACATGAAGTAGAGCTATAACATAAGCAAGAGGGAGCCTTGTATGTTTCTTTTGTTTTGAAAAAAAAAAAGCTTCTTTAAGACTTCAGAAAATCTTTGATAATTATCTTTTTGTTTTTGTTTTTTTAATTTGCTTCGTTTATACGTTCGTGGACTCCTCAGGTAATGAAACGTGTTCAGTCAAAGGCATCGTTACTGACAGAGAGACGAAGATTTCACTGGATCATTGGCTTTGTTTAGGATTTTGGTCCAAATTTTGATGATTATTCTTAAACTTCAGCTCTTGTTCTGAAAAAGCACATCTGCAGATGCATCGCTGTTTCCCAGTCCCGTACAGTGAAGATCACGGGATTGATAAATGGTGATGCAAATTTCAAAGACAGAATATCAAAGATAGAATCTGAAATTATGCTGTAGTGACTTTGAAATGACACTTTAAATTAGTGACAGAGCCCTTTGTGGGAGGGACGCAGGGCGATTTTATCGTAGCTAATCATGCAACTGGAGCAGTCGCCCCCTGCTGGCTGTGAAAAAGAATGCAGGTCTATGACACTTCCACACTGGCTTCAGTTTTCAGACTCAGAGATTACATTTATCTTTTGCATGCAGTGTACACTGTAAAGTTGCAGTTTTTATCAATCTGACAAAGTGTCAGTGAAAGAAAATGTATAAACTGTGGAACAGCTGTGGACACGGGACCGAAGAGCAACAGGCACGCTAATCTCGTGCTTCTCATAAAAATCATATTAAGACACAATCTCGAATGGCTGAATGCAACAATCTGCAGATGGTAAGGCTAATGCTGCTGTATCATTGTTTACAATGAGAGTTGTGTCTTCATTTGCATTCAGACCAAAAACAGCAGAAAACAGTCAAACAGCACAAAGTTCACGTTGAAGTCAGAAGTCAGCGATGTTTTAAACTGGAGGAAAGATTTCTCCTCTGATCAGCTGAAACTCTAACCTCAGTTGTTTTGCTCGAAAGGTGAACTTTTTGATTTTATATTCACTTGGAGACGGCGGGTTTCCATAGATCCCCAATCCCATTTTACATTAATCCCCCAAATTAATCAAATTCTTACAAATGCAGCATGCATCATGGTTTTTTTTCTGTGCCAGTAAAAAGTATTAGCAACAAACGTAACCTGGATGAAGACAACAGGGACTTGATGCCTTGAGACAAACACAAATGATCTGCAGCATTCACAAGCTGTTCTCCTTTTTTTCCCATCTCTCTCTTTACTCCCCCTGCTCCCCGTTCTGAGCGTGCTCTAGCGCTCCTCCAATGCATTTCAGAGAAGATTGCTCTGTCAACCTCTTTAAAGGTGGCGATTCACAGCGTGCCACTTCCTTCCCCTCCACAACCAATATGCAATTATTGCCTAAAGTGGGCTCTATGCTGTAGCAGGTGCTGGAAATAGTGTGTTTTGCAGGAATGCTATCAGTCAGACATTAAGTTTTTTCTCTCAGTGCCATAATGGACCCTTTATGCGGATGCACCCTTATTTTTATGCAGATCTGACAAATGACACAGATTTTAAAGCATGTGAATTGAAATTGTTGATGACTTTGGGGAAAATGAACAATGACAAAAAAAAAAGAATGGTGCCCGTCTTCCTCCATTGTTGTTTGTGTGCTGGGGCAGAGGAAATAATGAACTGGGAAGCAGCAGAAGACTCACTGTTAACTGTGTTTTGGTGCAACACAGGCCCACAGCCGCCTACACCCAGCTTTAATTCAAAGTGCTGATTTTTTTTAAATCCAAGTACCGCCCCGAAAAGTTTCTGTAAAATTTGCAGTTTCTGTTCTGTTCAGAAAAGGGAAAGAGTGGGTGTCTTCACCATTCCTTCAGTTTGTCTCCAAAGCTACATGAGCAGAGTTTTTTTTAAAGATGTTGATGCTGATCTGAATTTGACTTTATGATAACACTTTCTAATAAGGCAACTTATTCAGAGGGCTTTGAATAAAGCAGCCAAATAATTTGGGTTGCCAGGTTGTTAAAAATGCTTTTGACTTCTGGTAGTGAGCTGCAAAATATCAGCACCAAAATTAGATATGTTTAATGGTAAATGAGGATTAACAGCAATGAGGGCAGTTTTTGAATTGTAATGATCAACGATGTCAGGTCACATGAATCTGTGTCATTCATCCGATCAGTAATTTGAAACCCAGTGATATTGATGACTGTAACCCCACTTTTTGGGCACAATGAGGACATTTTTAATTTTTCCTACTTTAGATGCATGTTAGCAAGTTGACTTTAGCAGTTAGCTCATATCATTAGGGTTGGGAAACATTCACAAAAGTGTGTGTGCAGCAAAAACTCTGAGAACCGACAGCATAGCAATCAGTCCAAGCAGTTAAGAAAAAGTTGCATAAATCGATAGAAGAACTGAAGAAGGTGGCAGACTTGCAGTCCTGAAATATAAAGAACATATGAAGACATTTAAGGTGCTTATTATGCAGCTCCAGATTTTTCCCCTGGAGCTACAGTGTAGGGAGTAACTTTGCATAACTCTGCTTATTTTAAACTGGCCCTGCAGCCTCTCAGTTTAACCCACTGACTGAAGCAAATAATATCAGCTTTTCTCCCTTTAAGCCAGCTTCTAATTGGCTCTCTCTTGCAAACAAAAGGTTTGAACAATAAGTTTCAGGGAGTCTGATCTTTGGGCTCACAGGGATTACTTGCACACACAGTGACTGACTTCCCTGTTCGATGCCATAGTCCTGAGTTAATTTCACATCATTTTTGAGTTGTTTTTTTTTAGGGTTAGGGTTACCCTCTGTTGATTCCTGGTTTGTTTAATGTGTCCCTCCTTCTTGTGTCTCCTGTGTTTAGGTCATGTCTTTGTTATCACACTTTTTATCACACTTATCACACCATTTAATATTTTATGAAATAGGCTTAAGATTTTGGCTGGTATCTCTGGCTCAGTCTTAGGTTTTCCTCCTATTTATCTGAGAGGGCTTTCACTGTTAGGGCGGGCCCATTCTCCTCTAGCACTGCTTCTCTAACCTGTGGGTTTCCACAAGGTTCAATACTGGGTCCATTGTTATTCTCCGTTTACATCAGTCCATTAGCTGGTATCATTTAGTCTTTCTCGGGCATTTCTTACCATTTTTATGCTGATGACATTCAGCTGTACGTCTTTTAAGCCTCACCAGTTGGATAGGCTGTCCACCCTAGTTGACTGTTTATCCCGGATCAGAGACGGGCTCTCCAGTACTTCCCTTGTATTAAAGTCACCTGCAAAAAGTACTGTTCGTAATCTTGGAGTAGTATTTGAGCCCTCCTTGGGATATGACACACATATAAAATCTATCACATGTTCCTGTTTCTTTCACTTACGGAACATTTCTAAACTGGGAGCTATAGTCTCCTCCTCTGATCTGGAAAATATTGTTCATGCATTTGTGTCATCACACCTAGATCATGATAATGCCCTTTTTACCGGCTTATATAAATCATCTCTTTCATGCCTCCAAGCAATACAAAATGCAGCAGCTAGACTGCTAACACACTCTAGCAAACGAGCACACATTACCCCTATTTTATTCTCCTTACAGTGGCTCCCAGTTGCTTTTAGAATTCAGTTTAAAGTTCTTACATACAGAGCACTAAATGGACAAGCCCCAGACTATATATCCCAACTACTTGTTAAACATACTGCTGCTCGCTGCCTTTGTTGACAAGATCTAATACTTTTAGTAGTCCCACATAAGGACCGGGGGGGCTCTGCAGCAGTTTACCACTCCAGCTCCGTTTAGCGGACTCTGTGGAGTCTTTTTAAAAAACAGTTGAAAACTTTTCTGTTTAACCAGGCTTTCTGTTGACTTTATTTTTATTCTTTTTCTTTTCAATATGGTAATGTTAATATGTTTTAACATGGTGTTTTATCTGTTTTTTGATATTGTGTTTTAATTATTGTACAGCGCTTTGCAACTTTTTGTCTGTGAAAAGCGCTATATAAATAAACTTAATTACACTTCCTGTTTTACTTTAGGAGTTTGTGTTTCTTGTGCTTTGCGTTTAGTTTGGTCCGCTGTGATAGCCCCAACTGGTCTCAGCAGATGACCCCCCCTCCCTGAGCCTGGTTCTATGGAGGTTTCTTCCTGTTAAAGGGAGTTTTTCCTTCCCACTGTCACCAAGTGCTGCTCATAGGGGGTCGTTTTGACTGTTGGGTTTTCTCTGTATTATTGTAGGGTTTTTACCTACAATATTAAGCACCTTGAGGTGACTGTTTGTTGTGATTTGGTGCTATATAAATAACACTGAATTGAATTGATTTAGTTCAGCTGTGTGTTTCCCCAGCTGTCTCCACTTCCCTGATCATCCCTCTGTGCCTGTATTTTCAGTCTTCCCGTTGCTCCCAGTGTTTTCCAGCCCCAGAGAGATCCCTGTTTTTCCTGCTGTTTTGGCTCTTTAGTTTAAGTTCTCCTGTGTCATGTGTTTAACAGTTCAATAAAGACACGCTTTCAGTTTACCTAGCCTGCATCCACACATCCTCACTCCTGCCACACTTCACACCATCACATTTGAAACTTTAGAAAGGTTTAATATAAGAATCCATCTTTGTCACAGTATATGGTAGAAAATAAGGAATAGCAGAATAGGTCTGTTTGAAGCAAACAGTTCATCCTTTACAGTTACTTTGTGCCCACCTGTATTTACGCTCGGCTTTGTTCTTAGTCTGTGGTTTCAAATAAAAAAAAAATGTGGCTGTGTTCATTAGGTTGTCACTAGCTTTTTCATATCTGAGTCCCAGTCCTGAGCAGGCAGCGTGGAGTGGGGTTAATCAGCTTGTTTGCTGTTTGTTGTCTGCTGCAGCTGAAAACTGAGTGAAGAGACTGACCCCTGCAGAGACAGCGCCTTAAAACCAAAACAACCCTCAGATGAAAGCTAGAGAAAATTCTCTGGGTTTGTCAGTTGAAGTGACGTCTTTTACTGCACACTAATTTTTCCATTACCATTTGGTATGAAAAATGATTGAACTTCAGGCCATCTAGGCATGTTTTTAACTTTCAGAAACGTCAGACTTCAGGATTCTCACACTTTAAAGCACGCAGGAGCTTTAAAATGAGAGCAAATACTTTAGGGGACAAAGTGATATTTTACTACATGCTGGCACTGCCTGCAAGTCAAAGCCTTTCAGCGTTGTCTGAAGTATATTCCTAAAAATCATGCTGAATGTGTAACACTATTGTAGTCCAACATAAAGTACCATCATTTACACTTACCCATCTGGCTGTGGTACAGTGTGTTTCCTTTGTGTACACTCTGAACCAACAATGCTGTGCTCAGAGACACAGAGTGTCTGCAGGGCCTTTTCTATCACATGTTTATCTTCTCTTGGACGGTGGCACCAGCCACCAACACTGGCATTTTGTGTTGCGTATACACAGTGGCTTTGAGACAGTTCTCATATAAAGATTGCTTCTTGTTAAATTTTGAAAAGCTGCTTCTTGTTAGAGGAGAGAAAAGCTTCCCTCAAGCTGAATTGAAGAGCGCTCACGGAGTGCCCAGATGGCAGAGCCTGTGTGAATGTTGAGCAGTGGAAGTGCTGAAAAATTGCCAAGCGAGCTATGAATTTGAATGATAGATGTTTTTCACCGTGAGTTCAGCCAGAATAGGGACTAAATATCTTCAGTGTAAAAGCGAACAGCTAAAGGTCCTGTTCCAAGGTCATTACGATTTTCACGCGGCTCCTTTGAGCTGTAATAACAGCAGAATAAATAGATTTTGAGGCTGGACTTTAGTAAGCTGACGTAATGTTACATAGCTATAGATAAAACTCATATTAGGCCACAATAAAAAAGCATTTCCCTAAGATAACTGATTCCTTTCTGTGCCCATTAATGCAATATTAAAGACCCTTTTTTTTTATTATAACCACCACAATGCTTTCCATCCTGTTTTCTCTATATTTATATGGAAGCACAAAATTTCAATCTACTGTGAATATACTGCACTTTTACACATATTTCTAACTGTTGAACGCCTATAAAAATACCATTTGAATAAAATAAAAAGGCTAAACACACACACACACACAAAGTAATCACGAATCTGATATTGTAGAACTTGCATATTTGAGTGCAAATTTCATAGATTTTACATGTAAATATATGATGCTTGAACTGCATCTGAAATTTATTAGTTTCTGTTATTTCCTTCTTATTTATTTTCCCTCTTCCATTTCTTATTTAGGAAAATTCAGGAAAGCATAAAAAAGCATCTAGTGAAGCTAAATTTCAAAGCTCTGCGTGATCTCATCTCATCTGTGATGGAAAAGCTTAAAAAAGCGGAACATGGAAGTCGGTGAGTGAGCAGTCTGAGGAGTGAAAATCCATCATGTTCCTCAGCACCATCTGGTGAAGTATTCTGGAGACCTGTGGGTGATATGTATGCATGCATGCATGTATGTGTGTGAGTGTGAATGTGAATTGTGTGTGTGTGTTGCGCATGTCAAGTGTGAGTCTGTGTGTTTGTGCAGGAAGCGAAACCAGGACATATGGCCTGTGAACCTTATATCGGAACAGGCAGAGCAGGAGGGGGAGAGGCTGTGAGCAGTGATGGTGAAGCTGTTAAAACCCCTCAAATCTCTTGGTGAAAAGTAGGTCTGCATGAGCGATGGAGATCAACAAGCTGTTCCTCACATCTGCACACCCTCAATTTCTTCTTCAGATTAATTGGACCTCATCTTGGTCTATTTATCTTTTAATAAATTAAGCAAAGCAAATACAGATACCACAAATCAAAGAAACCCACAAACATACTGAACATCAAGTTGAGGAAGTACAAAATGTTATTTAAATTCTTCACTCATAAAGAACTTCATGAATATTGGACCATCTACATCTGAGAATGAATGATGCACTGAGGGAGCTGCAATCAGCTCTCAGTCTCTGCCACATGAGACCTCCATGCTCAGGAACCGCGGCAGGGTCAGTTTTTTCTTATATGCATCGTGACTTCATCGCTTCTCTCAAAGGCAGATAATTTGGGGCTGTGCTTTAATTAGCTGTGTTTCTGGTGTGAGTTTTGTCTTTGCATCATATGCAAGTCAACCAACGTGTTACCATTAAATCTGCAACTCCCCGTATGCAGTTTTGTCTGCTGCATCCTTTTTCGACTGCAAATGGTTGAAAACATGGCTGCTAAACTGCTGTCAGAAACACATCACTCCTACTTTTGTTCAGTTTCACTGGTTACCAGTGAAATATGAAGGAGGATTTTAAATAATTAATATTTGTTTTTAAGGCCTTCCAGGCATCCACTCCACATTAGATTTATGGATATCCATGTGAAAAAACAAAGTTTGCACAGGACTCTGTGCAGTCCTGTTTAAAATTAAGTACACCCTTACTGCTTCCATAGGAATTAAGGGGGTGAGTAGTAGCCAGGGGATGCTAATTAACTGCATTTAATTAACTGCCTCTGTATAAGCAGATATTTTGGCAGTTTGCTGGTCTGGAGCATTTAGGTGGGTGTTATTACAATTCCATATTCTCCCCAGGAAAGAACCGTGCAGTGCTCAGAGAAATTGCAACAAAATCCAAGGGCTACATCTCAGATTGTACAGGCCTTAGTGAGCATGTTAAATGTTAAAGTTCATGACAGTATAATTAGAAAAAGACTGAACAAGCATGGCTTGTTTGGAAGGGCTGCCACGAGAAAGTCTCTTCTCTCTAAAGAGGACACGGAAGTACGCTGAGGTTTGCAAAGATGCATTTGAACAAACAAAAAGACTTCTGGAAGAACGTCCTTTATACAGACAAGACCAAAATGGACAAGTTTGGTTGTAACGCACACCACCGTGTTTGGTTAAAACCATACAAAACATATCAGCACAAACACGTCATACCAACCATCAAGTTTGGTGTTGGAGGGCTGATGATTTGGACCGTGGAACCTGGGCACCTTGCAGTCGCTGAGTCGACCATGAACTCCTCTGTATACCAAAGTATTTTTCCACAACAATGTCAGAGATAGAGTCACATACAAAAGGATTATTTCAAGTTATTGCAGCTAAATTTGGTTCTACAAGCTACTGAATCATGGGGTGTACTTATTTTTTTTTCACAGGATTGCATAAAGTCCTGTGAAAACGTTTTGTCATGTGACTGTAATAAACTCCATATTTTTGCCTGCAGGTACGTAAAGTCCCCGTCCAATAGCTGACCCTTCAGGAAAATAGAATTAATCGTGTAATCCTTATAATGTGTTCTAACAAAGCAAAAACACAACGGATACGATGCCCCTAAACCTAATCTCTGTGAACAGAGTGGAATCTGTGTGTGCTGAGAGAAATCTGCATGTTGTAAAGTCAGTCTGGTCCCGTCTCCATGGTTAGGCCAGCGCCTCAAACACAACCAAAAATCAGGCAAGCACATCTACGTGTCATGTGGAGCACAAAGCCCACAAAGGTGCATTTAATTTGAACCAAAAGTACCAGGCAACAAGTAACAACTACTGCTAGCAACAAACAAGAATGAGACACAGGGCAGACTGCTCACTCTAAATCACAACCCTTTTAAGCCAGCTGCTGTAATTAGTGCTGGAGCCCGACTGAGCAGCAGTCCAATCTGCGGAAGGCTGAACAAAGTCGGAGGAGTCGTGATGGAAATCAGAACGTGGAACATATTAATCAGCATACAAAACAGACGACAGGGTTAAAAACACAAAAAGGAGGAGGAGCTCAGCCAGCCAGTGCCATAATACAGTTATTGTATTTTTATTACACATCTATTACAGTTTTGTTTCTCTTTTTCATTTTTTCCTGCTATTTTCCTTTCAGCTGTTCTGTTTTCCTTAAATGTTCATGGGTTGTTTTTTTTAATACATTTACCTCTACTGTAAAGCACTTTGGCTCAACTTCTTAAACATCTCAAGTAAAACGGACTTGACCCGACTGATTGTTACAGCATCAAATACTGCCACTGAGCCGATACTGCTGTTGCCTCTGAGATATGCACACGGTGTCCTTTGGCTTCATTGACATTTAGGAGGGTTTTCTTGTTTGTGTCCACATAAGGCAGCAGGGGTGGTGGAGGAATAGGTCACAGCTGGTAATGCTGCCCAGACTGGTTTGGTGCCAACCCCATTTTTTTGTGTTCATTTGCTCTTTAGTTTTGTCTTGAGGTTGTTGTGATTGGCTCTATATAAATAACACTGGATTGAATTGAACTTTAGTTTACTTAGTTCTAGGGATTAAAATTAATTGGTTAGGTTTAGGAAAAGATTGCAGCTTGGATGAAAGTACATACTGTCACAGCATTAACACTGCACATTCATATTGCTGCTAAAACGTGTCAAAATGAAATGTCACTTGATCAACAATCATCAACAATTCTCACAAAAACCTGCAAGTGTTGTTGAAAACAAGACATCTCAAAATTAACCATAAAACAGATTAAATAATAATGAAAATTACCTTTGATTGTTGCTCTAAGGCAGTGAGTAATACCTCTGTAAGCTGACCCACCCTTAGCACAGCATTTCTATTCAGAATATAAAAGCATCTCAAGACAGTCAACAAAAGTTAAACATTAACATGTGTTTTATACTGTAAAATAAATCTATGTGCATGAAGTGCAAATGAACAGGACTTGGATTCACAATTTTTTATCTGTTTGACAACACTGTGTCACATGAGCGCAGCGTGAGAGGTCATCTGACCGTAGGAGTCCTCCATCACATGTGCTAAACGCTGATACAAAACAAATGAAGCCAGCATTTTGCCAGCACTCCACCACATCCCAGTGGTATGTGAAGTATGCGCGCCGGCTTATAATGCGGCCATTATCTGACTGTATCTCAAGAGGCAACAGACGTCAGCGTTACAGTACGAGTAATCACCCTGCCGCAATCTGCGACTCGCCCGGCTGTGAGCGAAGAGAGAAGGAGAGCAAGATGATGAGTTTGTGACTGAAAACGCAGAAAAGAAAGCCGGTAGAAGAGAGACAACTGGTTTCAGTTATATCGCGTAAATTATGTCAACTAGAACACACACACACACACACACACACACACACACACACACACACACACACACACACACACACACACACACACACACACACACACACACACGTTTGTTCAGCCACATGGCACCAGTGGAAAAATGTTTTCTTCTTTTCTAGAGACGTTCTTATAACCAAAATTATCACAGGATGACGTAACCATCATATTTCACATGACAATCTGTTTGCTGTGGGCTGCCATTAATCAGTCTACCCTCCACTATTTGAAGAAGGGAGGTCTGTCTGAGAATGTCAAGTATTTTGGTGGGAGAACAGACTCGCTGGCAGATAAGAATGTTTAACTCGTTAATGGAAAGCGACGAAAATGTGAAAAGAAACACATGAAATACTATCTTTAAAAAAATGAAAAAAAAATCACGCACACAAACACACATGCGATGAAGCGAGACTTATGGAGGTCTCTGCTGTCACAACAAACCCGCGGAGTCGGGAAGCATCTCTGGAATCAGCTGTCTTTGTGTAAAAACAGTCTCCTGCTGTTTGTTCTGCTGGGTCATTCCCAAACTCGGCAGGCTGGGGGGAAAGACATGCAGAAAGCCAGGAATTTCCAGATGACGTCTCCACCCTCTTTTAAATCCTTTTTTTTTTTAAAGTCCTAATGGAGAATAATAATATCTGGCCAGAAATAATGTGCTACACTTACACATTTGTGATGTGTGGACAATTTCTGCACACGAGCAGATGGCCGATGCTGCCCTGAGCAGAGCGAGGAGCTGCCAAGCGACACAAATCAATATTTTTTTAAAACATTTATTTAACCGTGCACTTAACAAAAGGACGAAATCTTGTTTATAGAAATGACTTGTCGGAGTAGCTGCAGGGAGACGGAGAGCTGATGGAAAACACGGCTGCTGGACACTCTGCTGCTTCGCTGGAGCAGTTAGTGGGAAGTTGTTTGCTCGAGGGCAGCTGGACAGAGAAATGGTCCTCACGGATTTACATGATCTGATTTTCTTCAGGAAATACAAACCAGTGATTTTAAAACTTTTGTGAGTGTGCTTCAGATATTAAACCTACACATGTGTATGATTAAAATAATTCATTAATTAATAAAAAGATCAGTATAACCGTCTGCTAAAATCAACAACATATCTTTGAGCCATTTCCACTGACTGAACCTATTGTCTGTTAAGATATGAAGCAGATACTTCCAGGAGCAAAGAAAAGATTTTATGACTTTAGGAGTGACAAATTTGGGTTTGTTTATGGTGACTTTTCATGCAGGCACACATGTAGAGCCCTCTAGACTGTTATAATATGTAACACTCATCCGTCTGCACTTCCAGTATTTCAGTTCAGTTTTATATAGTGCCATTTCACAACAATCCCAATGATCAGACGATCCCCTATGGGAAAGCCCCTGGAGACTGTTGGGGGAAAGAACTCCCTTTAAAGAGGAAGAAACCTCCAGCAGAGCCAGGCTCAGGGAGGGGCAGCCACCTGCTGTGACTGGCTGGGGTGAGGGGAAAGATGCAGAGACAAGAAGACAGCATTCAGTAAAGATGCTGGATGCACATCAAACAGTCAGGTGGTGTCCTACAGGAGCTCTTTATCAGCTCCAAACAACCCTTTGAGTGTTTCAAGCGATGCTACCCACCAAAATCCATAATTTTAAAGATATTTTTTCAGTCACTAGCTGGATTATAGAGACATTATTATTGTTAGTGTGGCTGTGGCTCGGGAGGAGGAGCAGGTCATCTACTAATCAGAAGGTTGGTGGTTCTATTCCTGGTTGCGCCAGTCTGCATGCCAAAGTATCCTTGGGCAAGATACTGAGCCCCGAGTTGCTCCCGATGCAACCGTCGGAGTCTGAATGTTTGTGAATGTTATACTTAGCACTTAGCTGCAGAAGGAAGCGCTTGTATGAACGGGTAAATGCAAATGTGTTGTAAAGCGCTTTGAGCGCTCAGCTAAGAGTAGAAAAGCACTATATTAGAACTAGTTCGCTGTGGCCTAGGGGAAACCAGAGCGACTCCCCTGCTCCCAAGAAGAACCAGTGCCACAGTCCTAAACAGGATTCTGCAGGTAGATCACTTCCAGGTGGGCACAGCCAAAACAACAAACAAAATGCTCTAGAACAACACGACTAATTTCCCTACCACCAAGGGAAAAGTCCAGAAGAAAACACAGGCCTCTTACCGTCCTCCCCAGCCAAAACAGGAGAAAAGATATTAAGATAAAAAGACTTCCCACCCCTACAGCTGCCAGGCCAGTTGTATTTAAAAAAAAGGTATTTACAATATCTACAAATACAACTAGACTAGGCTCTTGCAGATACAGACACAGCAATACACACTTTTGACAAACACGTCCTTGTTGGGAACAGGAAGACGGTAGAAGGGCCTGGCCAGTCTTGACCACTGTTGTCAACTCCTCAGTAAGGAAAGTAGCTATTGGCTGTCCTGAAAGTTGCTAGAAGTCACTTTATGATGTCATCACCTAATTTCTATAGCTGGTCACTTGCATGTATTTGTAATCGAGGCTGTAGGAATAACATCTTTGGAGAGACAAAAAGTAAGGAAAGAAAACACCCTAAATATGTTTAGAACTATAAATGAACTTTATGAAATGACGTCATGACTTTAATGCTTTGCCCAGACCCACATTATATCAATCAATTTTGTCCCATATTGTTTATTCTCCAAAACTCTCCAATGTCACCGGAAAGAGTTGCTAAATTTGTCACTAGTCAATTTTTGGAAAGAAAATTCACTAAGTTAGCAACACCGGTCTTGAGAGGTCCTGATTTATAGCCGGCACTCTTCAGTCTCCAGCCAATGGTCAGCTGCCACCTGGAGCTTGCATAACCAAAACACAGAAGAGAAAAAATTAACAGCACCACCTCCAGGTATGACCTGGGTCATAACATGTATTATTATTATTATTGCTGAGTGAAGCAAACACATTTACATATTAAAAATGAATGTTCATCTCTATGGGTGACCACCTTCATATTATCTAGTCATATTGTCCACTGTACAGAAGTATTGCTGTAGCTTTAAGAGACCTTGTTGGTATATGATATCTGGCAGTATAAACCAGGTTGTAGCAACAGCTTTAATGCACCGAGCAGGAGCATTATGGCTGTTAAGAGCCTTGTCCCCAGGTCCGCTGCCCCCCTGTAGACAGCAAGTCAACTGTGTCATTGGCCTGCTAATGGGAGGGATCACGCTTGGCTGTATAACAAGAGCAGGACAAGCTGTCAGCGGTCCTCTGACAGGTGCAGCTTTCCCAGAATGCCCTGCAGCCATGCCGCAGAGCGCCATCGAAGCCCCTAAATCTCCGGCTGCTCTCTGCTGACGAGCCAAACGCGTCCATCTCCCACAGACAGAAGTAATTAGGTTTTCGCCCAGGCCTTACACAGCAAACTGGGAGACTACTCTGTTGCTGCTGCTGCTGGTGCTTCACTCACTCTCTCTCACTCTCCCTTTCTTTCACCGCCAATCAAACTGACTCCAGCTTTCTCAATGAACCGAGTTCGAGTGCATGTCTGTTTGTGAAACACAAGGGAAACAGACAGAGAGCCTGAGAGAATGAATGGTGATGATGCTCAAACCTCCCACTGCTATTAATGATTTGGTATGATAACCGCCGAAACATCTCATCCAGTAAACAAGTGTGGGTGTGGAGGGCTTGTCATTTAAACAAGCCTGCTGAACAAACACGTCATCACATGAACAGCTATTTATTTATATAATACAGTTATATAATGAATGCAGGACTGCAAGGTCAGTGCTAATCAGACTATGTGCAATACTCTGGAGTTTCAGTGTAACTCGTATGATATTTGTTGTGTCTGAGTTTGTATATTTGTAAATCCAAAGTATGCTGCATTACAAAAAACAAAAACAAACAAACAACAGTGCTATAGTACATTTCCACAGTTTGGTTCATGAGGTTAATGTATTAATATTCTCTTAATATTATACAATTACACTGCTCAAAAAAACTAAAGGAACACTTTAAAAATATCAGACGTCAATGGGGAAAAAAATCCTTCTGGATATGTACAGGTGCTGGTCATAAAATTAGAATATCATGAAAAAGTTGATTTATTTCAGTAATTCCATCCAAAAAGTGAAACTTGTATATTATATTCATTCATTACACACATATTTCAAATGTTTGTTTCTTTTAATTTTGATGATTGTAACTGACAACTAATGAAAACCCCAAATTCAGTATCTCAGAAAATTAGAATATTACTTAAGACCAACACAAAAAAAGGATTTTTAGAAATGTTGGCCAACTGAAAAGTATGAACATGAAAAGTATGAGCATGTACTGCACTCAGTACTTAGTTGGGGCTCCTTTTGCCTGGATTACTGCAGCAGTGCGGCGTGGCATGGAGTCCATCAGTCTGTGGCACTGCTCAGGTGTTATGAGAGCCCAGGTTGCTCTGATAGTGGCCTTCAGCTCTTCTGAATTGTTGGCTCTGCTGTATCACATCTTCCTCTTCACAATAGCCCATAGATTTTCTATGGGGTTAAAGGTCAGGCGAGTTTGCTGGCCAATGAAGAGCAGGGATACCATGGTCCTTAAAGCAGGTACTGGTAGCTTTGGCACTGTGTGCAGGTGCCAAGTCCTGTTGGAAAATGAAATCAGCATCTCCATAAAGTTGGTCAGCAGCAGGAAGCATGAAGTGCTCTAAGACTTCCTGGTAGACGGCTGCGTTGACCTTTGACCTCAGAAAACACAGTGGACCAACAGCAGCAGACGACATGGCACCCCAAACCATCACTGACTGTGGAAACTTTACACTGGACCTCAGTCAGCGTGGACTCTGTGCCTCTCCTCTCTTCCTCCAGACTCTGGGACCTTGATTTCCAAAGGAAATGCAACATTGACTTTGATCAGAGAACATAACTTTGGAGCACTCAGCAGCAGTCCAGTCCTTTTTGTCCTTAGTCCAGGCGAGACGCTTCTGACGCCGTCTCTGGTTCAAGAGCGGCTCGACACGAGGACTGCGACAGCTGAAACCATGTCTGCATACGTCTGTGTGTGGTGGTTCTTGAAGCACTGACTCCAGCTGCAGTCCACTCTTTGTGAACATTTTTGAATGGCTTTGGTTCCACAATCCTCTCCAGGGTGCAGTTATCCCTGTTGTTGTACACTTTTTCTAGCACATCTTTTCCTTCCCTTCGCTTCTCTATTAATGTGCTTGGACACAGAGCTCTGTGAACAGCCAGCCTCTTTAGCAATGACCTTTGTGTCTTGCCGTCCTTGTGCGAGGTGTCAAAGGTCATCTTTTGGACAACTGTCAAGTCAGCAGTCTTCCTTATGATTGTGTAGCCTACAGAACTAGACTGAGAGACCATTTAAAGGCCTTTGAGTTAATTAGCTGATTAGAGTGTGGCACCAGGTTTCCTCAGTATTGAACCTTTTCACAATATTCAAATTTTCTGAGATACTGAATTTGGAGTTTTCATTAGTTGTCAGGAACTGCCTGTATATTCTCGTCACGCGAGGCCGGGCATTGTCGTGCATCAGGAGGAACCCAGCACCCACTGCACCAGCGTAGGGTCTGACAGTGGGTCCAAGGATTTCATTCCGATACCTGATGGCAGTCAGGATGTCGTTGCCCAGCCCGTAGAGGTCTGTGCATCCCTCCATGGATATGCTGAACGATGTTACAGGCAGCATAACGTTCTCCACGGCTTCTCCTGACATCCGTCACACGTGCTCAGGGTGAACCTGCTCTCATCTGTGAAAAGCACAGGGCGCCAGTGGTGGACCTGCCAATTCTGGTATTCTATGGCAAATGCCAATCGGGCTCCACGGTGCCGGGTAGTGAGCACAGGGCCCACTAGAGGACATCTGGCCCCTCAGGCCACCCTCATGAAGTCTGTTTATGATTGTTTGATCAGATATATGCACACCAGTAGCCTGCTGGAGGTTATTTTGATAGATACTGGTCCTGCTGATGAGTTAAGGGCCTTAAGGACCTTCTATGGCCCTGTCCAGCTCTGCTAGAGTAACTGCCTCTGTCCTGGAATCTCCTCCATGTTCTTGAGACTGTGCTGGGAGGCAGAGCAAACCTTCTGGCAATGGCACGTATTGGTGGGCTATCCTGGAGGATTTGGACTATCTGTGCAACCTCTGTAGGGTTCAGGTATCGCTTCATGCTACCAGTAGTGACAGTGACCCTAGCCAAATGCAAAATTTGTGAAAAAACAGTTAGAAAAGATGAGGAGGGAAACACGTCAGAGGCCTCTGCCTGTAAAACTGTTCCTGTCATGCCCTGTCTCCCTCCCCTCACCCCCAACCGTTCACGGCAGGTGGCTGTCCCTCTGATTCTGCCAGAGACTTCTTCCTGTTTAAAGGGAGTTTTTCCTCACTACTGTCGCTAAATGCTATTATAGGGTCTTTACCTTATAATATGAAGTGACACTAATCAGTGATTATGCAGAATATACCTGGCTACAGTTTGCTGTGCCACACATAAGGATCAGAAAACTACATGTGTCCAGCTCAGTTTTTGATTTGTTAAATTTAGAAGCAGATTTTAAGTTTAACGTTGTGGCCTGCTTATTGTAAATCAGTGGTGGAATATATGCAGTTTTATCAATTTCAAATTTAAACTGCACAAAAAGTGAATGTCTGTCTGAATCCAGTGCCAAAGTGACAGCAAGACTCCTTTAAACAAATTTAAAATCACGCCTACCCAGTCACTTCCTACCATACAGAGACATTTCCTGAGTATATGTTGAGCATCCTTTGCACTCACATCCTGTAAACTTTAAAAAAACAAAAAAAAGTAGCTCCTTTGCATACCAAGTAAAAAATGAATTGCTAAAAAGTGGCCTCAGAAATATTTCATGTTGATGTTTTTTGAACTTCTGTTTTTCTTGCACTGACTTTGGTTCATCAACACAATCTGTAATTGATCTTGATGTGAGCTGCCGTCCTCGGCAAAGAAGCAGGTCACAATGTTTTGGTCATAATTTTGTTGTACCAATTAGGATGATTTTTTTTTTTGGATACAAGTTTCATGTGTATGTTTCATTTCCTCTTCTTGTGTCTTTTTATGTTAAAAATCCATAGACCCACTGAGCTGAAGCTACATAGGAAAGTGTGCTGAGATGGTCAAGATGGTTCCTGAAAACAGTTTATATTCTGACATACTTTTCTAAACACCGAATAGAGAAAACAAGTGTTCTGTCCCTTTGCTTTTCAGGGCCATTCGACATAAGTAGGGCAACAGGAAGAGACACGGCATTTTTCAGAAGGATGTTTGGAACACACACTTACAAGGCCAGAAGTAATTTTTTTGGTTCTGCCGCTGAAAAATGTGAAATGATGCATCTTTCTGTGTGTATTTTCTAGGCCAGGACTGTAAGCCAGATTCACAGCGAGCCTGCCACAAAGTGGGAACAAATTTATCTTGGCACTCACTTCCTGGCTACAGCAGAACAAGTCTTCACTGCATCTTCTATAGCTGTCTAGGAGTTTCTGCAGGATGACAAAAACTGATTTTATCTGGTGTCAGTTTGTTTTGTGTACATGTGTGTGTATTGGTGTGTGTACTGGTGTGAAGTAAAGAAGAAAAAAAAGCTGTCAGTTGGCTGAGGTGGTTGTCCTTCCAAACTTGTGAACAAACTTTTTTTTTTCCTATCAAAAATGTCTTTAAAAAGTTTTTATTCGCTTAAAATTGATGTAATAAGATATTCTGCACGCAGAACATCAGTGACCAGGGAAAACTTCAGGAAACTTTTCAGGAAGAAAACATCTTGTTTAGATCCATAAACCTATGAGTTTATCTAGTGGGTTTTGAAAGGTTGTCAAGAGTCCAAGGACAGCAGGAGATTCTGCCACGAACGTCTCAGAGTGGAGTTAAAGATTACCAGAAAACACGGATCCAGGGCGATATCAGTCCAGCATTGTTAAAAATGGAATTAAATATACTGACTAAATGTTGTGGAAAAGCCTGAAAGCTTTTCATGAATATTTGCATAAATCTTTGTGATGAAAATTTCTTATGTGTCACATTTTGCTGTTAACCATTTCTGACTTTAGTCAAATCAACAGTAATTACCACAAACTAGTGTTCACTGGTTACACTGTGGCTGAGTATCAGCACGAGACAGCAGCTACTTCGTTAGGTTCATCTGTTCATTAATGCAAATATCTAATCAGACAATCATATGGCAGCAACTCAATGTATTTAGGCACGCAGACATGGCCCAGACAAACTGCTGAAGTTCAAACTGAGCACTGGAATGGGGATAAAAAGTGATTTAAGTGACTTTGAACGTGGCGTGGTTGCTGGTGCCAGACGGGCTGGTCTGAATATTTCAGAAAGAGCTGATCTGCTTGAATTTTCCATCTCTAGGGTTTGCAGAGAATGATCCAAAAAGAGAAAATATCCAGAGAGCTGCAGTTCTCTGAGTGAAAATACCTCCTTGATGCCAGAAGTCAGAGAAGAATGGTCAGACTACTTCAAGGTGATAGGAAGGCAACAGTAACTCAAATAACCACTTGTTACAAGCAAGATACGCAGAACATCTCTGAACACACAACACATTGGAGCAGATGGGCTACAGCAGCACAAGGTGCCACTCCTGTGAGCTAAGAACAGGAAACTGAGGCTACAATTCACATGGGTTCACCAAAAGTGGACACTACAAGACTGGAAAAACGCTGCCTGGTCTGATGACTGTCGCTTTCTGCTGCGCCTGCTGGTGTTGTAAAAGTATGGGGGACGTTTCTGTGGCCAGCTTTGGGCCCCTTAGTACCAACCGAGCATCCTTTAAACACCACAGCCTACCTGAGTATTGTTGCTGACCGTGTCCATCTCTTCATAACCGCAGTGTATGCATCTTCTATTCAGTTCAATTCAGTTTTATTTATATAGTGCCAAATCACAACAGTCGCCACAAGGCGAATCACATTGTAAGGTAAAGACCCCACAATTATTGGAGAGAAAACCCAGCAGTCAAAACGACCCCCTATGAGCAGCACTTGGCGACAGTGGGAAGGAAAAACTCCTCCAGCAGAACCAAGCTCAGGGAGGGGGGGGTCATCTGCTGAGGGGGGGCTGAGGGGAGAGAGACGAGACAAAAGAGATGATGGCTGCTTCCAGCAGGATAGCACACCATGTCACAAAGCTTAAATCATCTCAAACTGGTTTCTAGAACATAAATGAGTTCACTGTACAGCCAACAAATCTGCAGCAACTGTGTGATGCTAGCATGGACCAAAATCTCCAGCACCCTGTTGACTCTGTGCCACGAAGAATTACAGCAGTTCTGAAGGTAAAAGGGGTCCAACCCAGTTATAGCAAGGAGTACCAAACAAAGGGGCCGGGGAGTGTAAGGTTGATACATCAAGCTAATGAATCAGTTAGTTGATTGAAAATCAAAGAGTTTAACATTTATCATTTATAAAATAAATAAAAATAGCTGATACCCACTTTTCAAATTGAATAGATGCAAATTTTATCATTTTCTCTCAATGTAAACTCAAAATTTCAGTATTTTTCACTGTTGCATAGAAATGAATTGTTCATTGTTTTATCTTTCATTATTTTTTTTTCATCAATCAGAGATAGTCATTCAAATCTGATATGTTACTAAGACAGTGAATTTTTTTCTCCAGGAAATTATGCACCTGAAATGTCAGTTTATCCTGAAAAGGTGTGGAGGTGTGGGATTTTTAACAGGAGCAGTCACACGTAAATAATGTGTGGAAAGGAAGGTGTGGTGAGCTGAGAGCAGGCCAGGTCTGCCAGCTGACGGCCTCCATTATAGAGAGACTGGGCTGCAGACTGGGGGTAACTCATGCAGATCAAGCTAATGTGACGCACCAGCAGCTGCTTTTTCATTCAGGGTTTAACCTCAATCTGTGCTGAGACTGAATGTATTTAAAAAAGCAACTTTGAGATTACTTCTTTTATTGTTTGTTTTTAATATTTTTTTATTATTGTAAAACAAAACTACACAACAAAACTAAACATGTATTGGTTACATTGTTGCTCATTTAGGGCCTGTTTCACAAATCTGTGCTTAAACTGTGCACACAAATATTTTACACACGACTCCAGAATTCAGCAACATTTTCTTTGCCTAAATTTATTTGTAAACAACTAACAAATTTAGAGGAGCTGGTGTTCATGCAGCTATGTATAAAAGTCTTGCATCATTTCATCCCTTTCACTCATTTTTTTTGGTAACATGCCTGTTCCATAACTGAAATGACTGCTCTTGGTCTAGCATAGGTTAGGTTGTACTTTTTGCTTTGGATCTGTTATTCTCTTCTAGTAATATCCATCATCTTGGCAATTTTAGCCAAAAAACTCTTTTTATACCATCACCAGTCTCAAGAAAGCACTTCAGAGCTCCTTTCCTGGCTTCCACCTCAGACACTATTCATCTGATTTTCTGGTCCTTTTCGAACAACTTCGCTGCTTCATGATACACCTTTAGGCAAATGTATTTCCTTTTTTAGAGGAATTGGAGCATGGCAGTGGGCTGATGGCAAATGGCCGATTTAGAATGATTCAGATCTGCTAACACACACACACACACACACACACACACACACACACACACACACACACACACACACACACACACACACACACACACACACACACACACACACAGGGTGGTGAGAACAAAATTGGCTGGTGTGCACATTTCATATACTGATGGCAATTTTGTATGTGTACTTAATTTGAGTGCAATATAAATATAACCCAGTTTCCCAAAAGATGGGACATGTGCACATGATTTAACGCCTGTATTTATTTAAGAAAACATTTTTATCAAAAGTTAACTTTAAATATATATATATATATATATATATATATATATATATATATATATATATATATATATATATATATATATATATATATATATATATATATATATAAGCATTGCACAAAGGTTGGGACAGAGGAAACAAAAGATTTTGTGAAGTTGCAAACAAGAGGGTTTCACCACTGTGTGAAAAACTACAATACATACAGGAATATCAATATATCAATGCCAGAGATATCTCTGAACACAAGTGACAAAATGAGATATACTGTTCTGAAAATCATTGTCAGCATACATAATCCATTGTTGCATTCACAAATACAAGTTAAAACTCATTCATGCAAAGAAACTTTCTTCTCTGGGTCCTTATTAGATGGCGCGTGTCACAGTTTGTGGCAGGAAGCAGGACCCAGAAACAGGATGAGATAACAAAAAAAAAACTGACCTTTTTTATTGAGGTCAAATTCAGAAAGTTCTAAAATCCAAAAGAGAATTAGACCAAGAAGCAGAGCACACATGACAGGGATCAACCAACCACCTAACAAAAACTAAAAGGAGACTGTAACTATATATGCACAGAAGAGTAATTATGGCAGAGCGTAAACACCTGGGAAACCAGACACAGATAAACTAGACTAGACTAGAAAATTTCGACTTAGTAACTTGAAATTTCAAAAGAACTTGAAATTTCAATAACTCAAAATTTCGAGTTACTTATCTCAAATTTTCACTTTAATAACTCGAAATTTCGACTTAGCGCTGCCAATCAGGAAATTCCGTGATCTGTACATCATTTCCTTGTTAACCGGAAGCAGGAAGCTGAAGGTATCAACTGTCCAACAGATCGACATGAAAACATTGATTCCTTACCTTTTATGCAGCTGCTTTTTGCTAGAAGAGATTTTGACCATTGACAGTCAAAAAGATGCCGACAATTTGTTCACGTTTGCTAGAAACTGCTAGCTCACTAATACTGTCACTACCCTATTTTGAGTGCGCATGCGGCATCTGCTTCCAGGTAACAAGGAAATAACTTCTTTCTCAGAGCTTCTTGACTGGCAGCACTAAGCTGAAATTTCAAGTTATTAACACGAAAATTTTAGATATATAACTCGAAATTTTGAGAAAACAACTTGAAGTTTTGAGTTCAAATTCCAAAAACATAAAACTAACTGCATGAGTCTAAAATTTTGGACTATAACAGATTAGGGCTGCACCGATTCCTCGAGTAACTCGAATAATTCAATTATAAAAAAATCCTCAACACAAATTTGTTGCTTCGATGCTTCGTTTAATCTTTGTAGCGTTCAGATGTCACCATGCACACCACGAGTTATATTCTGGTCAGGGCTTTGCATACGGAACCTGCGAAATAACCTACGAAGTGGCCGACGTCGTTGCTGGCATTTATGCCTGTGCAGGTGCCTTGTGTTAATTACCATGTGGTCGTGTCCCGCCGGGCGCCATTAGCACTAGCAATCGTTTGGGAGTTCACAGGGTTATAAATATCACAGCTCATTAAGATGGGAGAAGCTGATAGATCATAATTGAGTATTTCATTTAATTGAAGTTTAAAAGACAGTTTTAGTTTTTAATTGTCTCAGCTCCAGCTTGCTGGTGTATAACCATCTGAGAATAAAGTTTATAAAAACAAAATTTATGCAGGCTTAAACTACATGTAAATCTGATATAAGGGCTGCAAGTATCATATAATGCTTATAGAAGAATTAAATTGTTCAAAATTGTTTGCAGTCAACAGAAAAAAATCTATATATTTATTACTGGTGCTCATCAAGGAAACACAAAGACACTAGATGTTATGCAAAATCTTAGGACCCACCTACTGTCCAAACATTGAGGTCTAAGGGATCTTCTAGAAATAGTGACATTATTTTTAGGAGAACTGATTGGTCAGTAGTCCGTGATTTTATACCTGTTGATCTCTAATATGGAATCTATAGAAGCTTGTAAATAAAAATAAATAAATAAATCAGCATCTGTAACTCAAAATTATTTTCTCAAAATTTCAAGTTACTAAGTCAAAAATTTGAAAAAAACAACTCAAAACTTTGAGTTATTAACTTGAAATTTTGAGTTATAGATGCTTTTTCTTTTTTTTTAGTGGCAGAAACTAACTTCCATACAGACCTAACCAACTCTGGGGTATGGGGTATTGCCACTTCTGGGTATGTACCCTGTGAACCACCTCTGTGGTACAGAAACGCAGGGCTAACGCTCAAGTTACCTGGATAAGATGAAATCCTGCTTTGCAGTACAGACCTCAGAGGTGTCACCCAGTGAAAATTCTGGCCAAACACAAATGTATGATTTTCATTAAAAAGAGTAGAAAATAAGTCAAATAAAAAGGGACTTTAATTTGTACTGAAACATAACAAAGAGCAGTGCACAGTGCTGGCAGAAAAAAAAAATCTAGGTCAAAACATAAATAATAAACCAACTGAACACACAAAGATGATCCAGGAATAACAACAACCTGACAGCGTCTGAGGGAGAAAGGGTAATAAGGCCAGGTGTTCTTGTTCTTGTGGTTTTAATGATGGTTGGCAAACCAGCTTAGAGGTTCATTACCGCCACCTACTGGACTGGAGTGTGGATCAGGCTTCGGACAAAGGGGGGGGACTAGATTCTGTTGACTGAACCCGTTCTCACAAATTTCATCAACTGACCATAAACTTGCGACAGCGCCTTTTTAAGGAGGTTCTCCAATGTGAAATGAATCTTCAGTTGTTTACAAGTTTCCATCCATTCTTTCCTGTGCCAGTCAGAGACCCTGCACGCTAACAATACATGCTGAACTGATTCAGGTTCACTGCAGTGCTCACACTGTCCGTTTGGGTGCTCGCATATCAACTGCAGAGTGTTATTAAGACCTGTGTGACCTAACCTAAAACAGGTGATTATTACCTCCTCTGTCCAGTTCCTACCCACTCTTCCAATGACCAACATGCCTTTGAATATTATAGCAATGCCTTCCTGTGTCACTGATGTCCCAGTGCTCCTGCCATATTCTTTGGATTTGACTATTAATAACACTCTTAACTTCAGCTTTGCTCAGTAGTATTTGTAAATCAGCTGATTGCCACTTCAGTGACCATTTTGCCTGCATATCCGCATCCTCATTTCCTTCCACACCCACATGTATGAGGCTCAGGTGAACTCAATCCAGACAATGAGAAGAGTGGGAAAGGAACCACAGAGAACGCCACACACTGTTGCCAGCTTCTCAGCAAGGAAAGTAGCTATTGGCTGTCCTAAATGTCGCTAGAAGTCGTTATGTGACGTCATCGCCTAATTTGCATAATTTGTTATTTGCATGTAGTTGCAATCGAGACTGTAGGAGAAATAACATCTTTGGAGAGACAAAAAGTCAAGAAAAAAAAGAAACATTGGTGTTTATTCTTTGATACTGTAACATAAGCTTTGTCCACAGCAGGACTCGAACCTGCGCTCAGACAATAACCTAAATAATCAGGCGATTTTTCATTGGACAAAAATCTGCGATTTGATTGGCTGTTGCTGCGTTACATCTATACGCGATGGGCTCCCATGACAAAAGTGACTATTGGCTGTCCTAAAAGTTGCAATATGACATCATCACCTAATTTGCATAATTGGTTACTTATATGTATTTGCAATCGAGGCTGTAGGAGAGAGAAATAACGTCTTTGGAGAGACAAAAAGAAAAAACATCCTAAATATGTTTAGAACTACTAGGGCTGGGGAATATGGACCATAATAATATCTCAATATTTTTTACCTGAATGGCGATATACAAAATATATCTTGATATTTTTTTTCCCCAGAGGTATAAACAAAAAGGCACCTCTCAGTGTTGAAACTTGGCGACTTTGTCGCTAGATTTAGCGTTTTTTCAGACCCCCCTGGCGAGTTTTTTCCAAAAAGCGACTAGCGAAAAATTTAGCGAGTTTTCGTGGTGACGTCGGCAACTTTTGGAGAGTTTTTTGTTAACCTTAAATCCTCCGCTATCGCCGTGTTTTGTGTGCATACAGTCTTCTACTGGGTCTGTTCAGACGCTTTGGCATCGCCCGGGCCCCCAAGAGTACCTGGCTGTTGGTATGTACCGTGAGTCACGTGACTTTAATAGCTGAATTGGGTTCATGTCCTGTGATGCAGCCGGTGGATACGACGCCGCATTGAGCGGGTGGGGCTGTTGCTGTGATACGTCAGCGGATGGATTTACTGAGCTGACTGAGATCCTGCTGACTGAAGGATGGAAGTTTGTTCATTCAGTCTGTTTACATATTTTGTTATCTTACACAGGAGGAAGCACTTTGGTGAAGTCTACTTCACTGCAGACTGGCTTTTTAAAGAATCAGTCAGCCTTTTGCTATTTTTGCTCTGGATCTTTTCTGTTTACATTTTAACAGCACGGCTGCAAAGCCAAAGTGCTTCCTCCTGTGTAAGATCAGGGTTTGTACAGGAATCCTAAAGTTAAATTTACTACCTTTTACTACCTTTTTTACTACCTCTAAAATATTTTTACTACCAGGACGAAATCGAGCAGCAGCCTTTTTTGGGGCAGCGGTGAGTTCACAGCACTAAGCCATGTAAGATGATCGCCCATCTCTCAGCAAAGACAAAACTTTATTCCACTTACTTGAAGGTGTAACTGTGACTTTGTCTTGACTAAGACCTCATACACATTAATATTCCAAACACATTTCAAAAAGTGGCGCAGTGGGTAGGCGCCCGTCTTGCAGCCGGTGGGTTGCCGGTTTGAGTCCCTGTCCCAGTGTTGTAATGTGTCCTTGGGCAAGACACCTAAACCACATTGCCTAATGGTAGTGCCGGTCTCTGGCTGCATGACCGCAGATGCTCGTCTCTGGATCATTTCGTTGTGTGCCTTGTGCGCACAATGACAATGAGTTGAATCTGTCTAAATTTGTTTTTTTAAGAATATAAACAAAATGCAATGAAATTCAAGTTTCACAAGCCGATTATTTATTTCCCAATAGAATATTGGAATACTGGTTTGCTGCTGAGGTGTGACGGCAATACTTGTGCTCATAGCTGACCTTGAGGTTGCAGTCGCAGTGCTTTGTGTAGCACCAAAAAACAAAATAGGGATCTGCTCCCCACGCTCAAATCCACTGCTGGTGAACGGTGGATGCTCGGTGTGATTTAATCGCCGTCACACCATTTCAGGTCAAATTTATATTTTTTTCTGCACACTTTAGAAAACGCCTCTCGATCATTCCCCATGACCGGCTTAACCCTCTGGGGTCCGGGGTATGTTTGGCCATTTTTGACTATTTTTGCTTTTAGCTTCATAGTTGACCTTAGAAACTGTTTACCTTGCTTTGTTTGGTATCATTTTTTTTCAGCACGACCTCATGTGTGTGACTGTATAGTTATTCTTTCATTTTGACATACTGTATTAAGACATTGGACTTACAATCACATAAAAACATATATTCAGAGTAGAAAAAAGTCAGATTTTTATTTTACTGTAAAAATCAGAAACATGCTTAATGAATTATTTTTACAATTACAATGCAAATATAAGTTGTAAATTTGCAAAACTTGTGTAAAAATATAGTAAAAGTTAAATACAACTATTCACATAAAAATGCAGGAAAGGCCTCAGGTGTTTTTGTGTACAACTATTTGCAGAGCAATCAGGACTCACATTAAGATGCTACACAAATTATTTATGCCGCCTCAAAACACAGTTTCTGTCCTCCACAAGACTGAGGGGCCCATCACAGGCAAAACTTGCCAGTAATGTCTCTTTTACCACTTTTTCACCTGCTCCGCAGCAGTCAAATGCACCCAAATGCATCGTGTTACCGCATAATTTTCTGATTGGTTGATTTTTCCACCAATAGGAAAGGGGTTGTCGGGAATTTTGTTTTGTTGTTTTTATTAGCAAGCACTTCCTGTTAGCGAAACTCACATTTTCGCCGTTTATTTCTGCACAAAATGCGCATCGAAGGTGAGGACAATATACAGGAAAAAGCATGGCGTAAATTATTGGGCATAACTATGGTTCTACTTGGCCTATCAACGTCATTTAAAAACTGGTACATAGTTTGAAGTCTGCACTTTAGATTCATGGCAGCAGCGTCCTGATGCTACGTCATCTAAAATTGGCGATGTCATTTTGACACGCCAGCGCGTCTTTGGTCATCGAGCCAAAGTTGTGAAAACTACATTTTCCCATGACGAGGCGCAAAATGACTCCGCGCATGCGCACAGCAGATCGGACAGTGGAACCGCTCATCAACAACGTCAGCTCAGGTCCTGCTGAGTAGTTATATTTCTATACAGATCTTATAGTTAAACGAACTTAAAACAAAAAGTTTGCATTAATGGAAAAGTCAAAATATATTGAAGGGGTGATGAAAAATTTACTACCAAGTCAAATTCTGTTTACTACCTTTTCCTACCCCGTGGTAACCCTGAATACGTCGTATCCACCGGCTGTATCTCGAGGAGGACACAAACAGACCCACTTCCGCTATTATTAAGGTCACATGACTCACGGTACATCCCAACAGCCAGGTACTCTTGGGGGTCCGGGCGATGCTGAAGCGAATGAACGCAGTACGAAGGCTATATGCACTAGCGGAACAAATCAGAGCCGGGCCGGGGGCGGGGCAAATAACCGGGCCCTTAATACCCAAATAATAAAGCTCATCATAACATAATTTTATAACATACACATGCCCAGAACAGTCGGAATATGTATGTTATGAAGTGCCACTCATGTTAGCTTAGTCCGTAAAAATGCTCCACCTAAGGCCTTTAAGGCCATTTCACACCGGATGCGTTGCGTAAAAACAACATGAAATTCCGAATCTTTCGGATGCGAACCTGTCGTGTAACCTACCTACACACCGGACGCGCTGCGTTTTTGCGACTAAATTGCCCTCATAAAACGCACTGTAAAAGAAAGGAAGCCGACATCTAACGATGATGTAATGAGGTTGTGATTTTTCTAAACAAGAGAAGGAAGAAAAAGAGATTCTGGGTTCATCCAACACATTAGAAAGCAGCAGCAGGGAGAGTTTCATGGTTTGATCCAGGAGTTGAAGCTGCATCACGGATGCTTTCGCGCACATTTCATATCATCAGTGGGCAGTTGTTGTTGACAGAGTTGGGATCACATGTGAGGAGGCAGAGAATAATATCAGAGAGCCGACTGACTCAGAACAGCATGTAGCTGTGTGTCTGAGGTAACATAGTACGAGTTTACTGTTCCCACATCACTGTATATTCAGTACATCAGTGCGCGTTTTGAGCTATGAACTCACATGTTGCTAAATGCAGCGCTCTTTTAAGGCCCTTTCACACCGGATGCGTTGCGTAAAAACGACACGAAATTCAGAATCTTTCGGATGCGAACCTGTCGTGTAACATATATACACACCGGACGCGTTGCGTTTTTGCGCAACCATGACTCAGTCCTGACTGTGGCGACCTTTAAAACCCCCGTGTAAAACATGAATGATGGGGGATGTATAGTGGGTTGTGTACTGTGCACATTGAGCCATGCATATTGCGATATAATCAAGACAGGGCCCTCCTTCTCCACCTCGCCTCGGACGTGACAGAGGCCTGGCTACCTGAAATCTTATTCTCCCCTCCTCTCTCCCATCCGGGCCCCCGCTAGCCCCGGGCCGGGGGCGTGCCGCCCTCCCAGCCCCTCCAGAAGCTCCGCCCCTGGCTATATGTACACAAAACACGGCGATAGTGGAGGATTTCAGGTTAACAAAAAACTCTCCAAAAGTCGCCAACGTCACCGGGAAAACTCGCTAAATTTGTCGCTAGCCGCTTTTTGGAAAAAAAACTCGCTAGGGGGGGCCTGAAAAGCCGCTAAATCTAGTCACAAAGTTGCTAAGGTGGCAACACTGACGCCACACAAGGAAGTAAACTTCAAAATAAAACAGGAAGTCAAGTGAAAGAGGGACCAAGAATAAATGAACACAGATATGAGAGTCACACACTGCGCATTGTACTGTGTGCTGTGCATGTGACCAATAAACAGCATCTTAAAAAAGACACATGGAGAAAACAGGGATTAAGGGTTAGAGCAATAAACCACGAATCAAAGACTGTGATGAAGTCTATCATTATTTTTCATTTCTATGCTTTTGATTTTGGCTTGATGTCAGTAATTTTATTTTTTTGTCACACTCAGCTTTTCATGACTTACTTAATTATTCCTCTGACTCATGTGGACCCTGTGGTATTGTAATATGCCGTGATGGTAACAAAGGCCTCTCGACCCACACAGGACACTTTGAGCACAGACGATCCTAACACCCCCGCAGCTTTTACCCTCTACTTTCTGGCTTTTAGTGAAGCGGAGGCAGGCTGACAGGATAACTTGTTGTTTGAAGCAGAACAAAGAAAAGAAGGAACCATAATGTCAATATTAATGTAAAAAGCACTTTTATCCTCATCTATGCCTCGTTGGTTTGTCCATTTGCTCCAAATAAACTGCTCCCTCTGATTTTGGAGCTGCTGAATTCCAAGGAAAATCAGTCCAAATTTGGGTGTTAGCAGGGGTGAAAGTAAGCCGGTACAGTCTGGCACCTTGTACCACTAAAAGATTCTGCGCCGGTACACAGTACCGGCAAAAGCTGGAGCGGCTGTCTGCTGTAAAGCCGTCATTCAGAACCGGTCATGGCTGTACTTTGGGTCAGAATAAATCCGCTAGCAATAAGCAGTCTAAAACACGATGTAATCAGTTAATAAATTGCTTTTTTTTCTCATTTCAAATTGTTTCTGAACTGGTCGTGCTATGCTGGCGCCTCAAGTCTCTAGCTTCTCTCCCCTCAGAGATCGAGGACAGCCACATAAAATGTACAGTGCGTTTTATATGGCAGGCTAGACCCTCCTATTTTGATTGACACCTCGTTCGGCCAATCATGTAATTGGCTGCACCAAAATAAACCGAAACGCTACGTGACACCCCCTGGTTATTATTGGCTCTGGAAAACCCATTTCTTAATATGATTGGCCGAATGAGGTGTCAATCAAAATAGGAGGGTCTAGCCTTTCATATAAAATGCACTATATCCCGGAGGACAGGACAGGCCAGTTAACGGGCAACGACATGGGTTTTCCAGAGCCAATAATAAGCAGAGGCCGAAGTTTTTTTCAGGTGATTTTGGTTCGGCCAGTTAACAGGTTAAAACGTTCACCGCTACGTTTAATGTCGGTCTGCTTGTTACAAACTATCTAAATTAAAAGCAAGTAGAGATTAACTAATTGTGCTTCATGTTATTCTGCTCAATTTCCACAACACAGCACAGCTCAAAAACACAGAGATTTCATTTACGCTACATGAGAGCGCATTCAGCTCCAAAACACACTGGTTGCCAAGAGGACTGAGGTTTGAGAAAGTTTGGTGGTTACTTCTGTCCAGAAGTTTTGTATTGGTGGACAGAGCCAGAATGCTTGGAGGTGGTCATCAGTTGTGTTAAGTGTGCATTGTGTGCAAACATCTCAGTTCCTTAACAACAAAAATATATTCCACATTGTCAACTTCTAATTTCTGCCTTATCCAGGCAGGAGATATATACATATATATATATATGTGTGTGTGTGTGTGTTTGTCATAGTACCGGCAAGAATTTAAAACTACTTTCACCCCTGGGTGTTAGACAGTAAAATGTTGTTGCATTAAGTCTAAGCTTTGGTAGGCTAATGAGCATGGTGTGTGTGAGTCATTACTCTTTCATGTCTATTTATGCAGATTGCAATTGGTCTCACCCATCTCTGTGATCCATATTTCAATGCCTTAGATAGCATAATTGCAGGCTATGCTGTTTCTATTTTTGAGGCCTCCTTGGACAGTGAATGCCCAAAGAGAATACAGGAAACCCTGTTTGAACTGCAGGAGCTGAATGGATGGAGAATACAGCTAGAAGCAGATCTGTGATGCAGTGTAAACATGCAGTATATTAAACCACTTGTGGTGATCAACAAGAGATCTGAACACCAAGCTGTAATCCCTCAGCAGGCAGCAGCACATTTACCTCAAGCCGTACCTCCTTGGAATCATTTTCTGCAGCTTTAAGTGTTATATGAGCACATGTGGTGGAGATGGACTCCCACACAGTGGAGTGAACAGACCTCTGTCTTCATACTAAATACAGCTCTGATGGAAAATCTGTGTCAAAAAGAGAAACAGTAGAGTTTATACAGTAGAGCTCAGCAATTTGTCTGTTGGAGATCCATCAGAAACTGTTTCCCTGACTGAACTAATGGTGGTGCAGCCAGTGCCGGCTCCAGCCTGAATTATCAGGGCGGGCTGTCACAGTCCTGGGTTAGTTTGCCTGTGCTTTATATTATTACCTCCGCCAAGGAGGTTATGTTTTCGGTCACGTTGGTTTGTTTGTCTGTCTGTTTGTTTGTTTGTTTGTCAGCAGGATTACTCCAAAAGTTATGAACGGATTTCGATGAAATTTTGTGGAGTGGTTGGAAATGACAAGTGGAAGAAGTGATTAAATTTAAAAATCTGGATCCAGGAATTTTTTTAAGGATTTCTTCACTATTGAGGGATAGGAGGTTATTGTTGTCTGGGAAAGATGAAAGATTATTTCACAGTATTTAGATACACGTATTACAGCGTCAGTGACCCTATGGCCTTGGCGGAGGTTTGCGCTCTCTGAGTGCTTCTAGTTTCTTGTATGTTTTCCTAAGTATATTTAATCTTTTTCTCAGTTAGTAGTTGCTTAAGTTTAGTTCCTCCCTCCCATGTCAAGTCTCCTGTATTAATGTTTTATTCACATGTCTGTGTTTTTCCCGCACTTCCTGTTTTATTTTGTGAGTTGGTCGTTCACTGTTTCACCTTTAGTTTTGCTTCCCTTGTCTCGTCTCTTGTGATTCAGGTCACCTGTGTCTCGTTCTCCCCAGCTGTTTCCACTTCCCCTAATTGCCCTATATAGTTGCTGTCACCTCTTGCCCTTTACTGGAGTGTCTATTCTGCCTTCCCCAGTGTGTTCCCAAACCTAATGCTCCTGCAGTTCATAGTTTTCTGTTTGCTTTTGTCTTTCCTGGATTTCAACAGCCATTCAATAAACAGCTTGCTTTTTCTTAACTCTGCCAGCCCGAAAGTCTGCACTTGGGTCCTAATCTCCACATCTTGTCATGGGCTTGTAAAATAAATAAATAAAAAGCATGACAGCTTTAGAGGCATAGTGCAACCTTTGGTTTGAGAGAATCCTATACAACAAAAATAACAGTGTAATATTTTACATTGGTTTTCCTTTTCACAAGCAGTGAGACAGTGTTTGCAATCTTAGCCATCATTCTGTGCTAAGCCAGCTGCTCCTAGGAGGAGATGATGACCAAAGAGGTTGTCTCCCTGTTGCTCTGACTCCAGCACCTTTCCCTCTCCGGGCAGCTCGCGTCTCCTGGACTGCTCTGTGCAGACCCTTCTTTCAGAGGTAGCTGCTTCTATTGACTTTTCTCTAACTTTGCCTCCTCATCTCTTCTCCCTTCCATCCTCCTGCCTGTGACCTGGAAACCAATCTCAGTACGCCATGTTGAAGGGTGCTTCTAGAGGAGAGAGGAGACTTATAATTGAGGACTCGCAGGTGTATCCCTTGCAGAAGTTTTTACCTTCAGCATATAAAAGAGATGTGACACAGCTGGAATATACCAACCATGGCAGAATAAGTCTTTTAATTCACATGTTTCTGTTATTTAAAATGATGGAGCGTTCTGCCCTTCACTCTCTCTGCGTAGCTGAAAGAAGTTCTTGTCACACTGACTGCAAAGGAAGGTTGTCTCTCTCTCTCTCTATTTTATTGGTGGGAGGGACTAAGAGACGAGGAGAGGAGACAAGGAGAGGAATCAAGGATGTGTAGTTTGGGAAACGACAGGGCATGACCCCTCCTCTCCTCTGTTTATCTTCTTTCTCACATTTTGTTTGATTTTTACCAGTTGCTACAGTAATTCTTAATTTGTTGCCTTTTTATTTGAACTAATTCCTTTTATTGGCTTTTGGCTTTAACACACACTGTATTTATTTATCTGTTTTTTTTCCCTATGCAACTTTTCCTTACCACATTCCTGGGGTAGCATAACACTAAATCTAGCAAGTTGTTTGATAGTGCAAGAAGAGAGTGTCATGTCCTGGGCCGTTGGCCCAGCGTTTTGTGTTAGTTTATTTCCTAGTGTTGTGATATGTCTGCGTCTCTGTCCTGAGTCTGTGCCTGTTCCCCGTGTTTAGTCAGTATGTTCCTTGGTTTGTCACTTCCTGTTTATTTTGACAGTCTGGTTTTCCTGTGCTTTGTGTTCAGCTTTGCTTCCCCTGTGTAATTAGTTTCATTTGCCTCACCTGTTGTTCCCTGCTGTTTCCTCTTGCCCTGATTACCCAGTGTGTACTTAAGCCCTCAGTTTTGTTTTGTTCTCTGTTGCGTCGTTGACGTTGTGTGTCCGTGTGTTCCTGTATTCCTGTGTTCCTGTGTTCCCTGCGCCTGCCCTTCGTCTCCCTGTGCCTCCCTTCCACGGTTTTTGTATTTGTTTTTTCCCCGTTGAAATAAATCCCTTTTAAGTTACGCTGACTTCTGGAGTCCTTCGTGTCAGCCATTCCTCGCCTGTTCTCTCCCCGGCCATGACAGAACGACGCAACCAAACTAAAGACCCTGCAAGCTCCGGCTGCTACAACGGCACTCGCCTGGCGCTGGGGGGACCAGCTTTTTTGAACGGTCCCCGGCGACGCCGCTCACCGCCCCCGCCTAAACCGCGGGTCTGCCGCGTGGGCGGACTGTTTTTGGCGCCGGCCGCTCCCTCACCTGTCACTCCGCTTGCTGGTCCCTCCTTTTCTCAGCAGTCGCCGCAGCCACGGAGGACGAGATACCGGAGGACGCGGAGAGACGTTTTCCTGGAGCCGGCGCCCGGAATGACTCCAGAGGAGTCATTTTTCCGATTCCTGGGTCACAGGGGTCCTTGGCCTCCCACCACTTCCGCGTCACCACTGCCTGCTGCTGACGGAGGAAGACCAAGCTCCCGGCAGCATCAGAGAGAATCGCCGCGGGAGCAGAGCGGTAAAACGCCGCGGAGACGGTCACTCTCGCCTCAGTCAGCTGTAGCGCCAGCTCATTCTCCGTTTCCCCAGTTAGCAGTAGCGTCAGCTCTAGCGCCAGCAGCTCAGTCTCGGTCTCCCCAATCAGCTGTAGAGCCAGCAGCGCTGTCTCGCACTCAGGCTGCTCCCACGCAGCCAGCAGCGCTGTCTCGCACTCAGGCTGCTCCCACGCAGCCAGCAGCGCTGTCTCGCACTCAGGCTGCTCCCACGCAGCCAGCAGCGCTGTCTCGCACTCAGGCTGCTCCCACGCAGCCAGCAGCGCTGTCTCGCACTCAGTCTGCTCCAGCCCCTGTAGCTCTCCCTCGCACTCAGTCTGCTCCAGCCCCTGTCGCTCTCCCTCGCACTCAGTCTGCCCCAGCTCCTGTCGCTCCCCCTAGCACCCAGTCAGCTGTAGCTCCAGCTCCCCCTCAGTCGCAGTGTTCCCAGTCAGCTGTAGCTCCAGCTCCCCCTCAGTCGCAGTGTTCCCAGTCAGCTGTAGCTCCAGCTCCCCCTCAGTCGCAGTGTTCCCAGTCAGCTGTAGCTCCAGCTCCCCCTCAGTCGCAGTGTTCCCAGTCAGCTGTAGCTCCAGCTCCCCCTCAGTCGCAGTCCCAGACCCATCAGTTAGCTCCAGCTCCCTCTGTTCACCCTGCTCCAGCTCCCTTAGCTCCAGCTTCCCCTGCACCCGTACCTGTTCCGCGGGTGGGGGCAGCCACGGACGGGCCGACCTCTGCACCCGCACCTGTTCCGCGGGTGGGGGCAGCCACGGACGGGCCGACCTCTGCACCCGTACCTGTTCCGCGGGTGGGGGCAGCCACGGACGGGCCGACCTCTGCACCCGTTCCTGTTCCGCGGGTGGGGGCAACCAGGTCCAAGCCTTCGCATCGGTTTTCTGTGTTAGCTGCAGCAGCAGGGTCTCAGTCAGCTCTAGCTCCAGTCGCTCTCCCTCGCCTTCAGTCAGCTCCAGTAACTCTTCCTCGGTCCCCAGTGTCAGCTGTTTCAGTGCCCTCTCAGTCAGTTCCCTCAGCCCCTGTCTTAGTTCCTTCGGTTTTGGTCCCAGTTCCCTCAGCTCCTGCTCCTTCTGTAGCTCCAGTAGTGTCAGCTCCCTCTCAGGCCCCAGTGTCAGCTAGCTCTCGGTCTGTTTCCACGCAGCCAGATCTCCCTAGCTCTCGGCCTGTTTCCACGCAGCCAGATCTCCCTAGCTCTCGGCCTGTTTCCACGCAGCCAGATCTCCCTAGCTCTCGGCCTGTTTCCACGCAGCCAGATCTCCCTAGCTCCCGGCCTGTTTCCACGCAGCCAGATCTCCCTAGCTCCCGGCCTGCTTCCACGCAGCCAGATCTCCCTAGCTCCCGGCCTGCTTCCACGCAGCCAGATCTCCCTAGCTCCCGGCCTGCTTCCACGCAGCCAGATCTCCCTAGCTCCCGGCCTGCTTCCACGCAGCCAGATCTCCCTAGCTCCCGGCCTGCTTCCACGCAGCCAGATCTCCCTAGCTCCCGGCCTGCTTCCACGCAGCCAGATCTCCCTAGCTCCCGGCCTGCTTCCACGCAGCCAGTCGTCTCCCGGCCTGCTTCCACGCAGTCCCCTGCACCTCGGCTATTCCTCGAGCAGCCCCTGCTGCTCAATAAAGCAGCAGTGTGCCCTGTTCCGCGGTCCCAGCCTACGCATCCGGTGCCTCACTATGTAGGCCCCGTTCAGCCCATGGGCTCAGCTCAGTCCGAGCCGATGGGGGTCTCCGCTCAGTCCGAGCCGATGGGGGTCTCCGCTCAGTCCGAGCGCTCCGCGCCAGAGGGTCCCGCTCAGTCCGAGCGCTCCGCGCCAGAGGGTCCCGCTCAGTCCGAGCCGATGGGGGTCTCCGCTCAGTCCGAGCGCTCCGCGCCAGAGGGTCCCGCTCAGTCCGAGCCGATGGGGGTCTCCGCTCAGTCCGAGCCAGGGGGTCCCGCTCAGTCCGAGCGCTCCGCGCCAGAGGGTCCCGCTCAGTCCGAGCCGATGGGGGTCTCCGCTCAGTCCGAGCGCTCCGCGCACGAGGGTCCCGCTCAGTCCGAGCCGATGGGGGTCTCTGCTCAGTCCGAGCGCTCCACGTCACCCGAGGGTTCCCCACCAGAGCCCGGGGTCGCCCTTCTCCGCCGCCGCACGCCCCGCGGTCGGCCTCCAGTGTCTGCTCCCCGTCGCCGCCGCCGCACGCCCCGCGGTCGGCCTCCAGTGACCCCTCCTCGTCGCCGCCACCGCTGGGAGCGCGGTCGGCCTCCAGTGACCCCTCCTCGTCGCCGCCGCATGCCGCGCGGTCGGCCTCCAGTGTCTTCTCCGCGTCTCCGCCGCCGCCGCTGGAAGCACGGTCAGCCTCCGGTGCCTGCTCCCCGTCGCCGCCGCCGCTGGGAGCGTGGTCGGCCTCCAGTGACTCCTCCTCGTCGTCGCCGCCGCCGCTGGGAGCGCGGTCGGCCTCCAGTGACTCCCCCTCGTCGTCGTCGCCGCCGCCGCTGGGAGCGCGGTCGGCCTCCAGTGACTCCCCCTCGTCGTCGCCGCCGCCGCCGCTGGGAGCGCGGTCGGCCTCCAGTGATTCCTTCTCGTCCTCGCCGCCGCCGCTGGGAGCGCGGTCAGCCTCCCTCGTTGGGATTTTGCTTTGTGGCCCCTTGGCCTCTGCGGCCTCCTGAACTGTGTGTTTTTTGTTTTTGGATTTCCCACTGACTCCCCTGAACTGTGGACTGTTTTTTCCCCTGCTGTTTTTTGTTTTGTCATAGCTCCTGGACTGTTCCTTGTTTCGACCCCCTGTTTTGGACATTGGAGCTCTCCGGCCTTGTGCCGTCGCTTTTTGTTTCATCCGGTTGTTTTTTTTTTTGCTTCTCGTCCCCGTGTTTTGTTCTTGTTTGGACTGTGTTGCCTCGCTTTTTGTTTCATCCGGTTGTTTTTTTTTTTGCTTCTCGTCCCCGTGTTTTGTTCTTGTTTGGACTGTGTTGCCTCTGCTCTGCCTCATTTTGATGCCCCCTGTTGGACTGTCTCCGGCCTTGTGCCGTCGCCTTTTGTTCTGGTCCTGTGTTTTTGTTTTCTTACTGTACGGGTTTGATTTGTTTTGTTAACGCCCTGTGATTTCTGTTTTGCTCCCTGTCTTTGTTTTTGTTTCGGGCCCTCCCTCCTGGTCCCCCGCCTCCCGCCCTTGTCTGGTTTTGTTTTCTGGTTTTGGCCGTCGGGAGCCGGCCTTTAAGGGGGGGGGTACTGTCATGTCCTGGGCCGTTGGCCCAGCGTTTTGTGTTAGTTTATTTCCTAGTGTTGTGATATGTCTGCGTCTCTGTCCTGAGTCTGTGCCTGTTCCCCGTGTTTAGTCAGTATGTTCCTTGGTTTGTCACTTCCTGTTTATTTTGACAGTCTGGTTTTCCTGTGCTTTGTGTTCAGCTTTGCTTCCCCTGTGTAATTAGTTTCATTTGCCTCACCTGTTGTTCCCTGCTGTTTCCTCTTGCCCTGATTACCCAGTGTGTACTTAAGCCCTCAGTTTTGTTTTGTTCTCTGTTGCGTCGTTGACGTTGTGTGTCCGTGTGTTCCTGTATTCCTGTGTTCCTGTGTTCCCTGCGCCTGCCCTTCGTCTCCCTGTGCCTCCCTTCCACGGTTTTTGTATTTGTTTTTTCCCCGTTGAAATAAATCCCTTTTATGTTACGCTGACTTCTGGAGTCCTTCGTGTCAGCCATTCCTCGTCCATTTCCTCCCCGGCCATGACAGAGAGACAATCACACAGCTAGATAATCTTTTTATACAGCCTGAAAAAAAATAATAAATAGAAGCTTGAAGTCAAAAGCACAACTACAAGATAATAGGAGCTGCTGCAGCATGCAACCAATCCCGATACTGCACATTTTCATGCACCGTGTGAAGGCAGTGTCGTGACATGCCAAGAGCAGTGGATTCTTCTACGAGGGCGATGTGATGAAGCAGTGGTCTGCTGTGATGATTAGATCACAACCTCTCTTTCACACAACCTTGGATTTCATATGTGTGTTTGTTTTGTCTCCAGCACATGAGATTGTATCTGTAAGGAGACACAACTCTTTACACATCTGCAAGCCCAAAAAGAAAGTCTGGAGCCACATCTGAAAGAGCAAAGTACTATTTATTTGTAGTAAGCAGTGATAAAAGTCGCTGTGTATCATCAGCAGTGCAGATAAAACTCAGAGTGTTTGTGAGTAGTTACTAACAGGATGGATTGTAGCTGAAACAAATAAAAAGAGAAATTATTCCATTAGAGCAGCCATTCCCACAGTCAAGAGTGCTGCGGCCCACTTAAACACCAGTTTTATTCAAAAAACATAAAGAAGACAGGCTGCTGGCAATGCATTTCTAATACTACCCAGTCATATGTAAAGTGCTAATGCCAATATGTGACCCACTCGCCACTGGGACACAAACTTTAAATTTAGGTCAGAGTACTGAGTAATACCACAAACTATAAACAGTTTTAATTCACATTTTATAGAAATAAATACATTTATATAAATATATAACTATACATACCTGTGAGTAATTTTAAACTGAATTTCTATTACTGTGGCCCACCTGCAGTACCTCTGCAGCCCATCAGGGGGCCCTGGCTCACCAGCTGAGTTGGTGCTTATGATGGAATTTTGTATAAATGTATTAGCAGTGAATATAAATGGTTTAAGTTGCAACAGTAAGATTGATTAATTGATTATCTGAAGTCTTGCTAAATTCACTCTTCTCAGCTTTGACAGTGTTTTAATGATCCAATTCATGATTTGGTGTCTTGCCAGCAATATAAGATTGGTTTATCTGGGATATTATTAACTCATCAAGCATGAGAGATCAACATTTGTGCACACAAGGTCGTCACATGGATTTGAAAACTCTGGGAAAAGCTGATAAATGGCTCTTAAACAAGAGTATGTTATTTACCAAAGCAGCTGCAACAAGTACTCCTTTACTCTGTCCATGAGCTCAATAAGCAGTTAAGAAAATGGAGGATTTTTACAATTTTTGTCCATATAGGATTTTTATCCTCTTGTATTCGAGAATGCCATTGACATTTATTCAGACTGTCAGGGAGACATGTGAAACCAGTTTAGGGAGGCTGAGATGTCAGCAGTTAATTGCAGGTGCAAACAGTTATTAACTCCACTGAGCTGACCTGAACCGACCCTGCTCCGTTATATGCAAATAAAGTCACCGTGTGTTTTCATTTATATAGGAGTGACTCCATAAATCTGATAGCATCGACGAGGCTGTCAGACACACGGAAACTGACGCTCAAGTACTCATCCTGTTATTGTCTCCACTCACTGGCACTTTTTCTATTTTGCTTTGTGGTCAGCCCCGCCCGTCCATTAAAGGTTAAAACAAAAGAAGCAAGAAATATTTGCACAAGTGTGGTCATCCAGGCTGAATTCCTGCTCTTATATTAGAACAGTTAGTGAGTACACTTCGTTCACTGCGGGACATAAGTCTTATAAAAACAGCTTAATGTTACACAGTTATTTTCTCTGCTTTTCTGCATGTGTTTACTTCGCAGTTATATTCATCAAAAAATGAGAAACAGAAACTTGAGAAAAAGGATCTTAATTGAGTTCTTAATTGATATTTTTATTCTTGTCTTTTTATTGAAGGGTTGCATGGCCACTCTTAAATAAATTAATCTCCATATTTTATGAGATTATGCCATATCAGTAACACTTCATAATGCAGCCCGTGACTAAGGCCGTAAGTACCCTGTAATTACGTGTAAGGACACATATTTTCCCCAAGCCTGTGTCAAAACATTGATGGTTTTTCCAGCTAAATTACCCGGAAATTATGCAGAACTTAAAATTACTTACAGGATACATCTCTGGTAAATACATGTAAATACAGGGTATTTACGGCCTTATTATGAAGTGTTACCAACATATCAATTAGAGGGTCAAAGATTTCACATTTTGCTTTAAAAATGTTGATTTTTTTCCCCATTTTTTTTTTTTGCTGTTGGAGACCAATTGAAAATAGCTGCTGTGACACACGTCACACTTTTAAACACAAGGTGGGTGCGTGAGTCACCTGGTGGGAGGCGAAGTCTTAACACAATTGCGGTCCAGTGTGGACTCACTTTCTGACAGCTTGGCACAGGTTTGCTGTCCTGGTCCGTGGGTCTAGGACCCAGAGTTTTGAGTTTGATGTCTTTTTGCAGCATTTTCCTGATTTGTTTCTTTGTATTTGTATTCTTTGGTTTCTTATCTAGTCTGTTCTTGGTTTCAGTTTCTATGGTATTCCCTGACTCCGTGTGTATTTCTGCCTTCTCTGTGTTTCCCATGTCCATTTGTTAAGTCTGTAAGACGCAATAACGACTCCAACTGACTGCAAGTGGACACAGACCTGGTCCCCGTTTTGGAAGCAACCATTTCAAAGCCAAGATCACAAGTTTATTCAATTTAGTTTTATTTATATAGCGCCAAATCACAACAAACAGTCGCCTTAAGGCGCTAATCTCCATATCTAAGTTTACTGCACACAGTCCCAATAATTTTGGTCTCACCACTGTTTTACCCTGTGTGACTGTAGCATTAGAGAGTAACTGCCATGTACCACCTCCAACACCTTAATCACACATACAGAGACACAGTCAGCTAAGGCAGGTGAGCATTCACTCAATTACCACCATGCACACACAGACGGCATCCCATCAGGCATGTAATCTGCAGCTGTCAGTCACTTTCTGTATGTATAATGAAATGAAGCTTCAGAATAAATCAGCTTAAATGGGCAATTAGGATTTCACATTAAAACCACAAGTAAACACCTAAATCTAAACTCTCTGTCCAAACAGAGAGCCTTTAACAAAGCATGAACACAAACACAGTGAGCCTTTTTCATGGTAGACTCGCTGACTTGTCATAGCTGGAAAAAGCAGAGGTGGAACTAATAACATTATGTGTCACAGAAAGGCAGCAGGAACTGTACCAACACTCTGCAATGACACACCTGAAGCAGATGTAGCCCATGTTAATGTTAATAACTGCTTATATGATTTTCCTGCTACGGTTGTGGAGGATCAGGAAAACGTAACCCCCCCTCCCACACACACACACACACACACACACACACACACACACACACACACTTTTAAAAACTAGGGACAAACTGCACCTTTTACCAGGCAAAACAAATGTATTCTATAATTTCCATAATCATTCAGCTTGACTGGTTTGTGATGGGTCAGTGATGGTCTGGGGAGGCATATCCATGGAGGGAGGCACGGACCTCTACAGGCTAGGCAACGGCACTCTGACTCCCATTAGGTATCAGGATGAAATCCTTGGACCCTATGCTGATGCAGGACAAAGCCTGGCCTCATGTGGAGAGAGTATGCAGGCAGTTCCTGGAGGATGAAGAAACTGATACCACTGATTGGCCCCATGTTTGCTCAACCTAAATCCAGTAGAACACCTCTGGGACATTATGTTTCGGTCCATCCAACGCTGCACCAGGAGCTCAGTGATGCCCTGGTCCAGACCTGGGAGGAGATCCCCCAGGACACCATCCATCCTCTCATACAAACAACTAAGTACCATTTTGAGTTGCTGCAATAAAATTTTGCCAAAATGGACACTAGCCTGCAACATCATTTTTTTCACTTTGATTTTCACTGTGTCTTTGAGTGCAGTCCTCTTTAGGTTCATCATTGTCATTGCCAACAGAGGTGACAAAAGTACACACATTTGTCACTTAAATAGATGCACAGATGCTTGTGATAAAAAAATACTGCAGTAAAAGCTGAAGTACCGATTCAACTGCTTTACTCGAGTACAAATGAAAAAGTCCAGGTTCTAAAATGTACTCAAGGTATAAAAGAAAAAAGTCACCCTGTGAAGGACATTTCTATCAGCTATTTTTGTGCAAAACAAACTGAAACTCGTGATATATTAGTTTGAGAATAAAATACTATCAATAGATGGGAATATAAACATTAGTTCAGCATAAATTCAAATTGCAATGGATGTTCTCAGCTTGAGCATCTTTTATGTAGAACACAAGCAGAGAGAAAAATAAAATATTTGCTGTTTCCTTTGTAGATGGGAGACTTCGCCTCCAAACCAAAGCAGGAAAATGAGCACAGTCAGGAGCTGAAGTGGAATTTGGAAGGTGGGAAAAGACTCACTTAGAAATAAGTCACAGTAATTTCTGTTGTGAGCTGCAGTAGGTTTTGTGATCAGCTGTCGTCTTTGTGGATTTAACCAACTAAATTCAAACTAGACAAAAGCAGACGTTACATTAGATATCGTGGCTCATGTAACGGTATTCACTCATGTATACTGCAGACAGTACAAAGCTAGTATAAAAGATGGAATGAGTGAATGCAATTCAATCAACAGCTAACCAGTGCAGCCTGCACGAAACTGCCTCGTATTTTCATGCAACCTCTGAACAACAAAAAGTTATACTTCAATTTGTTTTGCGGGATATTTCACACTGTACTTTACTGTACTGCACTGCATTTTACTGCATTGTACTGTATTGTATTGTACTGCATCAGGAAGAGGAACATCAAAAACCCAAACATGGTGTGCAGCATCTACAAGGTCTCCCTGTGTCTCAGTGCTGAGCAAAACTGATTCATCAAATACAATGAAGCTGTTGCCTAGGCAACTGAACTGGATATGTGTGTGATATTTGTGACATGTGCTGGTATGAGTACTGTGCCTATAAATAAATGTTCCTTTATGTTATATATACATAAAAATGACACATTTCGAAAGTCACAGCATTTAAAAAGTCTTTTAATGTCCTCCAGAAACTCTGTTTAAAATGTTTCAGTTTCCAAGTAGTTCAATAAGTGCCCAAAAAGAAAAATCAGCAGGGGAAAAAAATGCTCCCTAAAGGGTCACTGAATAAATGAGGTAACAGTGTTATATTTGAAGCTATTTTATAACTATGAAATACCCACAGGATATAATCTGTATCATGACCATAGCAGCAACACACAGTTGTCTGCCTCTGACAACACAGAGATTTGATTTACTGTTATTTGTACTGATTGCCACAACACATTGCTTCTCTTTTCTACTTTATTTAATCTAATTTTCTATATTACTGAGGCAGTCTTTCTGAAATGACACAATATCTTTGAGTGTACAGAGTTTTCAGAGCAGGAGGCTGCACCTTCACAGAGTGTAGCTGGAGGGCTTCATAACCCATTTCCACTTAAAGCTCGTTGATTTTGAGCGGCACTTAATGTGGCGAGCCTTCCACATGAACACACAAACAGAATGAGGGTGATGGTATAGGGCATGGGTTGGAACTGGAGTAACTCCACAGCCACATGATTCTGATAGCAAATGGCAGCAAAGGAAGATGGCAGCACCCATCCCCTCTGGGGCTGCATCGGGAAGGGCACCCGGTGCAACTCTCTGCCAACTCAAACATACCTGCGGTGGCGACCTCTTGTAACAAGGGAGCAGCTGAAAGTAGCTTCTTTATTTGATCATACATCAGTAGCTTATAGTTACTCTTTCAGTGCTTTGAATAACATGTTTTCTTATGTGTGCATTAAATAGAGACCTGCACCAGCATCAGCAGAGTTATGCCATATTGATCCCCGTAGGATCAATAGGAGATTTAGCCTAGGATGTTTCTGATGGCAAGAGAAACTGGAGATCCTGCAGGAAACATGTGCAAGCTTAGGAGGAAAATACAACTTCCCTTAAGTGGGTCTGAACCCGGATTCCTCTGGCTGCCAGGAAAGTAAAGGGAAGTAGAGGGAAACAACAGCAGTACCAAAATAATTATTTAAAAATGTGCATCGTAATATCTCTAAAACCCACTGATTATCATGGACTGAGCTCAAAGTGACCATTTTCACTTAAGTGACACTAGGAATCGAACCTGTGCCACCGGGCTCCTGTTTACTTAGGAAGTATATGGCGTGTGATTTTTTTACATCATTCATTATATGATGTGTCTGCGCAGCCTGTTAATATACCAACCCTTAGGCTTCTTAGTGAATCACACTGGATACCTTTTAGGTTTTCAGTGTGCAGGTTAGTCCAGTAAAGTTCAATAGAAGAACAAAAAATAAAATACAGTAGAAAAAAACAATATGTGTCACAGACAGTTTATTTTGTCTCTAAGTGTCTAATAAGGTCACAGAATAGTGCCCCTGAATCTGACTTTTTATTGATCTTTAGGCGTGTTTTATACCTTTAATTTTATTAAGTAGTGATGGGAAAATGATTGCAGGAAACAACCTTTACATCCTTTATTATTTAACTTTCCTCATTCTGACCAGCAATGGTCACTACTTTGAGCATTAAAATTAATAAATCATTTGACTATTTCTAAATTGAAATGCACACACTCTTAGTGAGAGAAGAAAATCTACATGAGAAGCAATGAGCTGCGTTAAATGAGGGCTAACGACCTCCAGTGTTTTCAGGTCGGGGACTCAGGCCTCAAAAAGTGAGAAGGTGAGACACAGCTGAAGGCTTTAATTAATTAATTACCCTAATAATGACCCGCATCTTTGACAAACTACACATGCATGTTTGTTGCCATCTAATTAGTTAGCAATTATTAATAAATTAATTATTATTAATTTATAGGAAAGCATTTATTATTACCAGCAAACTCAAAACTATGTGTTTCAGCGGGCAGACCTGTTCACTTGCCATAATTCACTCCTCACCCTCTGATTAAACTGGACAGGTACTTAAGCATCAGACATGAAGCAGAGAATCTTCCAGTTTTCTCAGACAGGAAGTGCCGGCTGCAGATCGCTGATGGACTCTGGCAGTTTGAACTGAGCCGTTTAGCGTCTTCAGACCGGCAGTTTGATCCCGGTGTTGGCTGAAAAGTATTGAAGGATGCGGGACAGGCTGACTCTGCCTCACGCATTCAGAAAAGGAGAAAGTCAGCGGAGCGTTAATTACAAGTGATTATCATTCATAGACTGGTGAGCCGCTGGAGGTCAGGGTTATTGAATCTGTACTCCAATGCGGAGGTGAATTTTAAATTGATTGCATATGTCCTAAATAAAGAAAAAAGCATCATTGGCTGCAATCCAAGTGCTTTGTACTGTGTTCAAACTCAGTATAAAAATCAGAGAAGAAATTTTGATTTGTTTACCCAGTGGAATATTTTGCTGCTCGCAGTCCTTAGTTTGTCTCATCAGAGAGAAATTATCTTATAATGAGCCTGTTTCGCCTGGAGATGAAAAGAATAACTCAATCCTGTCCAGGTTGAGAATAATACTCAAAGCACACAAATTTTCCACTTGAATTTGAATCTTTGTATCTTACTGTTCTCTCAATAGTTGATCATTTCTGACAAATATCTTTGCAGAGAGAGAGAGATGGGGAAAGAGAGCATTTTGTTATCTGTTATTGGGATGTGCTGAGATGAGAGAGCTGAATCTGGGTATGAGAAAAGTGTTTAAAAAACTCACACTGTTAAATTGCTCGTTTATGTCGAGGAGGAATCAGCTGGACGAAGACGAGATCTAATTTTTCTTCTTGTAGCCACGCAGAAAAGACATTTATAGTATAAAACGAACCCTGAAATGACCCTTTAATTGACAATTTACTGAGACAAGCATCACAATCTGGTTTCACACACTTGGAGAATTAGGAAGAGAATAAAACAGATTTCACACTCCAGTATATTTCAGCTTCATGATGGTTCTTTTCTGTTTTTGCATTGTGAACCTGCACTTACTCCTCGAGTTCAGGAGGAGTCAGCACAGCCACATAGCACTCCTCATCAACACCACCACATTGGAGGCGGTCAGCAGCACCAAGTCACGGTCACACGACCCTGGGAGTGACCAGGACACAGAGAGCTCAGCGGCACCTGATGCAGAGCGCCTACCTCATCAGGACCGCACTTCCTCACATCCAGGATGCTGTGTGTTGTTCTCCCTGCTGACCCCTGGGAAGAAGTTCCTCAGCATCCGCAGCAGAACAGACAGACTCTGCGACAGCTTCTTCCCTCTAAATCTGAAATACAAGTTAGTCATAGCATAAACTTTTTCCATATAGACACAATGGTCCTTTTTGTGATATTTATCATGAGTTTATGCCAGCAGCATGTATGTTTTTGAGACCTTTCTGATTAGATGCCTCTGATCCCTGTCTGACCCTAACCAGGAAGTATTTTTCTGGCTTAAATCTAAACGAACAGCAAACACAGACACGAGTGTAAAAGTAGTAACACTCACCGGCTTAACCCTAACCCACTTTATTAGATACACTTGTTTAGTGTTCATTAACAGTTATCTAATCAACCAATCACATGGTAGAAACTTGGCGCCTTTAGCCATGAAGACAGCCTGTTGAAGTTCAAACCGAGCATCAGAATGGGGAAGAAAGCTGATTTAAGTGACTTTAATAATACATTAAGAAATGAATCTGAGATATGTTTTGGGTGCATTTCTATTTTTGCCCTCAACAGAATGCATTTCAACTCTGATCACAGGCTTTTTTTTTTGTTTGTTTTTTTTCGTGCAGTCAACACTCTGAAATGTCACTTCCTGTCCCGGGGGAAATGCAGTGAGTGAGACGAGCACATGAAACAGCTCACACATGTAATACCAGCACATTACATCCATAACGAAAGAACCTGTGCTCAGTAAGACCAACACATGAAGCATACAGAGTATGAGGCAGACAGCTTATGAATAAATTATTCAGCTAGCTCTTTTTTTTAGTTCAGTCCTACTGACAGCCACTCTTTGATGTAGCTTTACATCTGCTTTAAATATATGACTTGCTATAAGGCGTTTGAAGTAGGTTTAAATTTGTGGTTTTTTCTATAATTGGTGGTCAACCAGCCTGCATCTGCACTTTGAGTGACAGTCTAATGAATATTTGCAATGTACAGATAATATTTTTAAGTTGTACTTTCCATGGTTACACCACTAATTACACTCTTGGAAGAAAAACACATGCCCATAATTGAGCTTGACACGAACAAGGTGCACCGAGGCTTTAATAATGCAGCAGGACTGCACCTGAATTATGGCGCCATTAATTTGATACATAGTGATCCTTCAGTCGCTCCAATATTCCCTTTGGCTCTCCGGCTCTGGATACTTGGAGCCTTTGTGGTGTCGCTGTTTTTAATAACGGTTCAGCGGTCCAGCTGAGAATTGATTCCGATCTGACCGAAAACAGGCACTGACAGCTTCCCGCTACGTTTCCTCTTATTTATTTATGCATTTATTCGCTTGTTTGTTTTCTGTAGGATATGATTTGCTGTGTTTGTGTCTGCCTCTCTCAGCAGCTTCATTCACACTGCATCTAAAAATGTCTCCTTCACATGATCACAGCATGTCATGTTGAGAAAATGTGTGCGTGACCCTAAATGTTGCTTTGTGATGCTTTAAGTTTGCACTCTGACAGCTTGGTGTGGGTTCACACATTGATATTGTTCTAGTGGCAAAGTGGTGGCCCAACATCTGAGTAAGACTTTATGTTGGTTTTCCCTTTAACTGTCACCTGTTTGCATGGTTGAACTCCTCCAACCTGAGTGGGTGAACTGGCAGTTTCGATGCAGATGTTTCCAGTTTGTCTCAATCAGGATTGGCACTGAGGACATGAGTTAAGAACTGCAATCAAGCATTTGCAGTCTGGCAAACACTTGAGTCTTTCACGTCACTGTGGAGGAATTTTGGCCGACTCTTCTATGCAGAATTGTTTTAATTCAGCCACACTGGAGGGTTTTCAAGCATGAATGACCTGAGCTCTGGGAACTGATAGGTGGATATTCTCCTTCAGGGTTTTCTGGTAGAGAACAGATTTCGTGGTTCCATCAAAGTAAATCAGTCATCAGGTCCTGAAGCAGCAAAGCAGCCCCAGACCATCGCACTACCACCGCCATGTTTGACTGTTGGTATGATAATCTTTTTATGAAACGCTGTTATTTTTATACCAGACGTAATGCGACCCAGAACTTCCAAATGGTTCAGCTTTTGTCTCGAGAGTCCACAGAATATTTTCTCTAAAGTCTTGGGGATCATCAAGATGGTTTTTTGTGGTAAATGTGAGATCAGCCTTTGTGTTCTCCTTGGAGCACTCCCATGGGTGCCATTTTTGCCCAGTCTCTTTCTTATTGCTGAATCATGAACTCTGACCTTAACACTAGAACTCCCAAGATGGCCATTTTGACCTTTTTAAAATTTTGCAGTGTAATGTCTTTGTTGCTATAAACCCCATGTAACTGTAGGACCTCGACTTTTCCTAAATATGTGTATACTGTAGTCTAACATTGTCATTTTATTAAAATTACAATACACAAGAGAGTTATGAGTGTTTCTACTTAGAAATCCCATAGGCAGTCATTTTGACCACAATACATTATTTACATAAATTTATAATAAATAAATATAATTTGTAATCAGTATAAGATCAAGAGTATCACCGAAACTCCCTAAACAAAAAGTACAAACTGACATGAAAAGCTATCATGTCAGAGTCCTACCAAAATATGAAGAGTCATTGATGGGGTAGGCAAAAAGTGCTTTGTGTGAAATCATTAATATTCTTGGTTGAAATGCCAATCTCTCCTAAAAAAAAAATATGTCATAAGTAAAATTAAAATATTCCAGTTTTAGTGAAAGGATGAAAATCTTTCCCAGTTATTAAAACCGTATTCTGTGATGTATGACATTTCCCTCAAACGTTTTTAATTTATACAAAACACAACACATTTTTTTTCCTTTTTGTCTTTAATTTGTTGTTTCTCTTCAGAATAGTGTTGGTTTGCTTTTGGTGAAAACACCCAGAAAAAAAGATTATATATTTTTGGGGACTGTTTATAATAAATGTTTATAATTTGTGTTATTGTAGCAATAACATAATTAATCATTATTCCTGTCACAAATTAAAAAGGCAGGGTTTGTATCCAGTGCTATTATTAGGCTCTCTTCTGTCTCCCGTCTTTCTGTTACAGACACTAAATTGGTCGTGGTGTCAGGTTTACTCACCCTCCTCCATGATACCTGCCTGGTGGGCATACTTCAGCTCTGGATTAACAGCAGATGGAGGTCAGCACATAATCACCCTGATGAATATGGAGGAGGGCCTTTGAGGGTTTACATGGGAGGACTGCCAAAAATGATAACGACCCCTCCTAAAGTACCTCCTCGGGGACCCGTACGCTCTCATCTCAAGGTTGTAACTAAAACAGAGGCACTGCCTTATGGGGGAGGGCAGCCTGGGAGTTCTTTTATACAAATAGTCTCACATATTCTGATGTGTGTGACATCATCTGCAAGTCAAAGCTTGCACACAAGTCAGTGATACTCTTGGGAGGGTATGAATTATGAAACAAAGCAACTGAAAAGTCATGCATGTAACATTTTGCAGATTTGTGTGCTGTTAAATTCTAATATCTTTGGTACATTTATGGAGGCTTAGCACCACTTGTGACTGTGTTTCCTCCTGCGGCAGCAACAAGCTGTTTCACTCATCACAACTCTGAAGGTTATCTTTTGCAATTTTCATAATTATTCCCTTCTTCCTGCAACATTTTGTCAATATTAAAAGGAACAGTTTGCAAGAGCAGATGTGTTTTAAGAATTAAATAGTTCTCTGAAACAGTCAGTCGCAGCCTTTGGTTTTACGTATAAGGGATACTGGAAAGAGAGTTGCAGCTTGGTGTAGCTTCGGAAGATGCTGTCAAACCCCATTTTCATTTATGCCATCATCTTCCTCTTTGTCTTTCTCAAACCATCGGATCATCCCTCTCTCAAAAAAACAAACAACCAGTTTGTCAGTTGTTGTAATGAAACCTGGAACACTTGCTGCAGTTGGTTTTTATTAATGTAGCCAGCCCCGACCATGCTGAACTGATCCTCTGTTACATCTGTCTAATTCACCACTATCAGGTTTTCCAGCTATTCCTCTACAAAAGCTCATTGTCTCTTTCAGTAACCACCCATCCGTGTAGCTACATTGAAACCACGTCTAAAAATGTCGTATTTCTGGTGTTTCTTGTAGCGACACAGATGTGATACACTTTAATCACTGTGAAACGTGAAAGGCCATACTCTAACAGATTAAATATGACAAACACGTCGAGCAAAGACAGAAGTCTGAACTGCTCCAAAATGAATTTGTCAAAGTTTTGATGAAGTGTGTAACATTGCTGCAGTTTGGCAGCAGGATGTTGGCAGCACATCTGAAATCAGCAGACAGGCAGAAACTTTCCTGTCTGCTTTTTCCAAGGCTGGGATTAATCTTGGGAGAAATTTCAAAACTGAAGGTGTTTATTTCTTTGTTTGTTTGGCATCTGCACAGCCAAACACCCCTACAAGTCTAGAAATTAAAATTAGCTGCAGTTCTGGCACAGAGACCAATAAATACTGGAATGATTTGATTTTTCATTTTGATCTCTTAAAGTTTTATAATTTTCTCAAGTTTGCTAAAGTGGTCAAAAGCGAAATCTTATTTATTGCTTGTTTTTGATTTTCTATTTATGAATTCTGTTATAGAAAAAGCCAAAATAAGTCATATTGGGGATTTATACTCACATTATTAGGCACACCTTGTTAGAACTGGGTTGGACCCTCTTTTTTTTCCAGTCTTCTGTTGTTCAGTTTTGCTGGGCGTGGGTGAACTGTAGCCTCAGTTTCCTGGTCTTGGCTGACAGGATTGGAGTCTGCTGTGGTCTTCTGCAGCCGTAGCACATCTGCTCCAAAGCTCCGCATGTTCAGAGATGCTCTTCTGCAGACCTTGGTTGTAATGAGTGGTTATTTGAGTTACTGTTGCCTTCCCATCAGTTTAAAGCAGTCTGGGTCTTTGTGTTTCCCTTGATGTTTTCACTCTGGAGTTCTTAGTTTCAGTTACTGTTTCTTTATTTTGTTCCTTCAGTTTGTTTAGTCCGTCTGTATTTCCCTGTTTAGTTACTGCTTCTCAGTTCCTGTTTTATTTTGGTAGTTGTATTTTGTTTTGTGTGTATTGTGGTTAGTTTTACTTCCTCTCCTGCCTCACTGTATTGGTTGTCTATGTCTGTGCTAGTCTGCCTCAGCTGCCTCCACTTCCCTTGTTACCTTATGTGTATATGTAGCCTCATTTTAGCTGCGTGTTTCCCTGCATTTGTTACTTTGTATTTTGGGAGTCTTTTTGCTTCTGTTGTGGGACTTTAATCAGCCAAGTAACCAGCTCACCTTTTGCTGTTGAACTCTGTCATGGTCCTGGGCCGGTAGCTTCAGTGTTTTGAGTTTCTTTTGGTTAACTCTGTTTTATTGTAAGTTTAGGTTGTTTCTTTGTGTTTCTTAGGTTTAGTTTTCCCAGTTTATTTCTTTGTAATGCCTGATCCACTTTTTGCATTTTGGGCTTCGTGCGGGTAATTTTGGCGACCAGATGTCGTTTTTGAATTTGCTGTTTGGGTCTCTTTCTGTGGCTGAATAACTGCCTGTGTGCCAGTCTGAAGAGAAAAATTTCACATTATTACAGAGCCAAAAACCCATGACCATTAAAAAGAGAGACAGGAAATGGAGGAAAGATACAGGGATACGGCGAACCTGCCCCACCTGCACTGCAACGCGGCATGTGTATGTGGTCGCCGGCTTCGCCACTAAGCCACCCATGCCTGATCCCCTTTGTCACGTTTTCTGTGTTGGGTCTGCGTGTGTTATGTTGGTCACTTCCTGTTTTATTTTGGTAGTCTCGTGCTCCTTGTGTCATTAGGTTCATTTGTTTCACCTGTTCCCTGTTGTTTCCACTCCCCCCCGATTTCCTTGTGTGTATTTAAGCCCTTAGTTTTCCTCTGTTCTTTGTTCGGGTCCTCGTTGTTGTATACGTCCAGGTGGATGTGCCTGCTGTGTGCTTTCAGTTTTGTATTTCAAGTTTGAGTTTCAAGTTTTCGGGTTTTTTGAGTTTTCATGTTGCTGGCTCCAGACCAGCCGTGTGTCAAGGTGTAAATAAAGATTCAGTAAAAATTCAGCTCTCGCCTTCTGTCCTGCTCTGAGGTCCTCCCTGCCTTGTTAGCCACAGCAACCGTGACACTCTGTGTCCTAACTTCAACATCATGACATTCAGATACTTGGTTTGAAATCCAGCAGGTCATCTTGACCATGTCTTCATGACAAAAGGCATTGTGTTGCAGCCATGTGGCTGATTAGACGTTTGTTGAACAGGTATACCTAATGAACTGGCCATCAAGTGTATATTCTATTTTGTTCGCTCAGTTTATTTTTTTGCTCCTGGACCTTTCCCATTGATCTTTTTACATTTTTAAGAAGAAGAAGAAGAAACAGCCTTTATTGTCCCACAGAGGGGAAATTTGGGTGTAACAGCAGCCGCAGTTATTATAAATATAAATAAAGATATAATAATTCACACTATTAAGAAAAGAATATATATAAAATCAACAAACAATATTAACCTTAATACTACTAATAATAATAACACTATTAACAATGTGCATGATGTGCCGGACTATTTACAGTATATTATATATTATCCTACATTGTGTAGGCTATTGTGGTTTTTGTTGGGAGCAGTGATGGTTATAAAGTCTTACAGCTGCTGGGAGGAAGGATCTGCGGTAACGCTCCTTTGTGCATTTAGGATGCAGCAGTCTGTCACTGAAGGAGCTCTCCAGCTCAGCAACAGTTTCATGCATGGGATGGGAGACCTTGTCCATCAGTGATGTTATTTTGGTCAGAGTCCTTCTGTCTCCCACCACCTGCACTGAGTCGAGAGGACATCCTAGGACAGAGCTGGCTTTCCTGATGAGCTTGTCTATCCTCTTCCTCTCAGCTGTAGACAAGCTGCTGCTCCAACATACTGCTGCATAGAAGATGGCTGATGCCACCACAGAGTCATAGAAGGTCTTCAGGAGTGTCCCCTGCACTCCAAAAGACCTCAGCCTTCTCAGCAGGTAGAGTCTGCTCTGACCCTTCCTGTAGAGCGCATCAGTGTTATGAGTCCAGTCCAGTTTATTGTTTAGGTGAACACCCAGGTACTTATAAGAGTCCACTATCTCAATGTCCACTCCCTGGATGTTCACCGGTGTCCGTGTGGTGGGTCTGCGCCTGCGGAAATCCACCACCAGCTCCTTGGTTTTAGCGGCGTTGATCAGGAGGTGGTTCCGCTGGCACCAGCCCACAAAGTCCTGAGTCCACTGTCTGTACTCTGAGTCATCCTCACCTGTGATGAGGGCAACTATGGCAGAGTCGTCAGAGAACTTCTGCAGATGGCAGCGTGGGGAGTTGATGGAGAAGTCTGCAGTGTAGAGGGTGAAGAGGAACGGTGCCAGCACAGTTCCCTGTGGGGCCCCCGTACTGCAGACCAGCCTGTCAGAGACACAGCCCTGTGTCCTCACGTACTGTGGGCGGTCAGTGAGGTAGTCCAGTATCCACTCGGAGATGTGGTGGTCCACTCCTGACAGTTCCAGCTTGTCTCTCAGAAGTCCTGGCTGGATGGTGTTAAAAGCACTGGAGAAATCAAAGAACATGATCCTCACAGTGCTTCCAGGCTTCTCCAGGTGGGTCAGAGCTCGGTGCAGGAGGTAGATGATGGCATCATCCACCCCGATGCCAGGCCGGTAGGCGAACTGCAGCGGGTCCAACGAAGACGACACCATGAGGCGTAGATGGTTGAGGACCAGCCTCTCGAGGGTCTTCATTAGATGCAATGTCAGGGCTACCGGCCTGTAGCTGCTAAGATCCTTTGGATGTTTGGTCTTTGGTACCGGTACCACACAGGAGGTCTTCCACAGTTGTGGTACTTTCCCCAGCTTCAAGCTCAGGTTGAACATGTATCCCATGATGCCACACAGCTGATCTGCGCAGCACCTCAGGAGCCTGGAGCTGATGCCGTCTGGACCAGCAGCCTTTCGCACCTTGATCTTACGTAGCTCCTTCCTCACATGATGAGTTGAGAGGGACAAGATGGAGGTGGGGGATGGGGGTTGTGAGATGGAGTCCTCAGAAGTGAAGGGGGTGGGTGATGGCTGAGAGCTGAGAGGTGTGAGGTCCCAAGAAGAAGAAAGGTTGGCAGTCATTAAAGATGGTGGGGCTGACAGCAGGGGGGACTGGGCTGGGGGAGGGGTGGGTGGCTGGTCAAACCTGTTAAAGAACTGGTTCAGGTTGTTAACCCACTCTAAGTCTCCCACAACCCTAGGGCTTGGTTTGTGGCCTGAAATTGAGTTCAAACTCCTCCAAACCCCACTGATGTTGCTCTGCTGTAGCTGGTCCTCCATCTTCTTCCTGTAGATGTTTTTTCCATCCCTGATTTTCCTTCTCAGATCCTTCTGCACGGCTCTCAGCTCCTCCTTATTTCTTGATCTAAAGGCTCTCTTCTTCTCCTTCAGGAGAGCCTTTATTTCAGAGTTGATCCAGGGTTTGTTGTTTGAAAAACACCGTACCCTCCTGGTGGGCACAGTGTTTTCCACGCAGAAATTGATGTAATCAGTGATGCAGTCCGTGATGCTGTCGATGTCCTCCCCATGAGGGGCACAAAGCTCTTCCCACACAGTGGAGCTAAAGCAGTCTCTCAGAGCTTCTTCAGTCTCCTCAGACCATTTCTTCACTGTGTGTGTCACAACTGGTTCTCTGTGTACCAAGGGTTTGTACACAGGCTGGAGATGAACCAGGTTGTGATCTGAGCCCCCCAGGGGAGGCAGAGGTGATGAGCTGTATGCCTCCTTGATGTTGGCATACAGTAGATCCAGTGTGTTGGTATTCCTGGTGTGGCAGGTGACATACTGGGTGAAGGTGGGGAGAGTGGAGGACAGGGAGACGTGGTTAAAGTCCCCTGAGATCAGAAAGAGGGCCTGTGGGCGCTGTGTTTGGAGTCTGCTGGTAGTAGCATGGAGGACATCGCAGGCTGCAGCAGCGTTAGCAGAGGGCGGCACATACACAGTTATCACAATAACATGTGAAAACTCCCGAGGAAGATAGTGCGGTCTCATACCAACAGCGAGCAGTTCAATGTCCTTACTGCAGAGCGTCTCTTTGATGGTTAGATGTCTGGAGTTGCACCATCTATCGTTTACAAACACAGCCAGACCCCCGCCCCTCTTCTTACCACTCTCCTTGGTTCTGTCGGCACGGATCAAATGAAAGCCGTCCATGTTTATGTGTGAGTCCGGGGTTAGCTCGGTTAGCCACGTCTCCGTCAGGCACATGAGGCTGCTCTCCCGGTAGCTCCTTTGATGTCGCGTTAGCGCCGCCAGCTCGTCCACTTTGTTGGGAAGAGATCTCACGTTTCCCATGATGATGGATGGGATGACGGGCCTGTACCTTCTCCCCTGGCAACGACGACCTATGCCCGCACGTCTCCCGCGTCTCTTCCTTCTCAGTTCGCGGGGAATATCGAGTCGTTCTGCAGGAGTAGGCACAGCGGAGCGCCCGATGGAGATCAGCTGGTCCCGAGAGTAAACAATAGGAGCGTGGCCACTCTCGCAGTCTCCAAACATAAACACCATAAAAAGGGTAAATAAAAACAAAGTTTTCCAGAAAAAAGTCTGCTCCATCATGAGGAAAAAGAGCAGAAGATACAGAAACACAAAAACACATCTAATACTAAACAAAATGAGAAAAAACACGGAATTAGTGCGGAGCTGCTGAAACTGGCTGCCTGCTCGCGCGGCGCCGGAAGTAAAAAAAAAAAATAAAAAGTATGTTTTCAGTTAGTTTTTCTTGAATATTCAAAAAATCTAATTTCAATCTGTCCAAAAATCTTCAACTTTAAGAAAGTCCCCGTCTATTGTTTTCCTTAATAAATGCTGCAAAGTTGATTTCTTTTAAATTGGTGAACAGTGTGAATATTTAACGGTGATGAGCCGTGTTCTTCTGTTTGTTCTATGGAAATCTGGCCGTTTGTCAGAATAAGGAGCCGTCTGCAATATCTGGAACAGCAACAACATGGAAACTGCAAAGGCAGCTGGAACCAACTGTACTAGCACCAAATAAACAATACACAACAAACCACTATAACAAAGTCATGAATATGGTTGCTAACTTCATAATCAGGATAATGGCAGTCTGATACACAGATGATTGTTTTGTTTTTGCATCGAGGCATGCATTAGATTGTTTTTCTTCTTCTTCTGGCGATTCATGAGCAATCAGAGCAGAAAATAAACGTTCATTAACGAATTCATGCCGGTTCATGTACACTGACTGTAAAATGTACACTTATTAATGAAAAGTGCTTCACTCAACTCATTAAAACACTTGAAAAAGTTCAGTTAAAGAGCGTCTCCATATTTATTACTCAGCTCAGTAAAGTCAAACTTTAGAGTCACAAATGAATAATGTTTAACAATCAGTGGGCTCAAGGCTGCTGTTGACATCATTCGAATTTAACGGTGCAGTTTGCATTTATCCCGAGAAGCATTTCTTTTCTTATCAGTGAAGGTATAAATCTTGTTGATCGTAGTTCATCCTGTTTGCTGAGTACTGAGACATCAACCTGCAATGCTACTGCCAAACATGTCTACATTAGTATGGATTTCTCATAAAATATCAAACTAAAGGGCACTACACCAGCTTTTTCCTTCATTTCCTTACTTTCACTTATAAAGAGACTGGAGAAACTTATAGATGTCAACCGAATGTAATAAAATATTTATAATCAGATATGTCGCGTGAGATCCTTCCCACTGTCTTGTAGGTGGTCCTGGCCTTTGCTTGCAGACGGCTGGCTGACACGGCATCAGCTAATGCAGTTTACCTGGACCTTCCAAGCTCAGGTGACTCAGATATTCACCTTATATCGGCCATCTTTGGTGTGTGCGCATGTCTAATGTGTGGACTCCCTCTTTGTCACATACCTTCAGGCAGTATGTAACCAATGGGTTCCAGCACAGTATGAGGGGCATCACAGACGCATGAAAGAGATACAAAAAGATAAGCAAAAGTGAACACAAGTTGGGCTTTGGGGAAATTAGACCTGAAGCATGTGTGGCTTCTAAGTGCACAATTTTAAAGGGCCTTGACGCGACTGTAGCTGTGATCTAAATAAGTAAACCTGAATTAAACTGAGCATTGGTTTTACCATGCTTTGCTGATGTGTGAATGGTTGATCTCCATCTGGTTGCTGGAAGCACCAAAGCAGGTAGAATACTGTCACATACTGGGGGCAAATGTTGCCTCATACTGATAGACTAAGGGGATGCAGTGGTGCATTTAATGGCTCAGTTTATCCCTTTTTCTGTAGCAGTACCTCAACACCAGCACCACCCACTCCCCGGCCCTCGAACCGTCCCTTCGGCGTCCGATTGAAGAGTTCACCCATGTGGCTTTAAGAGAGAAAAAAACACAAACATTTATATTTTTGTGGTTTGACAGCATGAACCCATGCTCAGTCCCTCCACCTCAATTTGTTGAATGAACAACCAAACAAATATTGAATGGCTGCTCGGCTGAAGCACGCTGAACAGCGCGTGAACACAGATGCAAATGTCACAGGAGTCCAGTTAGTCTCTCATTCGCTGCTGTGTAGGTACTCTGGAGCCTGCCAGCTGCTGTCCATCAAACACAGACACACTCAGCCCGCTGACATGAAAAGGGACATTTCTGATATTTTCACACACACCCTTCTTTTTTCCCCGGTGATTATAAAAAGCCATTTTAAAGACACACTGAAAAAACTTTGACTGTGGAAAAGAATAAATGTGATTCAAGTTTAACTGTAAGGAAGAAACTTTTAGAAATGTATAAGGATCCACAACCCTTCATATCGAGGAGTTAAATCTGTGTTATCGTGCACAGACGGCAGAAGAGGAGCTGTCACAAAGTGCTCTCCCCTCTTTTCTGAAGTGTCTGTTTCTCATTAGCTCATGAGTAATAGAGCCTAATTAATATGGGCAGTGCAGGGTGTGACAGGCTGAAGGATGGCGTCTCTCAGCCGCAGTCATTTCCCCTTATCTCCATCAGACACTCAGCAGCTTCCCCCTCCTCTTTCACACTCTTTTTAGTGTAGATGGGAGATGAATATGACAGCATGTTAATGGTCACAGGGGTCACAATCTGCTGCATTAAAAAGAAAAATCATAATCAGCACTCAGTGTGATGTCATCTGGAGTCATTTTCCACCACTGACATGTGTTGCCTGCTTGGTTTGGTTGTGTGATATCACTGACAAGATGCTATTCATTATTCATTCAGGAGTTCTGGAGGTGATCAGGAAATTCAGTGCAGCCACTAAAAATAGACCCGTGTTTTCTGTCAGCTGAATTTTGATCTGCTTCCTGAGCGGCTGAGCTCAGTTACAGTCTGAGCTTCTTCAAGTCGTCAGGAGAAGTATTGGAGTGTGACAGATCAGAAAGAAAACAGCACAGAGGGTTAAATGTACAACACTAATACTAATCTGCCTGGTATCATGTATCCACTCTCTGATGATGCTGACGATGCCCAGATCAGCACTCTGCTGTGTTGAGGCTCTCATCTCTTCAACATGCTGCAGTGCTGTGTGTGTGTGTGTGTGTGTGTGTGTGTGTGTGTGTGTGTGTGTGTGTGTGTGTGTGTGTGTGTGTGTGTGTGTGTGTGTGTGTGTGTTTTCAGTTGCTCAAGTCCTTTCTGATTGTAAAGCAGAGGGGCTGAGGGTGGACCTTATAATGTTTGCTGTGCCAGTACAGAGGTCCAGTACTCGTCTGGTTCTGAGTGGTATCATTGCTTTTTGGGGGTAAAATAAAACTCATTTTGACCAGTGAACTTGTGCCTGTGTGTTCTTTGCTTGACCTTATTAAGGACTTAATCTCACTTCATGTATCCACTATGAAAGCTGTGTGATGGGGCTAAAAAAGGTAATAAACACTTTGTGTATGCGAGAAAAAGTAATTCAAACTTAGAATTATAAACATAATCATTATTATGGTACTATTTATACTATATGTTTATCAATGTAAAAAATATCATAAAGGTACAAATGTTAACAAATGCTTCAATATAATATTAACTGCAACAACGATCAGCTAAACCTCTGTAATCTTTTACCTCAGGCCATAACAGTAATCTGACTGTAATCCTTTTCACACCAATTTTACCAACAAGCAACAGCATCAGTAACAGATAACAGTCTTACAAACAATGCTGCTGTTTAGTAATATGAGCTCATCTTTATGCAATCAAGACAACTATACTCTATATTCATCTTCGTGCCATCACTGAGACGATGGATTTGAATCTTTCCATGCACATATAACGCCGTACGCTTGATAATATGATATGTGGCATTTTCTTTGATTTTTAAAGCTGCACTACCCTTTTTATATGTTCAAAATGTCACACTTTTTTTTCCCCTCTTAATGGAAATGGATTCCTGCAGCCGCTGGGAAAACGAGGAACTTGAACTTTAAAAGATGGAAATCCAATCACGCTGATGATAGTCATATTTTATCTGAAGTAGCACAACATTATAGCTTGAAGCTGTCATTCCAAGCAGACTCAACTTGTCAGCTTAAATTAATGCCGTATAAAACACAAATATGGGACAGTATTATTTACATGGAAACTTCACTGAAAAGCAGTGCAAAACAACAGATATCAGATATTTTTCCTGCAAGCGAGTGAAAGTCTGATCATAGTAAATCCTCACGTTTATAAGGAGGTCCAGTCTAGTTTCTGATGGCACGTAATATGGAAAATGTTTCTGCAGTAGCAACAAGTAAAACGTATTTCCTGAGTGCTGCAGGCATCAGATCATTTGTCATGTTGCCAAGAAGTTGAAAAAACAAAACACCTATAGTGATTTTTTTATTACCAATTTTTATTTATTTATTTTTTGCTTTGACAGCATAAACAACATTAGTGTTTTTAATGGTCATGGGTTTTTGGCTCTGTAATAATGTGAAATTTTTCTCTTCAGACTGGCACACAGGCAGTTATTCAGCCACAGAAAGAGACCCAAACAGCAAATTCAAAGACGACATCTGGTCGCCAAAATTACCCACACGAAGCCCAAATGATGTGAGTTCTGTATTCAGTTCCCTGCAATGCATTTATCCAAAAATGTTTTTTCTTTGCATTGTCACAGGGAGGCACTGGGATGGAGCAGCAGCAACTCTTTTTTTTTTTTTTTCTGTCATGTCTGGTTGTTTTCACAATCGGAACGATGATCCGAATGCAATGATGTACCAAACATATTGTCTTTTACAAGAACAGCTCTATAAGTTTTCTATAGGCTATTCTTGTTAATGTTTGTATTTTTATTTTTTATTTGGTTATTTATGCCAGGCCTGACAGGCAATAAGGAAAGGGATAGAGAAGGGGGGGGCAAACAAAAAAAAAAACAACAAAAAAGGGGGGGGGCAAAGGGGAGAAAGGAAAGAAAAATACTCAAAGATGTACATACATACATACATACACACATTCACATGTCTATGTATATACATATACACACAATTGCAGCAGCAATTCTAAGTGGTGGCTCTGTACTTGCATCTGGCTCTCTCCACACATCTGTGCATTTCATTACTTAAGAGCCATCACAGCATCCTGTTCCAATCATGGTGCATCATGCATAATGCTGCTGTTTTATCATCTTTTACTGAAGTTGAGTTTAGTTGTAATACATTCATTTACCAGTGTCTATGTACAAAAGGCATTATTCTCATTATACTCATTTTACAGTCTTAAGTGTCAGTATTAGCTAAATTCAATCATGGATCCAAACATATGTTTAACCAGATACAAAAATGTTTTTTCTTATTATTTTTTGCTACATATGTGACAATTACAAATGCAAATGCTGCATGGTGCCTCTTCATTTTTGTTGCGTCGCACCGGGGAAAGCACGTGCGAAATTATTGCAACCATGTAGAACTGAGAGCCCGAGGCATAGGCGACATATGCGGCTGCATGGGGCCCCCTGACCACCAGGGAGCCCCCAAGCTCACCTATAGTTTTCATGAAACTTCTTTTTTTTTAACACGCCAGTGTCGTAAAACAAGAAAAAACTATCACAACACTCCAGAATCGGACAGTTACTAATTTAATAGTACTAATAATAATACTGCTAATAATACTAATTTAATGAGTAGACTACTTGCTGATTGACTTTGTCACCTGCATTTGGTAGTTTGGGCAGACATGCGCACTGGCAGCGCTCCAAGTGATCTTGTGGAAATGTCAGGAAAAAAGGACAGGTCCTCCTGGGGCAGAAAACGAGAAGATTGGAAGAATAAAAAAAGACAAGAATACAGAGGTATGTTTCCACGAGTTATTACAATATGTTTAGTTGTTATTCAACTCCAAACAGTTATGTAGTTAGCTTTCACTAGCTGGCTATGTCTCAATGCAGACTGAGACTGGTGTCTTTATCATGTCGCAGATGTCTATAAAAAAAACCACAACCTGACAGTCTGTGTCAGCGACCTCAATGCTGAAGTGGTGTGCGTGGATCTCATTGTCATGGTCCTGGGTTTAATACCCAGCATTTCTAGTTTTTGGACTTTCAGTTTACTGTTTGATTCCCAGTTTGTCTTTTTGCAGTCTTGAATTTTGTACTTTTTCTGGCAATTCTCTGTTTCTTGTGCTGTAGTTTAAGTCCTCCTCTTGTGTTCTTGTTCATCTACAGGTGCAGGTCATGAAATTAAAATATCATGAAAAAGTTGATTTATTTCAGTAATTCCATTCAAAAAGTGAAACTTGTTTATTATATTCATTCATTACACACATTATTTCTTTTAATTTTGATGATTGTAACTGACAACTAATGAAAACCCCAATTTCAGTATCTCAGAAAATTAGAATATTACTTAAGACCAATATAAAAAAAGGATTTTTAGGAATGTTGGCCAACTGAAAAGTATGAACATGAAAAGTATGAGCATGTACTGCACTCAGTACTTAGTTGGGGCTCCTTTTGCCTGGATTACTGCAGCAATGCAGCATGGCATGGAGTCGATCAGTCTGCGGCACTGCTCAGGTGTTATGAGAGCCCAGGTTGCTCTGATAGTGGCCTTCAGCTCTTCTGAATTGTTGGCTCTGGTGTATCACATCTTCCTCCTCACAATAGCCCATAGATTTTCTATGGGGTTAAAGGTCAGGTGAGTTTGCTGGCCAATGAAGAGCAGGGATACCATGGTCCTTAAAGCAGGTACTGGTAGCTTTGGCACTGTGTGCAGGTGCCAAGTCCTGTTGGAAAATGAAATCAGCATCTCCATAAAGTTGGTCAGCAGCAGGAAGCATGAAGTGCTTTAAGACTTCCTGGTAGACGGCCACGTTGACCTTTGACCTCAGAAAACACAGTGGACCAACACCAGCAGATGACACGGCACCCCAAACCATCACTGACTGTGGAAACTTTACACTGGACCTCAGCCAGCGTGGATTCTGTGCCTCTCCTCTCTTCCTCCAGACTCTGGGACCTTGATTTCCAAAGGAAATGCAACATTGACTTTGATCAGAGAACATAACTTTGGAGCGCTCAGCAGCAGTCCAGTCCTTTTTGTCTTTAGTCCAGGCGAGACGCTTCTGACGCCGTCTCTGTTCAAGAGTGGCTCGACACGAGGACTGTGACAGCTGAAACCCATGTCTGCATACGTATGTGCATGGTGGTCACTGTTATTGTAATGCTGTGTACCGCCACATGGTGGCACCCCTTTCTTATTGTGACTATTAAGTTACCGTTTTCCTTCGTGTTCTGTAGAGAGAGAGAGATCTAACCTCTGTGTGTATGCGGAATGGTGTTTCTCAGTAGCGTGTGGCTTAGCCAGTGTTTTATTTTGTTTTGCCGTTTGGAATAAACCACCATTTTGTGGAATATTACCAGTGGTTGCTCTTTTAGCTATCCACCTGCACACCTCCGTGGCTGGCTTCACCTCACCTCACGTTACATGGTTCTTGAAGCACTGACTCCAGCTGCAGTCCACTCTTTGTGGGTTTTGTTCCACAGTCCTCTCCAGGGTGCGGTTATCCCTATTGGTTGGACACTGTTTTCTACCACATCTTTTCCTTCCCTTCTCCTCTCTATTAATGTGCTTGGACACAGAGCTCTGTGAACAGCCAGCCTCTTTAGCAATGACCTTTTGTGTCTTGCCCTCCTTGTGTGAGGTGTCAAAGGTCGTCTTTTGGACAACTGTCAAGTCAGCAGTCTTCCCCATGATTGTGTAGCCTACAGAACTAGACTGAGAGACCATTTAAAGGCCTTTGCAGGTGTTTAATTAGCTGATTAGAGTGTGGCACCAGGTGTCTTCAATATTGAACCTTTTCACAATATTCTAATTTTCTGAGATACTGAATTTGGGGTTGAATTAGTTGTCAGTTATAACCATCAAAATTAAGAGAAATAATATATCAATCTGTGTGTAATGAATGAATATGATATACAAGTTTCACATTTTGAATGGAATTACTGAAATAAATCAACTTTTTCATGATATTCTAATTTTATGACCAGCACCTGTAGTGTAGGTGTTGTAGTCCCTCAGTGTGCCTGCTTCCCTGTGTTGTGTCAAGTTGGCCTTTGTTTCCATGTCTATTTCCTGTTTTATTTTGGCAGTCCTTTGTATCTTGTGCTTTGTATTCGGTTCTGCTTACCTTGTCTTGTTCAGTTGTGCTCCCTGGTGTGTCCTATCTTCCTGATAACTTCGCGCTCGTGTGTGGGTATGGTCTCACTTAGGTAGTGTGTTTCCTGGTTCCGAGTTTTCCTGTGTATTCCTAGTTGTTGAATTGTTGAGCTTTTGTTGAATTTTGTTTGTTGAATTATTGAACATTGAGCTTTCCTAGTTACCTTGTTCCTTTGCAACCTGCAATAACGCTGTGTATTTCTGAGTTCACGTTTTGCCTCCCTAGTCCTGTGTTTGGGTCCTTATCCTGCCTGCCACACTGCAGAATCATGCCACTTGTATGTCAGGGTTGTTGAATATTTACAAAGTTCAGTGGATGGGACAGGCTAGCTGGGCATATCTCGGCTTTATTCGTGCATCCATGTTTAGACATAGCTGTGCATTTGTAAGCTGTGGTGGTTTACAGCTGGTTTACTCACTGTTCCTGTGGTGACAGCGTTTTGTTTTCACACTGTGGTCAGGTTTCATGGATAGACTAGTAGACCTTGCTTTCATACCTCATTTGTGGTCTTGGGGTGCCACCATGCCATTTTGTGGTATAACAGTATAATAACATATTTACTGCACTTCTTTTGGCACTGTGCCCAGTTGCAGACCACTTGTATTCGATATTATATTGTATTACAAATGGCTTATTTATTAGTTTGTAATTAGGTGCATAGTTTACATAGTTATGCAAAACTATACACCTTTTGGATGAAACCAGCATGTCCAACATGTCCAGAAGCAGGTCAAACACCCTAAATCACATATTTCCTAAAAAGCCTGTGCCCTCTAGATTGGATATGGCATGCACCATACTCCTCAATGTCATGGACATAACATAGTTTTACAATGTGTATCATACTGCAATACATTGTTTTTCAAAGGGCTTGTGTACATGGAGCAGAGCAATGCATCCCAAAAAATTAATATTCACCTTCAGCCATCCAGCATTAATAATGGTTAAGCTCAGGTATCAATGAAGTTGTATGAGGGGGGTCCCAAATCAAATTTTGCTCAGGGCCCCTTAGAGGCTTGGGCCGGCACTGGTACAACTTTTGGCCTCTGAAACGGTCGATTTGAAGATGAGGACCAGAACTGCGACCACTCGCAGTCAGATCCCATCTTTAAAGCGACTTTGATGCATCAAGAAAATGATAAGACTGAGTTAATCAGCTATCAGAACGAATGGGGTCAACTTGGCAATTTCATCTAGCCTGTCTGTGATAATCTGCTGCTGTATGTGTACATATACAGAAATTCAGATTAACTACTTCTGTTCAGAGTCCAGCCAGAAACTCTACAAATAGTGAATTTGCTTTAGGGTGGCAGTTGAAGTGCAAAATGAGTCGAGTCCCCTGTTGCAGTGCAATCACTGAGCAAGCACAATGTCTCCTAGATGCAGGGAGGTCGCTGTCCTACTTTTACTCCAGAATAACTGAGACTTAAAACTTGGATGTAGCTTCCAGGTTGTGAAAATGAAAATTATGCAGAATTTCCTTAAACCTGCATTGAATCTGAAGGTCACCAGATGGTAATAAAAAGATTTCTAGTCCTAGTCCTCAGATGCCCCCATCCTGTCACAGCTTTTTTTTTTTTTAAACCAAAATGTCTGGTGAAATTGCTAATCTCAAGGCTTCAGAAACCAGTGGGTGACATCATAGTGGCTACATCCACCTTTACACAGTCTATGGTTAAGCTAGAGTGGAGAACTGTACACAAACAGATATAGCAGCTAGCACGATTAGCTAATGTACTGCCATAGAGGCCTGGCATTTAACGGTCAGTGTTAAGTACTGTAGATAAAGCACCAGCACCAACTTCTAAACTAAGAAGGAATCACAGGCACATGCTAGGAAAGCCATACATGTGGCACTACCACACGTCACAGGCTGCAATTCCTGCTCAATAGGACGTTATCTCTGTTACTGCCCATATGTTTGTTCATGCTGCAAGATGTCCTTCAACTTACTGCCTCCTTTAGGTTCGCTGGGTTTGAATGTGTGCATACAGTAACTGATGCCATACAGAGCCAGGCAGCCTGTGCTAGGCTACAGAACAAGTTCCAAAGCAGGGTAATGGTTTGCATTTAAAAGTATGGGGTGAGTTTAAAATTTTGTGAGACACACTTGGAAAAATAACCTCATCCATTTAAATACATTTCATCATCACACTAATGCACATGCAGCACCCTCTAACTATTTAAAAGCTCTTTTCTTCTTTCCTGTGAGCTTAACCAGACCAACATGTCTGGAAGAGGCTCCTTGATCTTTATTTTTAGCCACATGGCCAAAAACGTAACCGCACCACTCGGCTGTATCCCCAGGGGGAGCCCGATCTCACCACTCTACCGCAGACGGTTTGGATCGGGCTCATCTCTGGGGGGGGGATTAATCTGCTAAGTCCAATTAATGGTTGAGATGCCCCCTTCAAGAGCAGCTGCACTCAATGCGACCGCAGCCACACCCAACAGGAGCCACATGCCAGAGTGTGGTGTCTCAGCCAGCTAAACATATCTGCAGTTTGTGCAGTTCATATATTAGTGTTTCTAACAACTCTGTCTTTTCTCTGACGCTGCGTTATGTAACAAGCAGCCTGGAGCTATAGAGAGAGCATTGTCAGCATTTGGCATCATTGTGTGTCAGTGCATAGTCGTCTGTTGAGGGTACGCCAGGGCGACATACGGGGGTGGACACAGTAAAAGCTAACGCACAGCAGTAACAGCTACCCTTTTCTTTCCCTCTGTTCTTTTTCTGTTGCACTAATTTAATCCTTTTTAGAATATGCGGCATCTGTGTGAGGTTCATGAAGTACTAAAACCATCAAAAAGTTTTCTGCTTTTACAGGAAATGACTACAAAACAATGACAGGAAAGAAAACGCTGCTGGTTTAAGACAGTTTGACAGTTTAAATGTTCACTGGAGTTTTTAAGCATCACTTCAGAAGTCTGATTGTTCTTGAGCATAAAATTTCAGTCTAAAATTTGTGTAAAGCATTCATGTTTTATAATGTTTCCCTCATAATGTGGACATACTGTACATATAGCCACTCATGCAAAGCTTAACACAGTCGCTCTAGATATCCACCCAAGTGTGCAGGTGACCCAACCAACCAGAATGAATGAAGAGCACGAGCCTGCGCTGGTTTATCACTCCAGCTTTAACCTGCTCGTTTTTGTATCTGAGCCTCACTGCTGTATTTGTTTCTATCACAAATATAAAGCTATGCTGAAGGCTGCCAAGCATTACAAAGGATTACCAACATCGGGATTTATGGGAAACAGAAACTATTAGCTGATGACTTCTTTTGTGGCCCTCGACTCTAAACCACATCAAATATGTAAATCTTTAAAAGCAGGTCAAGAAAGAGACTAAACAATTCTTCTAATAGAGCTTTTATTTTAATTCCTTTTTTCTTTTTTGTATATAAATGAATCACAAATACACAAAGAAGATTTTTGATGAGTTGAAAAATCAGTTTTAATACAAACAGGGAATTTATAACAATAAGCTTAATAACAGGTTTAACAGATCAACAATATTTATGTATGTTTGCTTTTAAAAAATGATTTTTATGTAAATTAAGTTAAAAAACAAACAAACAATATACAACATTTTCTGGCATATGTAAGTCTTTAAGAATAAGTCAAGAAAAGAGCTGAACAAATCTAATACAAATTGATATGCATAAAAATTCATCATAACCAACACCAGCTATGCCAAATTGAAAACTAAAACAAAAATGTTTGGAAGCTATTTACACTCATCAAGTAAATGATAATTATATTAACAATATTTATCAAGGTTTACTTATCAAAAAAAAAATCATAAAGACTTCCACAGTGGAAAAACATACAACTTTGGGTAATTGTTGAGTTTAAACTGGCCGTAGGTGTGAGTCTGAATTGTTTCGTGTCTCCTTGTGTTAACCGTTAGTTAGCCAAGGTGTACTTTGACTATCGCTCAGTGTCGACTGGGATAGCCTGTAGGCCCCCAGTGACCCAAGTCAGAAAAGGAAATAAGAAAATGGACAGATGGAAGATTTGACTGCCAGGAAAGTAAAATGTAACGGATCAAATCCAATAATATCCCTCACAACTATGACTTCTTCTGTTCCCCTCAAAGTCAAACCTCTTGTCTAATACTGAATATATATATAACAAGTCAGAAAGAAAGACTATTTTCATGTGTTGCGACAGGCTGGCGACCTGTACAGGGTGTACCCCGCCTCTCGCCCTATGACAGCTGGGATAGGCTCCAGCCCTCACGCGACCCTTAAAGTGATAAGTGAAGAAAATGGATGGATGGATGGACTATTTTCATCTATGCATCAATACACATTTTGGTGTTTTTATGAAGACTTCTGACGTGCCAAAAACATGTAATATTGTTTAACTTTGAAAATAAACCAAAGTCCAAACCTACACACCTTCTGTGAACAGTGTAAGCCATGCTGATCTTATTTCTCACAGATCCAATGCTGTACAGCAAAACAGCCGTCGTCATTCCACGATCCCACGTCAGAGGAAACGTATTCTCCACAGTCCTGGTTTTTGAAGTCATTGGGCTGTCCAGGCAGCCAGTACCTGAAGAACAAGGTGAGAGAGAAATCATCTTCTCTTTAAGAAAATTTTCTGACCTACGCTGTGAAACTCAGTTTGTCTGTTACATTTGTAGATGTACGTGCTCTATGTAGAGTCCGGCAATCATCACTCCTATCGCTGTGTTTTCAAATGCATTCAGATAGGACGTTAATTTTAATGCAGTGAACTCCCTGCAGATGTCTAAATGTGACAGTACATTAAATCACCTCCTGATCTAATGGACCAGGCCTTCCAGTTCCCATCCCTTCCTTACATTTCCTGCTGCTGAATTTTTGGACAGATACTAAATAGATTTAGGCAGAGTTTAGTTCAACGAGGGATCTCTGTCATCAACAAAAAAGATTTGCGGCCTGCGAGCAGTGTTAGTCTAGGATGGATCATGGTTCAGTTTCATGTGCCGTTAGTCAAGAATTCCCAAAACACAACAACATCTCATATAGAAGAAAAGTTGTGTACGTAAACTTACGCTGTGGTGACCGGAGTCCCGTCCACCCACGTCCAAACCCCCTCTGCAAGACTGTCAGTGAGGCCAATCCAGGCGTTCTGACTTTGGCCTTTGTCCAGTAATCCATTGACAAATAGCTGTTACAGTTACACAAACAGAAGATGAAAACACTAAAAAAATATTTTTTTTTCCCCCTCACGCCTCACATTTATTCACTGAAAAATAAAGTTTTCATCACTTTTTACCATGCTACACATTTTTAGCTCTCTGGAGGACAGCGGTACCTGCTCCATTGGTCCTGACTGAAATATCTCCCATCAGTTTTGTTTCAGACTGATACAGCCTGAGGATCCCAGCTGCTTTGGTGTGACCCTGACTTGCCCATCGGCAGGTCAAATATAAAGTCAAATTTGTACCATAATCCTAATAACCTGCAGAGCCATAAAGAGTTAGACATCTTTGTGCAGAAATCTGTGTCTCCAACATGCTACATTATATTCCTTTAATTTTTTCATTTAGTTCCATTATCAAATAGGATTTTTTGCATTTGCCCAACACTTTGTACAAACAGTGCTACAGTCGGTGCAAACCTCAGCTTTCCAGCTACCCAAGATAAAGTAAGATTGTAAAAATTTTTACAAGGCTGCAGATTCTTATTCTGGCGTTCTCTGTGTCACCTGCTCCTCGCTGCTGTCTATGACGAGCAGATCTGCTCCTTCAGCGATGCAGGCCCGTCTGCTTTCTGTCCAGTTTTTCTTCAAGGTTGAAACAAAATAACAGCTTACATCAAACTTTGTCCAGTGTGTCTGACAGGGCATGCCTGCGAATTGATCGCACGGAAAAGGGAGTAAAAAAATATCCAGAAGTTTAAGAACATCAAAATGCAGACTATTTTTACTAACAGAGGAAGCATACCTCTCAGTTTTGCAGTCATCTTGTTGATTTTCTTTTGCAACTCTTCTCCAGCTGCAGTCAGACGACTGCAGCTGGTTTGTAACTGTTCCTTTTCCTTCCTCAGAGTATTATACCTGGTTTGAAGTTGGTCTTTGTCTTTCCACAGTGAATTATAGCTGGTGTTAATTTGAGTTATACTTCTGTTCAGAGTATTGTGGCTTATTTGCAGCTGCTCTTTCTCCCTCTTTAATGAAGTGTAATTACTTTCCAGCTGAACTTCTTTTATTCTGAGTGCAGTAATAAGAGTGCTTAATGCATCCTTCACTCTTTGCAGGTTACTGTAGTTGGTCTGTAACTGCTCTGCAGCTGCTGTCAGGTTGTTGTAGCCTGTTTGTAACCGGTCCCTCTCCTTTCTCACGCGGCTCAGACCGGCCTTCATCTCATCTCGTTCAGTAATCGAAGAATTGCAACTCTGCTGCAGCTCGTCTCTTTCCTTTGTGAGGTCACTCAGCGTGGTCTGCAGCCGCCTCTTCTCCTCACTCAAAGCATCGTAACTGCTCTGCAGTCTGTCCCTCGCTGCAGTCAGGTTGTCTTTATCATTTTGGAGAGTCTCCTTATCTTGAGTCAGAGCATCGTAACTGGCCTGTGTTTGAGCTGCGGATGCAGGGCGGTCGCTCTCATCTGTGAAATAAATTAATTAATTAACAAATACTTGCAAGTATTTATATTTTTATTTCATCTGCTGGGTATAAAAGCAGTGATGGATGCATGAACAGATAAAATGTGTCATGGTCCTGTTTTATTTTAGTTTTATTTCCCAGTTTGTTGTGATGTTCTTGTCCCCTTCGTCCCTGTCTCCCCTGCATCTGTGGTCTTGTGTCTGTTTTGTCATTTTGTCTTGACCCTGACCTCCTGTGTTTTCATATTGAGTTTTATTCCTAGTGTTGTGACCAGTCTGCTTCTGTGTCCCGTGTCTGTGTGCCAGTCCCCCGTGTCAAGTACCTTGGTTAGTCACTTCCTGTTTTATTTTGCCAGTCTTGTGTTCCCTGTGCTTTGTGTTTAGTTTTGCTTCCCCTGTGTTATTAGTCTCATTTGCTTCACCTGCTGTTTCCTCTTGCCCGATTACCTATTGTGTATTTAAGCCCTCAGCCTTCATCTCTTCTTTGTTGCGCCGTCTTTAGTGTTCCCTCGCTGTGTGTGTGTCCGTCCCTTCTCTGTAGTTTTGTATTTAGTTCTGGTGCCCATCCAGCTCCAGTCTAGCTGAGTTTTGGTTTCTTGTGTTTTCTTAATAAATCCACCTTTAAGTTATATTTTTTGTGAGTCTGCATCCTGGGGTCCAATCCTGCCTGCCACACACAAGCCATGACAAAATGAAGCGTTCTGTTTTTAGCAACAAAAATAAATAACTTACAGAATATAAATTGTCCTATATTACTGAACAGCAGGGCAGCACACAGGATTCCAAGACATACGGTGACGCGTCTGAGGAGCCGGTTTCTTCTGTGAAAATTCACTGTTTTGAAAATAAGAAAACATTTTTCAATCTACAAAAAATCCCAGCTTTACTGAATGTAGACTGGAATGAACTTCTATGGATTAACCATGAGCTGTATTACTCAGTAAAGTGTAAATAAAAATAGCTGCTGTGAAATATGTTCAGAAAGAAGGACAGACGGCTTCTGAAAAGTGTGAAATCAAATTTAAAGCAGAGAAACTGATTCGTCTACATCTTATTTTGTGTCCCTGTTAGTCTGTCTGGGTGTTTATGGGGTGATGCTGTACCTTGAGTAATGAGATGGTTCTCCACATATATGGTGTCATCAATTTCCATTGTATCCATGCTGCTGATCAACTGTCTTTGTTCTGTTCAACTGAGACATTTAGAGATATTTGTATTAGGTTTGAGACATTGTCCTTAAGTTTACCAAAAGTAATTGTTTTACATTAAATTACACTGACTTTAATTTTAAATGTAATTCTACTGAAAGTTCACATTTGATTGAGTGTAAAATAGTTTCTAAATATGCACCCACCTTGCTCTTCAATCTGCTTCGTAATGCAGCGTTCGCAAAAGGATTCTGCTTCTGACCAGTGAAAATAAATGAATGGTAATTCAACATTATTTATTCTGGTGATAAAAGGATGTCCCGCGCCGTCGAACACTCGACATAAACTGATTGGGCCCGGAAGGAAACTTTACAAATGCACATTCTCACATTCGAGGTGCCTCCCGGTCAGACTGAGCGACCTTCTTCAGGCTGCAGACTTCCACCTCCGGTGATTTCTGTTCCCCTTTCCCACAGATCAACTCCTCACAGAGGTTAAATGATTGAGGGTGTGAATATGCTGAGATTCAAGAAATTTAAAAAACTGCGAACTCAGTAGTGCACACACACACACACACACACGCACACGCTTATTCTGTCCACGTTCTTCCTCAACACTGTGAGACAGAAACAAATATACAGAAACTCAAAGCAAATATGTGCATATTTATAAGGAACAAGGAAAATGGTTAGCATGCTAACATTTTTACAATGATGAGATTACAGATGATATTTGATCATATATAAATACTATATTCACTAGTTTAGCATTACCAAATTGGCTAATTACACCCAAAATAATGTGAATATAATGTTATTTGTAGCTATATTGTTTTTGTTTAGCAGGTATTTGGTTGCATCCTACAGATATTAAAAACATGTGACAAAGTTATTAAAATTGCTCCAGTTTCACACACAAAAATGATGTATGAACATTTTCAGACACTAACAAACATCAACCGGAGATCAAGCAGCCTTTGGAGAACCTATGAGAACCTAGGACTACACATAATAAGCTCAACTCAGTTCTACTCAGTTTAATCTACTGAGATCTCTTGAGAGTTGGTGTCACAATTATACAATCACAATGTGAAATATGCAGTGTAAAAATCACTATTAGCTCCCAGAAACAATTCTAAACAAAATATACACGTTTTTGTAAAGTTTCAAAGTGTTTTCAAAGTTCATAAGTGTTTCGCTGTTTTGCTTGTAGTTTATGTTCTTCATCTTCAGTTTCTCAGTTCCTTTTCCTCAGTCAGAGAAATGTAGCCTGTAGTGCTGGAAGTCAGATTCAGTGTCTGAGGTGGAAAAGTGAAGGATGGATCTGAAGGATCTGAATCTGGATTTGTTAAACTTCATCACTTGTTTGATTGTTTGGATCCACCTTCATACGTGAACAAAGAAAACCAACATCTGAGCACGTGGCCTTATGTGTGCAAATTACTCCTCTTTAAAAGAAGAATAAAGATGCAGCAGTGATACTGACAGGAAGTGCACCGATTCAGTGCTCTGGCTCTGATTTTAGATTTCAGTTCACATCTTCAGTATGGTTCATTTTTAGCACTGACTCGCTCAACACCTCCTGGTGTGCAGTACAACGCAAAAATACCAGTTTCAGTTCCGGGTTCATTTCTGTCACTTCATCCTGCATCTGCTTCAAAAGTCATCAGCTGTAACACCTGCCAGTTTGTCATCCAAGCATGCACTTACCTCCGTGAGCGAGTCACTAATAGTCCTTTTCATCGAGTGCGTTGCTCCTCCATAATCCCAATCTCTTTTTTTAATCCCAGGTACAAAGATGAGTCACTGGGCTGTGTCGCGGGCATCACAGCTCTTGTCCAGCACCAAGGAGGAAAAGTCTAAAATTATCTGCTTTTTTTTTTTTTTTTAAACTTAAGCTTCAGATTTCAAGCAGCATCCTTGATCCGTCTTGTCACAGTTTTCCTGGAGAGGAGCACGTTCTCAAAAGCTTCTTTTTTTTCCCCCTCAGGGAATATCAGCGCAGAGTTCACCACACAGAGTCTGCGCTCTGTGATAAGCTCCCCGTCAGAGAATGACCTGCTGTCTTTTACGTTTTTGTGGGAATCATGAAGCTGGTCTTCACTGTTCCAAGTCTGGATGTGTAAAGCTCAGTAAAAAGTCCCTCAGATGTCCGTTCCTGCTCTACGTCCATCAAGTTCTTGTATTTTTCTGCATGTTAAGTCTCGTAATGGCGATTTAACTCTATATTCTGCATCAATCATTTCAGTGTGAGATGACATCTTTTGGAGCTGACAAACCAAAAACATTGGTTCCACTTACATTGTAATTTGCCCACACAAACTGTAAATAATAAAAAAAAATTAGAAGTCACCTTCAAAATAAAAGCAACAAGTTATATTGTGATTTTTCACCAAATTATAAAAAAATTATTAAGCCGTTCTCTGATGGGGAGTTTATAAAAGAGTGTTTGGTGGCTGAAATGGGATCAGCTGCATGACGTGTACCTGTTTACATTTGCAGTTGACCTCATGGCTGGATGTGGCCTCGGGGCGTATAAAGCCCAGGTCTGCTGTAGTCCTACCAGCACAGTGAAAGTTGGTGTTGTTTTTCTGTGCTAGTTAGTAAGTAAGGATATTCACTTATCTGTGCATCTGTGTCCATGACTACCTGGCTCGTATAACTTTCATGTACCAGTATTTATTTATTCTGTAATTAGATGCTCAACACTTCTCATCACTTCATCTTCTTTCACTGCTGTATGCCGACAACAGCTCTGCAAAACATCTTGATAGAAATTAATGCTACTTGGTGTCAAACTGGGTTAATGGTTTTAGAATAGGGAAGTGGAATAAAATCATCTGGAAAATGTCTATGAAAACACTTCTCTGTTTTGGCATTGATCAACATTAGGTTACATAATCAATTAAGTAAATGGTTATAACACAAAGTCCCTGTACACAGAATTAAGTTACACAGTGATGTTTCCCATTAGTTTTGGCCTCCACACAGGGGTGTCGCTAGGATCCAGCCTTGAAATCTTTTGGATTTTCACCCAATAACAGCACAGTTTTTAACTTATTTACTATATTTTAATGTGAAATGAATATAAATGTCAGACACTGTGTGCTAACTAAAGACTGAACTCCCAGAAGGATGCAGGAATAAACCATCAGAGTGATCTGAGTCCTCTTTGTTACCGTACTTTGTTTTTATTTGGAGCAGCAGGAGTAACACCTGAAGTAGTCTTTGAGAGTCTGGATGCTGCCAGCATTTAGTTCCATTTTTAAATGTTATCAGCTCTGTTAGCTTCTGCTTCTGTTGTGCCATAATGAACTGCGTCACCGCTGTCTTGTCTTTTGGCTTGCTCACCTCTTGTTTGCCTTTCGCAGATCTCACAAAAAGAACTGTTCATTAAGGGGCAGGTGTATTCAGGCACCTGTTTGTGTCAGGGGTCCATGTGACCCTGTGTGTTTTTGTTTCGGCTTCATTTGTCTGTTGTGTTCTGGGTTTCTCTGGGTTGTGGGGTTTCAGTTTGTTATTTCTAGTTCCTCATGTTTCCATGTGTCAAGTCTGCGTCTTTTTTCCCCGTCTGACTTCCTGTTTTATTTTGACAGTCTCGTGTTCCCTGTGCTTTGTGTTTAGCTTTGCTTCCCCTGTGTCATTAGGTTCATTTGGTTCACCTGTTGTTCCCTGTTGTTTTCACTTGCTCTAATTACCTTGTGTGTATTTAAGCCCTCAGTTTTCTTCTGTTTCTTGTTGCGTTGTTGTCTGTGTTTACCCTTTAGCTGTGTGTCCTTGAGTTTAGTGATTTGGTTTGTGTTTTCTCCCAGGCTTGGCTTTCTGCCTTTTTGGTAGCTTGGTGGAGATTTTGGGATTTTGTTCCTTGTTCCCTCTGCAAATAAAGCAGTTTAAGTTTAGTTTTGTCTCCTGCGTTTGGGTCCACTCCCCCCAGCACACAGCCCCAGCTGTGACAGTTTGTCACCTTTTATATGAGCGAAGTCACGTCTGACTTGGCTGAAATACAGATGCCAAACAAACGTGCTGAACAGCACTGCAGGGTGGGTGGGAGGGTTTATAATGGTTTATTGTGCCAGTATATAGGTTCAGTTCTTATCTGTTAGGTCAGGTTATTGAGTTAGGTTTTGGTTGGTTCAGCAGTAGTTTTGAGTAGAATTCCAATAAGTTGACCTCTTTTAAAAAAGTTTGCTCTTTTTTGGTCAAATATTTGGGTAAAATGAAACACTCTTGAACAATACACTTGTGCCCACGTGTCCTTTGGCAGCCCTATTAAGGATTCAGTGTATCTGTTATGAAAGCTGTGGAAAAGCAGTGAAAATTGTTCTCAGCTTCTTGAAAAAATTAAACTGCCAGATGTCAAGTAAGGTTTTTTTTTTTTTTTTTTTTTTAAATGAACTCTACTGAACATTTGAAAATGAAGAGTCTGGCATGTAACTTTCAACTCTAGAACATTTTGACCCCTTACCATTTTAAGAATCATCTGTTAAAATAAACCCCTTTTTTCTCATGTTTCATGACTTTTCCTAAAATTGGCTTATTCATAAATTTAAAAAAAATTACTACCACTTATACCTAAAACTGCCACCATCAATTTGACACCACAAGAATCAATGAAAAACCACTATTGCATGCTGGGTTGCCAAGCAACAATCATTATTTACGCACATTTTGACATGAAGACTGCCATAACGTGAGTCAGAGCTAGCTAGATGTGACTGATACATAAATATACATAGTGGACTGCAGTTAGATAAATGATGAATAATTAGTGTGCGGCTGAACAGGTTGTGCTAAAAAGGGATTTCTGGTTTTTAAACTGTTGTAAATGAATTGTTGTCCTTTAATCTGCACGTCTCAAACATTTCTCTCATGAATGACATCAAGTCATTTTGAGCCAGAATGAACATTCGTGTCACGAGGTGGATGCTGCAATCATTTTTTTGGTAAAGTGACTTTTAAATATGCTATCCTTTATTTTTACAGGTAAAAACTCACTGACAGTAAAAATGTCTGTTTTCAAGAGAGATCTGGCCAAGAGGGTAACAGAGGTTGCAAAAAATATATGGCAACCAATATAAATAACAATGTTTTAACTCTCTAATGTAATGATTTAAATCATTAGCAAAACTAATAAATCCCCTAAAAATTAATTCCTATTTGGCTCCCAGTTTGGCTTCCTGGTGTATTCTTTGGTTGTGGATATTTGTGTCTCATGTTGTGTGTTTAGTGTTTACCCTCTGTCCTTGTGTCAAGTTCATGTGTCTTGGTTTGTGTTTCCACTTCCTGTTTTATTTTGGTATGCCTTGGTCCTTGTGCTTTGGGTTTAGATTTGCTTCCCGTGTTTCCCTCCCAGCTGTTTCTCATTATCTCATTACCTAGTGTGTGTGTGTGTGTGTGTGTTGTCTGTGTTCTCATCAGTTCTTTGTCAGGTTGTTGTCGTCCGTTCCACGTGTGGTGGTGTGTCCGTTTGTTCCACGTCTTGCCAAGACGAGTCTGTTCTGGATTCTAAACCTTGTTTTGTCCAAAGAGGATTTTTCCCTTTGTTGTTTGGTCTCATCAATAAAAGACATTTTAATTAATGTCTGTTTACGAAGTCCTGCTTTGGGGTCCTATTCTGCCCGTCACACCGCCTGATATGACAAAGTCCAATTGAGTATAAAATTTTAGTCAAAATTTAGTCGTGATTTTAAGTTTCAACTATAATGTTTCCCTCATAATGTGGACATGCTGCACATAGTTACCCATGCAAAGCTTAACACTATTGCCCTACATATCCACCTATGTGTGCAGGTGGCCCAACCAACCAGAATGATTCGTTAATGCAGTGATAAGAACACGACCCTGCACTAGTTTCTCATTCCACAGTCAGCCGTAGCTGCTGAAATGCACGACCACTTTGAAAGTCCTTCTGCAACTTACTGAACCTTTATCCATGTTTTCATGTACAAAAATTAAAGTGTTTGTATCATAATGTAGTACAAACTGAAGCAAGCTCGAGTCTTCTTTGGTGAGCAGCCTCAGTTTCAAAATATACCGATCACTCCGAGTCTGCGCAAAGGAAAAGCTTCTAGGCAGCACATGAACGTTACCATTCCAAGTAGGCCTCAGTGTTTTCCACCTGCCTCTGGCATCTGCACATTAAACAGTAAACCAAGTAGCTATGTTTTTAATCCATCCATCCATCCTTTCTCTTCCCTTATCCTTTTCAGGGTCACGGGGGGGGGCTGGAGCCTAACCCAGCTGTCATTTTTATTTGTTATTGGGTTTTTTTACAGCATAGATTTTTTTTGTTTTTATTTTTAACTGCTGACATTTTGCATTATCTGCTAAATGTTTTAAATGGTTCCATGTCAGCTTTGATCAGTGTTGTATTTTTTTTATCCTATACACATTTATTTATTCAAGCACAATGAAAACTTGTTTTGTTAATGAATGTACTGTAGGCATACAGAAGATGGATAATTTTGGACTCATACACATAAAAGACTTATGTGTATGACCTTGTAAAACAAAGGCTACCCTTCTTTTAGAATAATTCTAATTAAGCTTAATGCCACAGTGTCAAGGTTAGGTACTGAGGACTGAAGCAGACGCAGAGTGGCGGGTTTAGTGCAAGGTTTATTTTCAGTGACTCAAGAGCACAGAGCAGGTAGGCCAGGCACGGGGAGGGGGAAGACTGGGGACTCCGGTGACCAAGGTCGAGAGAGGAGCTTCGGGTGCGGTGCGGCGGACCCGCAGAGAGGCGGACACGGAGGAGAGGGATCTGGTTGTGAGCTTCCCAAGGAGATCTCCGCTCGTCGGGCGATATCTGAGTACACGGAAAACACAGGTAAGTTTTCAGGGTTAAGACAAGGAGATGTGAACATCAAGGAGCCGAAACTAACTGTTTCACAGTCAACGATCCAGCGACGACTGACAGTCTACTGCCAGCTTAAGTAATGCAGGAGGATGAGCTGATCGGCAACAGGTGTGGAGATTGCTGCTCTGAAAACCAGCCCACGAGGGAGGAGACCTCTCTACCACTCCAGAGGGACGCGCCCACCAAAACACACACACCAGAAAGAAAAAGGAAAAAACAGAATACACACCCACTAGCCCGGGACCGTGACAGTACCCCCCCCTCAACGGGAGCCTCCCGGCGACCCAAACTTCTCCGGGTGCTGTCGACGGAAATCCCTGACCATGTCCTTATCCAGGATGTCTGCCTGGGTCACCCAGGACCGTTCCTCGGGTCCGTATCCCTCCCAGTCTACCAAATACTGGAAACCCCGGCCGCGGCGACGGGCATCCAGGATGCGGGTGATGGTATAGACTCGTTGGCCGTCAATCAGGCGAGCAGGCGGCGGAGGAGTAGGAGGGGGACACAGGGGACTGGAACGAACAGGCTTGACTTGGGAGACATGAAAAACATTGTGAACACGCATGGTGCGAGGCAATTTCAGGCGAATGGAAACTGGGTTAATCACAGAATCTACTTCGAACGGACCAATGAAGGTGGGGGACAGTTTTCTGGACTCCGTTCGGAGAGGGACGTGTCGGGTGGAAAGCCATACCTTCTGGCCGGGTCGGTAGTCGGGCGCTGCGGTCCGGTGACGATCGGCCAGCCGCTTGTTTTGCTCCTTGGTCCTGAGTAGTGCCGCTCGGGCGGCTCTCCAAACCCGACGGCAGCGGCGGAGATGGTGCTGGACCGAAGGTACTGACAGATCCTCTTCGACGGCCGGTAACAGCGGCGGTTGGAACCCCAAGGAGACCTCGAAGGGGGACATGCCGGTGCCACCAGAGGTCAAGGAGTTATGGGCGTACTCCACCCAGGCAAGTTGGGAGCTCCAGGTGGACTGATTGGTTGACACCACACAGCGAAGGGCCGCTTCCAGCTCCTGGTTAGCACGTTCAGCTTGGCCATTTGTCTGGGGATGAAAACCAGAAGATAGGCTCACCTGGGCGCCGAGCGCAGAGCAGAATTCCTTCCAGACGCGGGACGTGAACTGTGGGCCTCGGTCAGAGACGATGTCCTCTGGAATACCATGCAAGCGAAAGACATTGTCTGTTAACAACCGAGCAGTCTCTAGGGCGGAGGGCAACTTGGGCAGAGCTATGAAATGTGCAGCCTTGGAAAAGCGATCTATGATCGTCAGAATGGTAGTGTTGCCGTTAGAGGGGGGTAGACCGGTAACAAAGTCCAGGGCTATGTGTGACCAGGGTCGCTTAGGAGTGGGCAGGGGTCTCAGAGACCCAGAAGGAGGGGAGTTAGATACCTTGTTCTGCGCACAGACGCTGCAAGCCGCCACATACTCTCGAGTGTCCTTGATAAGGTGCGGCCACCAAAATAGTCGTTGCAGGAAGGAGATGGTCCGATGGACCCCGGGATGACAATGGAACCTGGCTGTGTGTGCCCACTGTAACACTCGAGCCCTGACCTGACTGGGAACGTAGAGGCGGTTGGGCGGTCCGTTTCCAGGGTCGGGTTCAGTTTGCTGGGCAGTCCGGATGAGAGACTCGATTTCCCAGGTGATTGAGCCCACTATACAGGAGGCGGGTAGTATGCTTTCAGGCGGGTCGGCATGGTCAGAGGTGAATTGACGAGACAGGGCGTCTGACTTGACATTACGGGAACCAGGTCTGTAAGAGATCGTGAAATCAAAACGAGCAAAAAACAGAGCCCACCTGGCTTGTCGGGGATTCAGGCGCTTGGCAGACCGAAGGTAGGCCAGGTTCTTATGGTCGGTCCAGACGAGGAACGGATGGGCCGCCCCCTCCAGCCAATGCCGCCACTCCTCCAGGGCCAGCTTGATGGCCAACAACTCGCGGTCACCCACGTCATAATGTTGCTCAGCATGAGAGAGACGGCGAGAGAAAAAGGCACAGGGCCGCAGTTTACCATCCACCCGCTGGGAGAGCACGGCCCCCACTCCCGCATCTGAGGCGTCCACTTCCACGACGAAAGGGCTAGCGAGATCCGGCTGGATGAGGACCGGGGCGGCGGCGAACCGGGCCTTGAGGGCTCTGAATGCTGCGTCCGCCGGCGGGGCCCACTGAAACGGAAGCTTAGGAGAGGTGAGGGAAGTCAGAGGCAGTGCAAGTGTACTGAAATCCTTAATGAAACAACGGTAGAAATTAGCAAACCCCAGAAACCTTTGCAACTGCTTTCTGTCTGCTGGTTCCGGCCAATCCAGGACCGCTTTGACCTTGGCAGGGTCCGCCCTTATCTGTCCTTTCTCTATAATGAAACCCAGAAAAGGAGTCGACACGACGTGGAATTCACACTTCTCGCCTTTGACGAACAAGCGGTTTTCAAGGAGGCGCTGGAGAACTTGACGAACGTGCCTCCGGTGCTCCTGCAGGGATTTTGAGAAAATCAGAATGTCATCCAGATATACAAAAACAAAGTGGTTAATGAAGTCACGAAGAACATCGTTGACCAGAGCCTGGAACACAGCCGGGGCGTTAGTTAACCCAAAGGGCATGACCAGATACTCAAAGTGTCCCAGGTGGGTATTAAAGGCCGTCTTCCATTCGTCCCCCTCGCGGATCCTCACCAGATGATATGCATTCCGGAGGTCGAGCTTGGAAAAGATAGTCGCCCCCTGCAGGAGCTCAAAGGCAGATGTTAGCAAAGGCAGAGGGTATTTGTTCTTCACTGTTATCTTGTTTAGCCCACGGAAATCAATGCAGGGACGGAGGGTCTTGTCCTTCTTCTCGACAAAGAAAAAACCAGCGCCAAGAGGGGACGAAGAGGGTCGAATGAGACCGGCAGTGCGAGCGTCGGTGATGTACTTTTCCATGGAGTCACGCTCTGGCTTGGAAAGGCTGTAGAGGCGACTGGATGGCAGAGGGGCCCCAGGCAGTAGGTCAATAGCGCAGTCATACGGGCGATGTGGAGGTAGTGATAGAGCCAAATCTTTGCTAAACACCTTGGCCAGGTCATGATACTCGGGAGGAATAGCTGTCAGATCCGGTGGCTCGGGTTCAGGGAGGGAGGAAGCAAGCTTTACCGAAGGAACAGCGGATCTCAGACACTGCTGATGGCACAGGGCACTCCATCCTGATATGTTGCGAATGGACCAGTCGATACATGGGTTATGTTGGCTTAGCCAGGGGTAACCAAGGATGATGGGATTCTGTGGGCACTCAAAAAGATAGAGTGAGAGATGTTCAGTGTGATTTCCAGAGAGAGTGAGTGACACCATTTCAGTCTTATGGGAAATTTCAGACAGTCTTGCACCATTAAGGGCGGAAACCAGGAGTGGTTTAGTGAGTTTTACTAGTGGCAACTTGAGGTGAAGAGCTAGGGTGCGATCAATCAGGTTCTGTTCCGCTCCGGAGTCGATTAGAGCTTGAACCGAGTGACTCAGGTGAGGGAGGCTAATCTTAGCAGGTAACAACAATCCCAGCTGGGGGGAACAGGAGCTCTCCTTGCCCGCCAGTAACCCCACCCTTACTGACGGGCCCCATCTTTTGGTCGCACCGGACAGGAATTGATGAAATGCCCTTTCTTCCCGCAATACAACCACTCACCCCCCGCCAGTCGCCTTCTTCGTTCTGCAGCGGTTAGCCGTGCTCGCCCGAGTTGCATGGGCTGTTCATCCGAGCCGCTGGACGTCGCGTCGACTCCGTCATCCTCTTCCGGGACCTCACCGCTAGCCCCCGGCAGGGCGTGTCGAACCGCAGGAAGGGGACCGTACCCGCGGGGGCGGCGGCGCTCTCTCATGCGATCATCCAAGCTGATACACACCGAAATCACAGCCTCCAGAGAGTCGGGGAGATCCCTGGTGGCCAATTCATATTTTAACTCTTCACACAGATTGTTTAAAAACACTCCGCGGAGGGCTCTCTCCTCCCATCCTGCTTCCTCGGCCAAGATGCGGAAATCCACGGAAAAGTCCGCTACGCTCCGCCTCCCTTGTCTCATGTTAATTAATCTCTGAGCTGCCGCCTCCGGGCTGGTACCTTTATCAAACACCCCTTTGAATTTAGACAGGAATTCTAGGTATGATAAATCAGGGTGAGAACGTAATACTGCCTGCCCCCAGGCCAGAGCCCTGCCTCGCAGTAATGTGACCATAAATCCTATTCTGGAGCTGTCAGAGGAAAAAGTCCTCTTCTGCTGTCTGAACACCAGCGCACACTGAGTGAGAAAACCGCCACATTTTTCTAGCTCACCGGAGAAGACTTCGGGGGTAGGCAAAGGTCTTTCGGCCGGCTCTGCGGGTGCCGGGGCGGCAGCTCCAGGTGGTGCCTCAGACGCCGGAGGAGACAGGGGAGAGAGACTGGGTGAATTAGGAGATGCAGTGGTTTCGAGCATACCTTTGAGATCCGCCAGTTGCTGTGTAGTGGCTCCCAGTTGGCTCGTGATCAGGCGAAGCATGTGGTCGTGCCGTTGGAGCGTCTCCTCCTGTATTGCCAGTGCCCGGTTTACGGGATCGGTGTCTGCTGAGTCCATATCCTGGCTGGATCGTTCTGTCAAGGTTAGGTACTGAGGACTGAAGCAGACGCAGAGTGGCGGGTTTAGTGCAAGGTTTATTTTCAGTGACTCAAGAGCACAGAGCAGGTAGGCCAGGCACGGGGAGGGGGAAGACTGGGGACTCCGGTGACCAAGGTCGAGAGAGGAGCTTCGGGTGCGGTGCGGCGGACCCGCAGAGAGGCGGACACGGAGGAGAGGGATCTGGTTGTGAGCTTCCCAAGGAGATCTCCGCTCGTCGGGCGATATCTGAGTACACGGAAAACACAGCTAAGTTTTCAGGGTTAAGACAAGGAGATGTGAACATCAAGGAGCCGAAACTAACTGTTTCACAGTCAACGATCCAGCGACGACTGACAGTCTACTGCCAGCTTAAGTAATGCAGGAGGATGAGCTGATCGGCAACAGGTGTGGAGATTGCTGCTCTGAAAACCAGCCCACGAGGGAGGAGACCTCTCTACCACTCCAGAGGGACGCGCCCACCAAAACACACACACCAGAAAGAAAAAGGAAAAAACAGAATACACACCCACTAGCCCGGGACCGTGACACACAGAGTATTATGGATTACCAAAATCTGTTTTATGTAAAACAGAAATTATTATTTATCATCTACATAGCAAAGATGACTTCTTCTGTGGCCCTCCACTTTAAACCCCATTAAATATGTAAAACTTTAAAAGCAGGTTAGGAAAAAGGCTAGGCAAGGTAATTCTTCTAAAATAGCTAAATAGCACATTTATTAATGAATTCAATTTTATTTATATAGCCCCGAATTACAACAGTCGCCTCAAGGCACTATAAATTGTACCCCTGCAATAATACAGAGAAAACCCCCAATTGGGGAGGGGACCAGAGAAAACTACAGTCTGACATTGTTTTAACAAAATTACACACCGATTCAATAAGAAATTTTAGTGACTTCTGATTGGCATAACGGGTCTTCAACTCGGGTACTTGTCCTTGTCTTTCTCTGGGTCAGAAATGCGATGAAAACGGGCGTTGAAGCCAGCCCTTGGATTGCACTTGGTGGACCGTTGATCTTGGCTGGTTGGTTTTGATTTCTCTCTTTTTCTTTTTTTTTCTCTCGATCAGAACCGCAGAATATAGCACTGATCAGAACAACAATGCCTGTAGGAGCAAACCAAGATGGTGACGCTTTGGTGACATCATCACAGAAAAAAAAAAAGCATAAAACAAAGCATGTGAAGATTACACTGTGAAGTAAGTCATTATCTAGAGATTTATGAATGATCAAGCTACGCTAAAACACCACTGTGCGCCATAACAGGAAGAGGAAGTGGTGCAATACCGCAATGAGAGCCAGCACCAAGTGAGCTCAATTATATTTAGGCAAGTTTTCTTATAGATAATGATTTTTATGTAAATTAAGTCAGAAACCAACAATCAAGTTCAAGTAACTTTATTTGTACCGAAGGTAAATTTGTTTTGATGCATTAATGTCCATAAAGAATGCCAACACCATGCTACAAAAGCATTTACAACTGGTCCATGATCATGATCCGCATCAGGAAGCAGAGAGGTGATCACTGAGTCATCTGCATACTTAATTATGTACCTGTTCTGATAGAGGTTCTGACACTTACTTCTATAAAGAACAAATAACAGTGGAGAGCGGACACATAATTCAGCATTATTTATTTTACAAAAAAAAAGGATCCCCCAGATGTTAAACACTTGATATAAACTGGTCAAGAAAAAAATACCCAATACAGATCCTCCGTAGGTCCACATTCTCACATTCCAGGTAATTCCTGCTCAGATTTTTTTAAGGAAGCAGCTAATTTTCTTCTCCCGTTGACTGAACTGATATCTTTCAGGTTCCAGACTTCCACCTTTTGTGATGTCGGTTTCCTTACTGACTGGAACTGTAGTCAGTAAGGAAATAAATCACTGTACAGCACACACACACAAAACTGAGAATATTCATTATTAAAAATGTATTTTTAAAGACATATCAGTTTCTAAAATTTTTATGTTTTTTTTCTGAAAAAAACAATCACTTACTTATTCTGTCAGTGGCAAAATCGTGAGAGACAGAGACACATATACAATAACAAAAGTGTGCGTTTATAAGTAAAGAAACCATTTCATCAAGCGTGTGTTTGATGACAATAAAGGCTTCTGATTCTGAAAACGGTTAGGTAAATTATGCATTAGCATGCAGACATTTTTACAATGACAATACCACAGTCATAAGCTGATATTTGATCATATATAAACACTATTGTCATGATTTGGGGCAGCACGGTGGCGCAGTGGTTAGCACTGCTGCCTCACAGAATACCATCTGGAAGGGTCAGTCGAGAGTTATAAAAAGTGGGCTTAGTTCCTCCATCCTGACTTGGTAAAGTAACATAGCCAATCAAGGCAAACAATTCAATTTTATTTATATAGCACTAAATCAACTTCACCAAAACAGATGCCTAAAGGTGCTTTATATTGTAAGGTGAAGACCCTACAATAATACAGAGAAATCCCCAACAACCAGATGATCCCCCATAGGGGCAAGGACCTGGCAACAGTGGGAATGAAAAACTCCCTTTTAACAGGAAGTAACCTCCAGCAGAACCAGGCTCAGGGAGGGGCAGTCATCTGCTGAGACCGGGGAGGGAGGCAGGACAAAAGACACACTGTGGAAGAGAGACAGAGATTAATAATAATGATTAAATGCAGTTGTATTTTGTCTCATATGCTCTGTTGTTGGATATATCGTCGTATTTGTGACCACATCAAGACCAATTCCTATCAGCTTTGTTGCTGAAATGGCTGCAAGAAACTCTAATTTTATATTTGCAAGTCTGTTAACTTACACGGTCTGAATTTGTGTCGGCTTTATTTCCTGATTTCAAAAACCCTAAACTTTATTAATATAGTAGCTCATGCCCACTGAGCAAAGTGCTTAAAGCACTCACACATGCATACAGCACTTTGAAAATTAAACTACTGTACACACACACACACACACACACACACACACACACACACACACACACACACACACACACACACACACACACACACACACACACATCACTGCTTTGTCTCCAGCACTCGTGTTGCTTTCAGTCTGTATTGTGTCTTTAACCGCTTCATATTTTTCTCACAGTATGCTTTTATCTTCCTGCTGGTACACTTATCCATAATTGTGACAGGCTGGATGCTGCCAGCTTACCACGCTGATAAACAGCATCATGTGACTGCCTATCCTGACTGCTGATGTCAGGCTAATTGAATCCAGATAATGGAAAGATGCCCTGTGTATGCTGAACTTGCTCGTCAGTACAGGGCCCGGATGGAAACCTCTTCCACTTCCTATGGGCTTTCAGTCATGTTAAAATGTCCAACTTTACATGCAGCCTCATACATAAAACATTTTTGGTTTTTTGTATTCACCATTTTATATTGTATTATTAAGTAAGTGGTCACTTTGAGTGACAGCTGGGTGCTGTTGTATCTTTTTCAGTCTTTAGTTGTCTTAAAAGGCAATCAGCTGAAATCATCTCATAGATGATGTCACTCATTTCCTGCTAAGTTGAAAACATGTTACAGGACCCTAACTACTGGTTATGTTCCTTCTCCCATTGGTTGTCATGGGCAAATATTTGTAGGTTTACAAAAACACTGTGTCTGCATGCAATCCTAGTTAATCTTTGCTTCATATTAGATGTGACTGCACCATAAAGGAGTCCACTGTTCAGTTTTTACCATAAGTAAATTTTGCTTAAAGCTTTACTGGAATGGAACTAGCATTCCATTTAATAAGAGTTAATTTATGTTAACCAACCCAGCTAGCATGTTAACAGAGTTAGATGATAACTCCCAAGTTCAATACAGTCGCATGAGATTTTAAAATACCCAAGATAACAATGGCTAAAATACCAAACTCAAGGCTCCTGTCCAAAAAACAATGGGTGACCTCACACAATGGGTGCCCTTTTTCAATATAGGACCAAGGGCCCAGACTTGGAGGTGCTGATTCTCATTCCCGTCGCTTCATACTTGGCTGCAAAATGCTCCAGTGTGAGCTGAAGGCAACCACCTGATGAAGCCAACAGAACCACATCATCTGCAAAAAGCAGAGATGAGATTCTGAGGCCAACAAAGTGGAACCCTCAACCACTTGGTTCTGCCTAGAAATTCTGTCCAGAAAAATTATGAACAGAATCGCTGAAAAAGGGCAGCCCTGGCGGAGTCCAACACCCACTGAGAACAGGTTCGACTTATTGCTGGCAATACGGACCAAGTTCTTGCAAAGATTGTACAGGGACCAAATGGCTTGCAGTAACGGGCAATCACAAAAGCAATCACCACAGGATACTCCAAGGGACACAGTCAAATGTCTTCTCCAAATCCACCAAACACATGTGGATCGGTTGGGCAAATTCCCACACACCCTGAAATATCCTCAAGAGAAAAAAAATGATCCAGTGTTCTGTGACCAGGACAAAAACCACATTGTTCTTCAAGGATCCGAGGTCCAACTCTCCTTTCCAGTACCCTAGCGTAGACCTTCCCATGGAGGCTGTGGAGTGTGATCCCCTATAGTTGAAGCACACCCTCCAGTACAGACCAGCACCCCAGTCTGGCAATCCAGAGGCACTGCCCAAGATCTCCAAGCAACGTTGCAGACACATGTCAACCAGGACAGCCCTAAAAAATCCAGAGCCTTTAGACTTTGAGGAACTCAGATCTCATCCATCCCAGGGGCCTGGCCACCAAGATAACTCAGTGACTCACCCCTGGTGATGGGTGAGTTGTCCCACTTGTCCCCAGACTCTGCTTCCTCTACAGAAGACGTTTCAATGGGATTAAGGAGGTCCTCAAAGTATTCCTTTCCCCACCCGACTATATCCTCAGTTGAGGTCAGCAGTACCCCCCCACTACACAGCTTGTGAATAGAGCACTGCTTTCCCCTCCTGAGTCACCTGATGGTTTTCCAGAATTGCTTCAGTCTTTTTCTATTGCCTCACCAAACTCCTCCCAACCCCAAGTTTTTGCTTCAGTTATCACCTGAACTGCATTCTGCTAGACCTGCCAGTACCCGTCAACTGCCTCCGAAGTCCCAGACTAGCCAAGCCCGATAAGATTCCTTCTTTAGCTTGATGGCACACTTCATCTCTGGAGTCCACCATTTTGTTTGGGATTGCCACCATGACAGGCACCAACCACCATGCAGCTGCCTCGGCAATGGAGGTGCGGAACATGGTCCAATTGGACTCAATGTCCCCATCCTCCCTTGGAATGCTGTGAACGCTTTTTTCGAAGGTGGGAGTTGAAGATCTCATGGACTGGGGCTTCTGCCAGGCATTCCCAGTGCACCCTCAATATACATTTAGATGTGCCAGCTTAGATTACCACCTGGTAGTGGGTTGGATCAGGTGGTGATCAGTTGACAGCTCAGCTCCACTCTTCAACCAAGTGTCCAGAACATACGGCTGCAAATCTGATGACATAATTACAAAATCGCTCATCGACCTGCAACCTAGGGTGTCCAGATGGCACGTTCACTTATGTTCGAACATAGAGCTTGTTATAGACAAACTATGATTTGAACAGAAGTCTCACAAAACCCTCCACCATGCTATGGTGACAGTTTCCGGAAAGGATCAAAGCATATATCTCTTTCAAAAGGACCTGATGCATTCATGTAACAAACATTTCTTTTTAGTTCTTATGGAACCAGACCCGAGCTTCTAATCTTTGTCTGAGAACAATGTTAATGCTTCACTGAAAACAAGCCATTTTTAAGCTTTCTCCATTCCTCATCATGAAGAATTTTTATGCAGCTGCAGCACAGACATCAGCCACAGTGGCAGCTGTAACAAAGTGCTGGGAAAAAAAGATCTGGGAAAATGTGACCACAAAAATGTGTCATTTGTCAAAATTTTCAATATGTCAGAAATGGCTGTCGAGCAGACATGCCAGGAGTCGTACCAGCTGATGTTTTGATTTTTCTAACTGCTGCATTAGACATTGTGGAGAAGAGACAGGCTGTCAGGGAAGCTGCGGTGCAGTTTTTAAGTATTGATCCCTCTCCCCATGCGGAGCACTTAGCACCGTCTCGTTACTGTTTTAGGAAACACAGTGCTAAGTATTTCTCCGGCTCAGACTGAACTGATTGAACTCCTTCTTAGAGAGAATGTGAGTGCTGAATTAAAGCTTTGCTGTGGTTGATTTCAAGCCTGTCATAAAACACAGCATCCAAAACACACATTCATAAAGTACACACACATGCTGCACTATATAAACCAGTTCAAAGGTTAAGTGATTTACCTGGACAAACTACACTGAATTTAAACTCCTTTTACAGAATCTTGGCTAAGACATCAGAGTCATTGATGCATTCAGATTACAAACAAACAAAAACACCACCCTGTGTCAAAACACCCATAAAACACTGCCACATAAAAGCTTTCAAACGGCAGCAGTCCAGCAGTCTGAAAGATTAGGCAGCCAAGACAGTATAGATCTTGGCAAAATGACAAATTAACTGCTCCTTATTGAGTGTGCCTTAAAGTCCATCATAATCACAATTCATAATCATAACTTTTAGGTATGATCCTCATACACACTGACCAGTAGTATTAATGTTTAACAGCAGAATCAAACATTCAGTGATACATGGGCATGAAAATTCTGCTGATGTAGCAGGTGTGGCTCATCCGTCACGTTTTAAAAATGTGATTTATATGATTTATCAGGTGAATCACAAAACAAGCACAGGGTACATGTATTGTAGGAAAATTTTAATATAAAATGTAATCACTGAAAGAGGAACATATTTTTTAAATATAACTTAAATGATTAATTGATTCTTAAAATAGTTGTGGTTTTTCCTGGCTCCAGGAAAAGCTGAAAAAAATGAAATGAACGTGAAACTCTGATAAAAAACATAAAAGGGATGCGAGTTACGCCCGTAATTCTTCCCAGACTGAAGCTACAGTGCATTTCTTTTTTTTAGAGCTAGAACATTTTCTTTCATCTTAGCTTTCTTAAGGGAACATATAAAATAAATTGTTGTGTGAAGGCTTTAATGCTGTAATATCATTCCTTTTGAAAGAACTTTAATTATAATGAATCTTACTTTAATTTCTTATAACACAATTTTTAAAAATAGCCAAGTTATTAAAACAAAAAATTATGAAACATTTCATTGCAAAACACAACTGTTAACTAATATCAAAAGGGCACTTAGTAGAGTGCATACCTCGCCCACCCAATGTTGTCATCTTCTATCATAAATTACTAGATCACAAAGACTAGAAATGTATTTTATTGGTTTCCAAAAACTGTAAATTATGATTTCATATTTTTATTTCAAAATTGAGATCCACATGAAATGATAATTCAGTTCAATTCAATTTGATTTATGTAGCAACAAAAAGTCACCTCAGGACATTTTGTATTGTAGGTAAAGACCCTACAATAATTACAGAGAAAATCCAACAGTCAAAATGACTCCCTATAAGCAGCACTTGGTGACAGTAGGAAGGAAAAACGTCCTTTAAACAGGAAGAAACTTCCAGCAGAACCTGGTTCAGGGAGGGGCAGTCATCTGCTACGACTGGTTGGGGGTGAGCGGAGGGACACGGGACAAAAGACATGCTGTGGATAAGAGCCAGAGATTAATAATAACTAATGATTAACTTCTTTATGAACACATAAAGAGTGAAAAAGAAATACTTAGTGCATGGTGGGATCTAACAGACGTGTTGATGGCTTGGAAGAAGTAATTATTGAAGTTAACTCAGAAAGAGCAATTGGAGACAAATATCAGTAGTACTGAAAGGAGCCATAGATAAAGATCCATGAGATGGTAATGAATCATTTTTGTCTAATGGTTAAAATTTTATTTATGAAGAAATTCATGAAGTCAGTACTATTTATGGTTAAAGGAATACTTGGCTCAACAGAGCTCTGAGTCTGTGTCAGCCTGGCTACAGTGCATTTGTGAGTTATGCCAGGGAGTCAGGCACTTCTGATTTGATGCTTTCTTTTTCAGAGGAGCCACAGTATACAGAGTCTGCTGCAGCGAGGATGTAAAACTACTAACAAGATAATCTACCTCTGTGGGAGTAGAGTTTAGGTAACTGCTCTGTGCTGTGGTGGCACATAGATAAATAGAACAAATAAAAATGTTTTTTTTTTAATTTTCCAATTAAGGTGATTAATGCAAAGAGTCAGGCTTTCAAATGAATTAAAACTGTCTGGATCTTTAGTTAATAAGTGGGAGTGGAAGATTGCTGCTACTCCTCCTCCTCGGCCTGTGCTTCATTTAAACTAACATATTCATCCTGCTGTAACCATGCTTCTGTAAGGCAGAATAAATCAATATTTTTAATCAGTTAATAAATAATTTACTATAAGGGACTTAGAAGATGAGACCTAATGTTTAATAATCCACCAATAATCCTAATGTTTTAATCTTTGGTGCAGATGAGTACGCTATATTTTTCTTTCTTAGTGAATTTTTATGATTAATCCATTTGTTGCTGATTTTAGCTTTGTTTTTTGGTGGTCTGGGAGCAGGCACTGACTCTATGGGGATGGGTTTTGGGGGGATGGCAGGAGAGAAGCTGCAGAGAGGCGTGTAAGACTGCAACTCTGCTTCCTGGGTAGTAATATTTTGAGGGGGTTTGATGAATTTGGCCAGATTTCTAGAAATGAGAGCTGCTCCATCCAAAGTGGGATGGATGCCGTCTTTCCTAACAAGACCAGGTTTTCCCCAGAAACTTTCCCAATTATCTATAAAGCCCACATCATTTTTGGCACAATGGCATATATAGTCTGGATATATTGTATTCAGTTTATGCACCCAAATAGCATCCTCTAAAAAAATTAAATTAAAAAAGAGAAACTAACATTTGTGGAGATATGAATTGTATATGTGTGTGATTTTTGTGGTTTGTAATTCACTGTACATTATTGTGAGTATTTTAATGTAAAAAGAAAAAGACAGTGAATTACCAACACTAATTGTTTATGCCTGAGTACTAAATTTCATCACAATAGATGAAAAATTCACTGAGATATTTTTTCAGTTTTAGAGAATTTTTGGTGACCTTGAACTCCGACCTTGAAAATTAAATCACATGTTCTTGGGCCTTAGGAATATTTCCACAAAGTTTCATCAATTTTGGGTCAAACCCTTTTTGACTAATCCTGCTAACAGACAGACAGACAGGCCAACACCACTGAAAACAGCCTCTCCGCCTATGCGTGGGTGAGGTAATAAACTGAAACAAAGTGACACAAAGTTTGCAGTTAAAGTTTCAAAAAAGGAGACGTCACTAATTAAATGTGTGAATTTAGACACATAATCCTACTGTGAAAATATCTTCATCTGTTTAATGCAGTTTTCCTGTTTTTTCTTATTGTGCTGGATCATGGTCAAATCACAGCTGCAGACAATTTTTGTCAACCTTGGGCAGCCTCATCTACAGTGCCACATGCACGATACGGTTGTAGCAAGTTTACATGACAGATATTACAAGACTTCATTTTATGTGATATTTTAATCTGGTCCTTTAGCTCTGAAACCAGGTGGACTAGTACACTGCAGTGACCCAATCATTTTGCTTGAAAAGGAGAATCAGCAATAGGCTAGCAAGCTAATATGTAATCACTCTGCAGTCAAAGAACCCATTAACCTTTTTTCACTCACTTGAAAATCCCAGTCAGAGATTAATGAGATGGGCCTTCCAACCTCATATTTGGGTTTTTGTCACATCAAGGGTAAAGAAAATGTGGTTGCAGATGTGTTGTCATGTGCCCATTCTATATAAGTTATGTTTTGATACACTTGCCACTCCATTATATTCCAACAGTTCTGGTTTTTGTGTTTTATTAAAGCCTTAATTATACTTTTTGTGCTGCTTTTTGTGGTCTGCTAGGGTCCACTCACAGTGATGTAACTTTCATCAGCAGATGCTGAGCGTAGGGGTCCGTGCGGACCTCTGTGCACCTGCCTGTGTTTTATGACTGCAAAGACTTGTCCACAAAGAATCAACATTACAATGCACCAGCTTCACACGCGCCCCAGGCAGCAGACTTCAAAGAAATATAACAGGAATGACTGCTCGGCCGTCGGGTCTCCAGCTGTCCCTGCCTGCAGCGGAGTATAATCAGGGGTGGAAAACTGCATCCTCAGGATCCGAGGATGCTGGGTCATCAAGACTGGGAAGGAAGTATTGGTATATTTTATGATACAAAGAGGATTTAAAAAATATATATATATAATGACATTTATGAATAATAATGGGTTAAGAACTTAGAGCACCAAAAACAGATTGTATTCAGATTGGAAGAATATTTGCTTTGCTGATTACATGTTTGACTTTTGGATAAATTCATTTTTCATAAAACTCGTGTGGGATCCGTGTTTTCCCTTTGAAACTAGATTTATACAACTCTCATACTCCTATACTACAAACATGACTTTACAAATAAAATGCAGTTAATGTGATTAAAATATACATTGTCCAATAAAATGAAAGTGTGTGTAAAAACACTATAATGCGCTATGGCTCCATGTGTGGAGGTCTCCCTTTATTTCCTGTGCTAGAATAGCTGCAACAGCTGTAACAGCTCATTGCAAAAGCAGAACTAAAGGAAAGCTGGTGATGGCAGTAACAAACTGGAGTTCAACACCCCCTGAATGTCAGCACTTCCAGTCTGAGGTTATTTAAGGCTGAACTGCTGATTTAAACACATTTGCTGGATTCTTTTTTTTTTTCCATGACAAGATAATGCACATGAAGCTGGAGAAATAATAAGCAAAAAAACAAAACAGATTAGAGCAAATACATGCCAACAAAACATTGTGTATACATATATTATGGGCACATATGATATGTTGCACAAAAAAACTCAATCAAATGATGAGATTACAGGATGCCTGCTAAGCAGAGCAACTTTCAGCAGTTAGATTTTGCTGACTTTATTTTTAAGTTGTTTGCAGTTTCTTCAGTAATGATTCAGCCCAAAATGTCAATAATTAATGTGTGTTTACACTGAATACATAATTGTATATTTATAGAAATATTTATATCAATTAAATCCAAAATGAAACGCTGCTTTAATCTAAACTAACTTTACTTTTAGCCACTTCAGCAGCATCTATGCAAATATCTGTTGCTGTGTCCGCACTACCTTTAAAGTATGTGTGTGTTATACTGTATATAATATACAAAATATTTACTTGTAATGTTAGCATTTAGAAACCAAAGGATGTGTGTTTATAGTCAGCATGCAGCTGTGGAAGTCTGCTGAGTCACTGCCAAATGTGCTGGTAAGTACATTGTGGGGAACGACTAACCAGTCTGAGCTCAGGTCATGAAAACAGTATGGCCAGTATAAATCTAAATTGTATAAATAATGCTGGTTAAATGTCTTCAGCATCAGTGGTTTATCTACACATTGTTTTTAGCAGCTGAGTTATTTTTGTCACAACAAATAACATTATATAGCACTAAAATAATAATTTTCTCAGTCAAGACTGTGAGTAAAAACAGTAACTACACTGAAAATGTTACTTCGAATCAAGAATGAAGAAGTATTTGGACAGTCCCACAGTTTTCATTATTTTGCTTCTGAAAACGGGGAACTGTATAAAAAAGCTAAATGTCTGCATTTGAATCAAATCCTGATTGGTTGATTTTAAAATCTGCTGTGGTGGTGTCTTATTATCCAAATACCCAGGGACCTGGCTGTTTACAGATAAATGTAAGGAGTGATGATGAAAATGATTAAGGATAAAATTTAGATGGGGGTTGGGGGGGCTCAAACTTGACAAATGAAAGTGCTCGAGTGGAACCTGAGAAGGAGGAAAGGTGCACTGTTAGATGACTGAACAATAACCTCTGCTCACATCGCCTCCGGGCACGAAGCCCTGGCATACGATTCCAGCTCCTAAAAAAAGTCAGGGACGAGGCAGTGATAGGGGTGTATTTTCTGTCTCCCTCACCTCCAGGTGTTCCATGCACTTCGGGGAGCAGCTGAACGTCTGATTCAGCGCTCACCTTGCTGCTCTGTTAGATGCTCTCTGGGACCACACTGGCTTGTTTACCACATTCCTCTGGCAGCCAGGTCGAGTTTGACTGACACCTGTGGCCAGTGAGTCACAGGTACAGGCCCGGTCTCAACCCTGCGCAAACCCCCACCAGCCATCAGCAGCCAGCCACCCTCACAAAGACAGATTCTGAAGGCAGTAAGCTAATCCGACAGCTAACTATTCAGCCTCCCCCTTCCTCCCATCCATCTTCCTCTCCTCCTTACTTCACCTCCATTCTCTCTTCTTTCCCTTCCTCCCATTTGAGAGAGTTTTTCTATCACTGCAAAGATATTCAGCTCAGTATTTGTCAGTATAGTGCATTACAGTATTTATAATAATAGTGTTTTGGTTTTTTTATGAAATTAACATGTGCAGTATTCCCAGTCTGGGGTTTTTTGTGTAATATCTGACACTTCATTTCTCTATTATATAGTCAGTGGTAGAAACAGCAGTGCTTGGTAGTATAATGAAAAAAGGATACCGGGATCCGGATCATCCTGTCCGGTGTCAGTGTTTTAGGATTTACTGCTGAAATCAGATCGGGGTGGGGTGGGGGGAGGAATTGTTATCCCCACCAGGAATAAATAATAATTCAATAATAACAATAATTTAATAATATTTTACCAGAGAAGGAAATCACCAACACTGTCACCCATCATCAGAAACTTAGAGCTGGTTGTTGTGGTTGAAGGTGTGGCTGCCCCTTAACAGTATTGATTAAATTTCAAAGGTTATTGAGGGGAGCACCTGGTGCCACCCCTGATCAAAGGTGGCTGCTATCAAATGTCTACTACTTAAATTTTCTGCTGCTAGTTTGATGTGTGAAGGCAAGATAAGAAATGCCATAAAGTGGCAGAAAAAGAAAAAACAGAAGAGAATACCCAGTAACTAAAGCGTGATATATATACACTCCTTTGGGACGTGCTCAGTGGAGAAGACTCCTGCATTCTAAGTTAGAGTTACGCATGTACACGAGAACACAACCTGCAGGATTTTTAGTCACATACAAACGGGGGTAGGCGAGGACCGGCGAGTCAGCATCACTTAGTCAACGCTCATCTGTCCACCACCCGCATCATCCTGAGGGCGGGATGAGGTGGAGGTGGGGGGGGGGTTTGGTTGAATGATGCAGGTGACCTGTCTTCCCACATGCAGAAGCCTCAGGGAGATCAAATAAAAAGCTCCCACACATCAACAAGGCCACTGTTCCCAAGAATCAGATTGTGTTTTTGTGTAAACATCCTGAAAGCAACTCCTTTAATTATATGAAAAAAAGAGCCAGAGATTAGTGCGCTGACAGTTACCTCAATGGAGCTAACTGTGAGTCATTTCTCAGAACAGCAGTGCTGAAAATGACTACTTTGGCTCGCGGCCCAAACATCTCCATTAAAGAGAGCTCTGAACTGGTTTTGGTAATGGAGGAATAATCTGCCGGTGATGTTGGACTCAAACAATGATCCACATTCAGTTACACTGTAGCCAAGAAAAGGAACGCCACACCTTTTATGAGCTTCGGTCATTGTTAAATCAAACTCGGTGTGGGAATGGTAAAGCTTGATTAGATTATGAACGTGTTAATGATTGCAGCACTTTAAGAGACTGACCTGAAGTGCTGTGAATTTGAAAAACAGTGCAGACATGAGTAATTGCAGGTACTTTTTAAGTATAAGTTTCATATTCACAGTCTCTCCCACCACATGAACTGTGGCCTGGAGTTGACATACACACAACAGAGCGCACTTTAACATCAGACACTCTAATGGAAAAGAGCAAAGTAAAGAAAAACATGATTATTCCTCCACAGAAATAAAAATGCTGGTTTGTTCTTTATGTTCCTGCCTCAAAAGTGACTCCAGTTTAGAAATGCAGGTCCGTTTATACAACTTACTGTATGAGGTTTTGTCCTCGTTTGGAATCCCTGTTGGGTCATTATTGAAATCATTTTTTTGTTTAGGCCATGCATTAGATTACTTAATTACTCCCTGTAGAAAGTAATTTATTACTGTACTCTTTAAATCCCTCTTGCGTTTCCACATCATGGGTTGAAATGCTCTGTTATTTAGCAGTTAAAGATATAAGTCTTAGGCTGCATGCTCACACGCTGTTACATTCTAACAAGGACACGCACACAAGATTTAACCACAGCCAAGAGCGCTTCACAGTGATGCAGCGATCACCAGTGATTCTACTGCACAAACAGGAAAAATGGAGGTTGCAGTGCTACAGGCCTGACTGTTCGTTGCTGTTTAAGATCAGGCTCCAGCTGCAGGTCTGGGGTCAGCATGCACTTAGTTTAATATGACTCAGGGTTCTTTGATGTTCTGTTTTGTATTGGCTTGTTGCCTTTGTAGATGCTTGGAAAGAGTGCAGCAGTGTGCCAGCAGAAGTGGATGGATGTTTGTGGCCTGGGCATAGTTGCGCTTTATTGTGACATTCTCATCCTTTCACAGATTACAGCGTCCACACTTCTCAAAAGTTGTAGAGCGCTTCATTTTCCTCCTTCCTCCACAGGAACTAAAGATAGTTGTACTGGAAAAAACATGTTTGATTTATTTTCTTTTGTTTTTGGACCATTGTGCAAATAATGGAAGAACTTATGTAACCTATGACAAAACTAAATAACTGAAAAACACCTCTGTGGGTTATATATGTTGTTTCTGTGCTTGCTCCGGTTTCCTCTGGGAGCTTCTGTTTCACCAATGAGAAACACTGCTAGGCTAATGCTGCCTGGCTAAAAGGTTCTCTGCACACGATTAACCCCACATGACCAGTAGAAGCCAGGGACACACCTTCAGTTGTGTACCTCAGTGTCACTGGGTGTTTCAGCCATTGACTCACTGCCTGCTGAGGCAGGTACACAACAGGCTGAACAGACCTGGGTGTGTGTCCCTAACTTCATGGGGTGAAACCGGGGTCTTTCCTCTCCATCCACAGGCACTGGCTGCAGTGTTCAGCCATTCCTGGCATTTCCTTGGGGCTAGGCCACAAATCACCAGGTCTTTAAGGAGATTGACGGTGGATGTTGGATGATGCCATGAAAGCCAACCTCCACTGGGCGGCATTTTACTTTCATAGGCCTCATCCGTGGCATCCTCCCATGGTACTGACAGTTCTATAAAGTAGACAGGATGTTGGACCAGAGTACCAGCTCTGGTCTTAAGGTGGAAGTAACTATTTGCAGTGGAACTGTGAGCTGTTGGCCTACATCCACCAGCATCTCCCAGTCCTGTGCACTTTCCGGCCGTCCATTCCTGGTCTGTGATGGAATTCTTTACTGTCCTTGTTCCCATTCACGGATGCAGGATACTGAGGCGACTGCTGTAGATGTTCTAGAAGGAGTAGCATTGGTGCCTTTTCTTTTCACCTCAATAACTGTGGGCAGAGATTTAAACACCTGGTTGTGCCTGCGAATGTATTTTCCCTGGGAGAGGCTCACTTTGCACCCAGTTAGGATGTGCCAAGGGAGCATGGAGTGATCGATTTTCTTGAGCTTCTTGTCAGCATCCTGGTTGAGTTGCTGGACCAAACCACACTCTGAAGCTTGCATCGTAACATCTCCCACAGCTTTTAATGGGTTTCTCAGGTATGGTTGGTATTGGTTCACTATTGTTGAAAAATCTTTGGTCTAATAGCTTGTAACTGCAGGTCGGCTGCACGCAGCCTGCAACGATTGGGATTAACCTGTTCAGCCCTGCCGAGTCATGTTGTGTATTTCTGGCTACTTTTCGCAGTAGTGTTTGAAATTATCAGTGAGAGAATAACAATCAGGAATAATAATCAAAGCATCAATATAAGGACTCACAAACGTCAGCAAATGGAGAAAAGATACCTGGAGACGGTATCTTTTCTCCAGTTTTTATTACACAGTAGTCATTCTTGTATCTGACAAACCATAAAAAACTAAAACTAAACCAAAACTAAGCATTAAATCAAAAATAAAAACTAATAAAAATGAGCAAAACCACTTTGAAAACTAACTGAATTAGAGAAAAAAGTTAACTAACTAAACTATAATGTAAAATCCCAAACTATTACAACCCTGGTGTGGTCAGGGTTATTATGTCATCCATGAATGCTCTGATTGGTGTTAAGTGGACTCCAGATTTCATCCACTTTCTGCCCATTTTGAGGCTCTGGTAATCCCCTCCATCGCCCTGGTGAATGCCCGTAGAAATATGGTGCAGCCATGTCGCTCTGCCACATGGTGGTAAAATCAGGTGTGGAAAAGCAGAACTGCAGATCCTGGAAGTAGGTCTTCACCAGGTGTGTTATGGGCTCAGGTACTCTGAAGAAGTTGAAGGCAGACCATAGGGTGCTAGAACAGAGAGATATTCTTTACTTCTTATGATTGTTCTGTGGTGCTAGCACCCTGAAAGTCACTGGCTAGGCTACCCATGCTAACTTAAAGCTACCACATCCATGTCTGAGAAAGGAGCATGATTCTTCTTGGAAGGGCGTAGTTTCTCTCTTTTACTGCATTTTTCTGAACAAAATTACTAAAATTCTCAGTTCAAGGACAAATAAAATACAAAATAGAGCTAATAAAAAAATGTTTTTATTGCAGTAGCTGCATGATCAAGGCCAGTAGACCTCAGTCACAGATCATTTGCTGAGTTGACAACACAAACCCAAGTCCATCATAACAAGTTTGCTCAATGGCCTGTGCCATACAGAGAAACACAAGATCCATGCTCTCACACAGCAAGCATCAGGGCAGATATGACAAACACCGCATTTCATCTAGACAATTTTTTTTTGTTGTTGTTGTTGAAACTCCAATCTCTACAGCAGCAGAGCAGAACCGGTGTGCATTATCTAGTCTGATGACAGCTGAGATGGGGTATAAGCTTGGGCAGTTTGTGGGAGGAATGTATTCCACTTCTTTGCACTGTACATTCATTTATATGCAGAAGGAATGAACATGTTAGACCTGAAATATGATCTTGGAAAGGCTGTCAAAATGGCAATATCAGAGCCCGTCCTGATTTTCTACTCTGATAAAATGAATACTTATTTCGATGCATTCGGTGGTGTAGAACATGTATATTCTAGACAGAACTTCTTGATGCAAAAGCATAACATAATTATTATGATTATATGAAACTGCTGACAAGACAATCACAATAAACCTGCATCAGTGGAGCACGGAGGCAAATTGGCTCCTTGTTCTGTTGAAATATGAGATAAAAGCTCAGTGCTAAACGACCCCTCAACCCTGATCACAAAGATTCTGTATGAACAGTGCACGAGATAAAGGAGATATCATCATTTTTGTGTTTGCACAGCGATACCTAATGCCACATTGCGCAGAGGACATTTATCCTCAGGAATGCAGGAGCGATAAAACTGGATTTATGGCCAGTAATATATGCCGGTGGGCAGTGCCGGCCCCACACTGTTGGGACTTAATTTGCTTTCATTGTTGAAATGCATCACAGGTACACTATTTCACATATCGTTACACATTTGCAGACAAATGAGCAACCTAAAGATCAGAGAAAGCCGTTTTTGTAATCTGAACTCTTCAGGGGCCATTCTGAGCAGCTTCCTGTGTTCAGTGTCACAAACGAATACAGTAATTAAGTTAAGCAGAGTTGAGTCTTCGACTTTTAGACTCTTGTCACAAAAATTATAGTCTTTCAGCTTGATGTGTGCAGGAATTACCAGTGATTTGACTACCTGAAAACACAACTTGTTGACTTGAGACTTAAAATAAGGGAAACGTGTGGAAATTTGTATGCAGAACAAATGTAAAATGCTTCACTGTACAAACAACTGACATTTTAACCAACCAGTTGGCATACATTAACACACAGTGTCATGTCAGCCACTGATAGACCTGAAAGATTTAGTTCTGTTTCCCAATAAACACTTGAGATGTGACTTGGCGTTGTCCTCTAAAAACTTAAGGATTGATTTAAACAGCTCCAACATTGCATCTAAATCTTCAAATTTGCAGTTTTAGTCGAGTTCATGCCCCCTGCTGAGGGAGCTGTATGCGCTTTGCATTCAGAGCATGATTCAAATAAATAAATGAATCTCCTCCTCCGGCTCTACCAGCCAGTTCTGTATGCTGGGCAAACAGGTAAAAAGTCTGAAAAGGACAGCATCAGATTGGTCTACAGGGGTTTATCATGGGGTGTTATGAAACTATTAAACTACTGAGGTATTAACACACTGTGACCACCACGCTGCTCCACAATAAATGACACATTACCTACATGGTTACAATGTCATTTACAATAGTAATTGGAGGGACTTTTAATACAAAATTCCCTTTTCTTGAGTAAGTTCTGCAAAAAGTGTCTCTTTCTTTTCATTAACATTTATTTGTGGCAGACAATGAAGTTAAAATGAAAGTCTTAAGTTGCACAGGCTCAAAATACAAATCCAATTCCAACATATGCTCCCATCTGATGTCGTCTTTTTCAGAAAAGGCCTGGAATATTTCAGCAAGATAATGCTAAACTGAGTGCTGCGGCTGTTATGGCTTCATAGGCCTGCGGTCCGGGTCTTTGACACATCATAAAACAGAAACTACAACAAAGAAGACCCGAGACTGTTGAGCAGCTATCAGACAAGAGTGGGACAACATTCCTCTCCCAGAAGTCCAGCAGCTGCTCTCCTCAATTCCCAAATATTTACAGACTGTTGTTTGAAGGATGATTGGATGCTAAACATGGTCCTGGTCCAACTTTTCTGAGATGTGTTGCTTCCATCAAATTCAAAAAGAGCCCATAATTTTCTTAAAATGTTACATTTTATTTATGTTTATGTTTCTTTTCTATGTTCTGTTTTAAAAGGACAAAAAGTTTACTTTATGAGGTTGGAGGAGGTGGTGGTGGAGTGAATGATGTCTCTGATCATGCTAGAGACCCAAGTTAAAGTCATACACATCACAGATTTTCATACATATTTTCATTTATATAAACATTTTATAAACATTTAAGTCAAAATATGACAGTTTTTAATGGCTCAGTCACACTAGAGCAAACATAGGACAGCAACCTTCACGCGGCTAGGAAAACTGATTTCACTGATTATTTTCATGTTTGGCAACCAATTGCAAGTTGCTGCGACACCACTTTGAATCACAAGGCAATGTCACAGGTTGTGTGGTGGGACGCAACCTGTCTCCAAGCAATCGAAGTCCAACGTGGAGTGACTGCAATCACTCTCAGACAGAGGTTTACAAGTAACTAATCATCTAATTCATAAACACAGATAGCCAACACATTGCAATGTTTGCAGTGCATCTCTGAAACTCAACTCATTGCAAACTTGTTTTATTCTGGATATATTACTATATAAAACCAATTTCTGTTAAATCATCACCTTTCAGCAACTATGTCACCATTTGTGGAGGACTTTCTGTTTCAAATCTATGAGCTGGCTGGACTCAGAACACAATTATTTAATGTGAATTTGTGTTTATGTAGCCAACAACAGATTTGCAATCAATAGATTTGAGATTTTTGCTGATTGATCTCTTTATTGACTGTATTATCACAAACAGATTGCATGTAATTGCCAGCTTGACCTCATTCATCCTCAGACCGTCTTGATGCGGCAGTCACTTTGAAGACCACAGCTCACTGTGAGTGGTTGCAGACCTGGTCCCCATCTTCAATTCAATTCAATTCTACTCTACTCTTAAGTATCCTAGGAACCACAAGTAAGCCAGCAGTCTGAGAGAGAAGTGCTCTGTTGGGGTGATATGGTACTATGAGGTCTTTGAGATAAGATGGGGCCTGATTATTCAAGACCTTGTAGGTGAGGAGAAGAATTTTAAATTATATTCTAGATTTAACAGGGAGCCAATGAAGAGAAGCCAATATGGGAGAAATCTGCTCTCTCTTTCTAGTCCCTGTCAGTACTCTAGCTGCAGCATTTTGGATCAGCTGAAGGCTTTTCAGGGAGCTTTTAGGAAAGCCTGATAATAATGAATTACAATAGTCCAGCCTAGAAGTAATAAATGCATGAATTAGCTTTTCAGCATCACTCTGAGAAAGGATGTTTCTAATTTTAGAAATATTGCGCAAATGCAAAAAAGCGGTCCTACATATTTGTTTAATATGTGCATTGAAGGACATATCCTGGTCAAAAATGACTCCAAGATTTCTCACAGTGTTACTGGAGGCCAAAGTAATGCCATCCAGAGTAAGTATCTGGTTAGACACCATGTTTCTAAGATTTGTGGGGCCGAGTACAAGAATTTCAGTTTGATCTGAATTTAGAAGCAGGAAATTAGAGGTCATCCAGGCCTTAATGTCTTTAAGACATTCCTGCAGTTTAACTAATTGATGTGTGTCATCTGGCTTCATTGATAGGTAAAGCTGAGTATCATCTGCATAACAATGAAAATTGATGCAATGCTTTCTAATAATACTGCCTAAGGGAAGCATGTATAATGTAAATAAAATTGGTCCTAGCACAGAACCCTGTGGAACTCCATAATTAACCTTAGTGTGTGAAGAAGACTCCCCATTTACATGAACAAACTGGAGTCTATTAGATAAATATGATTCAAACCACTGCAGTGCAGTACCTTTAATACCTATAGTATGCTCTAATCTCTGTAATAAAATGTTATGGTCAACAGTATCAAAGCTGCACTGAGGTCCAACAGGACAAGCACAGAGATGAGTCCACTGTCAGAGGCTGTAAGAAGATCATTTGTAACCTTCACTAATGCTGTTTCTGTACTGTGATGAATTCTGAAACTCTTCAAATAAACCAAAGGCAATAAGATCGCAACTTCACTCCACATGGTTGCAATCATTTTGGTCATGCTGCATCCTCCAACCACAGTTTTTCCCAGTATAATTGTAGCATCAAGCTTGTTTTTTTTTCCATGGTGGTGCCTCGCCACTTTCTCTGGATAAAATGTGTTTCTACCATGGAATGTATTTCCTATTGAAATACATTACTTAGTAATTCATGCTCATTGGATGAAAAGACAATCTCCCAAGAAGAATAAAAAATAGATTGATTTTTGTGATGACTTCAAAAACAGCTGTTAGACCGGGCTGGTATCAAATACATGTGTTCAGATTTTTGATACGGTATTGAGTCTGACTTCTGACGCAAATTGCAGCAATTATGCGCTAAGGGTTGCAGCCTGCCTTGATTGCTCCATGTGCTGCATGTTACAGCCACTGTTGAAACAGCTGATTGTGCTGATAAGTGGACCAAACTACAACTAAACTTCCTGCATTTTTTTTTTCCATGCACCTCTCACCTCACATTGTGTCTTTGCCTCCACGCAAACGTTATTTTAAAAAATAACCCCTCCCAAAAAACATCCACAAGTTAGATCACTAACTGTAGGTCATGAGCAATCAACCTTGTGTTCTTGAGACACCAAGAAGACTTTTTTTTTTTCCTAATCCAAATGTACAAAATGAGATTTCAAGAATTCTGTAAAAACTGACACTATTTCTGACCAATCAGAGCTGGAAATTAAAGTAAATACCAGCTTTATAAAAATGAGCCATTTGACATTTTGAATTTTAAACTGCAGTGCTACCAAAATGAGCAAAAGCAATGGTACATTCATTTTAGCTGTAGTAATAAGAGTAAAATAAATCGTTGCTGAAAACCAGTGTAAAACCTGCCAATGCAGTCAGAGAAAAAGTAGTCCAACCAGACTGAATCACTATAAAATATGACAGAGATGGTGACCGCCAGTTAGTTTGTTTGTTTGTTTTAATGAGCCCTGAACAGTTCCTGCTCTGGAGGTTAAAACCTCATATTTACCACAACAGGAAAACCGTTAGTGAAAAAAATATGTAATTAGGACATACAGTGGTCTCTCAAAATAGCTGTAAATACAGAAAATACCTCAATTTATTATTTCCTCTATATGAAAGGAAATGAGCTTTGTATCCATTTAGTTAACATTAGACGACATTGCTCAGCTGCCTGGAAGCTCATAGCCAGGTTTGAGCAGATACTGATATCGAGATTTACTTTTACAAGCATTAAAACTGCATGTAAGGCATGTCTTGGCAGTTGTCACTATGCCGACCAACACAAACTAAAACATCAGAAGAGAGAGGGAAGCTTACAAAGCTGACTTTTTATTACTCAGAGCCCCTCTGTCTCCCAGGGAGCACATATTTAATTACAGACGTGACAAGGAAGACATGAGGGAGTTCAAATGCAACAAATCCATCACCACCACTGCCCCCCCACACACACACACCACCACCACCACCCCCTCCCAGCACCACCACCACCACCACCACCCATCCGCCCCGAGTAGAAATCGCAATCTCACCACACAGCATGCTGTACAGATTAGCTCGGGGTCGGAAATTACAGAACATCTCTCAGCCTCAGTGGAACTCTCCGCAGGAGCTTGCCAATGTTCGGGACAAGCTTCCTGATGGCTAATGAGGCCCCCATTTTCCTTTCAAGCTGGCTAAATAGACCTTTCTCTCCAAAGTTGTTTTTAGTTTATCATGCAGATGCATGTTTATTTTGCTTTCTACTGAGCATGGCAAATGTGGTGTTATAAATAGATTTTATTCTCATTCAACAATTTTCCTTTGTAGATGAAGGCCAAAGTCTTATCGTACGTTTCGTATTCACACTTGAAAAATGTGTCCCTGGGCGCTTCACAGGCAGCAGCGCATTTGACACCAGTGTAACACAAGAAATGCTTGCCTTGTTAAACTTTGCTTAATAGGAGTGCCTCAGGGATCCATCTGCAGCTCAGCTCCCTTTTACCCCGCCATGACACCGCTTATGATATGTGATCGCTGAATCGAGGGACACAAATCACGGGATCCCCTCTCCTTTGTGGGAGGTACAGTATGCGCTCGCCCACAGTCAGCACATTTTAACCAAGCTTTTCTTTTTCACAGTCTTCACAGAGGAACGTAACACTTTCAAAGCTATTATTTTCTGCCTTGACAAACATGAAATCTATGCCCCGGTAATAATAGAACTGCAGGAGTCGTTATAAAGGGGTGGCTGAATGTACTGTACAGTAAGAGATTTACACACTTCTCCTGGGACGGCCTCAGGCCTTCATCTGAGTGTGATCACAGCTCTCACATGGCTGCAAAGGATAACAGACTTGCTATACAGGACTGCATGCTTCACGTCTGAGTGAGTAAATAAGGATTGCATCATCTCCACAGCATCTCTGTAATCATGTGCAGCATGTGACGGTGAAGAAGTGTTTACATCCTCCTTAAAGCTGTTCGCAGCTATGTTTTTAACAATGGTTCAAATGACTGTGTAATATGGAAGGAGTTGCTTGTAATATTAAATCCGCTGGGTATTAACATCCGAACTCCACAGAGAGTTTTAGCATCTTTAATCTCATTTCTGAGGTTTTCACTGATCTGCTAAACTGTTTTCTCAGCTGCTCTCCAGAAGCAGCTGCTTTCTGCAAAAAGCTTCTAAAACCCCCTCCGTACACTACCTGCTCATGAACATACTGGAGCCTTTAAGTGTTAAAGAACCACATGTTTCCTGGTGACCAAACCAGAGCTAGAAGGTGATGGGTGTTGGCAGTGTATAGGCATTAGCGGTTGATATTAATACTATAACCCACGAGCATCACCAAATGCTCTGTTTCCTCCCTTGAGAGGCTCTGTTAGGCCTTAATTACAGCCAACTTCAGGTGTTGCTTGTTTGTTGGATTCTTCATTCAATTCATTCTTCAGTAACTGATAAGCATCCTCTGTTGGGCTGAGATCAGGTGACCTACTTGCCCACTGAAGAATATCCCATTTGACAAACGCTGGTATGTTTTTGTGGTACGTGTTGGGTTGTCATCCATTTACACTGTGAAGTGCAGTCTGATCAGTTTTGCAGCATGTGGCTGCATCAGCAGTCACACTATCAATAAAAAACAGCTGCCAGTGACGCAGATCCACTGGCAGCCGTTCATGCTCATGCCACAACGCTGCCTCCACAACGTTTGACTGATAATGTGGTGTGCTTTAGAGCACAAGCTCTTTCCTCTTTCTTCACACCTCTTCTCCAATCATTCTGGTCCAATTTTGTCCTGGTTCAAGATCATTTTTTCAGAAGTGTGCTGGCTCTTTTAGATGATTTACAGCAAAGCCTGGCCTTCCTGATTTTGAGTGTAACTAGTGGTTTGCTCCTTGCTGTAAACTCCATTCATGAAGGCGTCTCTCAGTTGTAGGTTGTAGACGATTGTAGAGGATTGTAGTCCTCCTCGAGAGTTTCCTTGATTTGGCTCGATGTTGAGAAAGGTTTTTCATAACAAAGGAAAGACTCTTCAATCATCCACTTTAGATGCCTTCTGTGGTCTTTCAGGCCTCGCGGTGTTCCTGAGCATGAATGTGACAGATTGTTGATTTGGTTGCTCCTAAAGTTTTTCCAGATTCTGATTTATTTTGTTTTTCAGCTTAATGATAACTTCCTTCATTTATATCAACGTCTCTTTGGACCTCATATTGAGTTTTCCAGTTAAACGTGACCAATGCAAGTTCAGCTCTTGGAATCATCTCCACACGTTTTATCTGCTTAAAATGAAATAATAAGGGAACAGGGCTCGCCTGGCCAGGAAACTACTTGTCAGTCAGTGGTCCAATTACTTTTGAGCCTTTGACAGTGGGGAACTACAAAAATTGGATAAAAATTCCTAAACTGTTCATGCAATACGTGCAAGTGAGAGTTTGGGAAATACCCCTCATGTCTCTTTGGCGCTAAAAAGAGGTCTTTATCAGCTTGTGAATGATCTCAGTGGAAAATTGCAAAACCGATGGACGTGTTGAGAAATCCCACATTCACTGGGCTGCAATGCCAACTGTCCCAGAGTGTGGGGAGCTTATTAATCCACTTTAAGAACTTTAAGAAAATGTCTCTCCTGCTTTGCATACTGAGCTGAGACATGAATTGTTTGCACTTTTTCAGTTGTGGCCACATTTCTCGGGAAGCACAATAATTATTGTAATTATGCATGCCAGTTCCCGACACGGTTTAAAAAAGGGTTTTTTATCCTTGAATTTTTTTTATGTAGCCTGTATGGTGGCCCAGTGTAAAATGTATTAAGCCACATTTCCATTAGTATCTACTTAGCGCAGCTTGTTGCAGTTTGAAGGTGTTTCTATTAGTACCTGGTATCAGGTACCAGGTACTTTTTTAGTACTCACTCACCCGGGGTTCCAAGCGATCCGAGGCGATCTGAAAATGTGACGCAGAAGAACAGCATGCCACTGATTGGCCAGGGAGTGCCGTCACTAGCGGAGTCATGAGAGCGACTCCTTCACCAAAATCAACCGTGCCATTTTTAAAACCCGACAGCAAGGGAATGGAGGCACGCAAAGCACCGGTTGAATGCCCAGAGCGACAGTTTGCAGCAACATGAGAGCCATCTGAAACACACACACAGCATACATATTATAACCCTATACTGCCGGGCGATCGCAGCTGAAGCACCCGTTACCTGCCTCTAATAGCCGTGACCAGCTGGTTAACACCAAGCCTGAGAAACTGCACTTCACAACCAAGTAGTACACTGAGTCAATTATGACATGTTTGGCGGTATAGGTACTTAACAATGATAACCATCATCCATTAAAACATTGTACAGGGGACTTATGCATGGTGACGATATTAAACTGGCTTTAGCTATGCTAGCTTGCCTCTGTCTCATCCATTGTTGTGTTGTGTTTTGAGTCGCATACAAATTACTTCAAAACGCTACTGCCCGTGCTGCTATATCGACTCGACCCACATCCAGGTGGTGCTCAGTGGAAACAAAACAAGACAGTGGAGAGTCGTGCCGAGTCGAGTTGACCCGCGCTGAGTAGGTACTAATGGAAACCCAGCATTAGTTATATAGGATGGCTTCTTGCAGCACTGTTTTAAAGTAAATTCAACAAGTTTCCTGCTTTGCAGCAAGTTTATAACCTCTGTTTTGTGAATGTAGTGTCTGAGTGCATTTGTAAGTGTGCACACAAATGACATTTTTTTTTGCTAATCAAACAGATAAAAGTGAACCAATCGAGATGCTCTGGCATCGACGCCGAGTATTGGACTTTAGATTCATCAGGGGGAAAAAAAAAATGCATTAGTTATATAGGATGGCTTATATAACTAAGCCATCCTATATAGAAAATGGATCATGTATCTGGATTTAGGAAGTAAAGCTAATGTAGAACGTTTTAAATCTCCATTCTTGCTGTCTTTCATGGCCAGTAGGGGGCAGCGCATCTGGTCAAAAAAAGTGTGGATCTATGACCTCAGGAAGTTATTTCAGTCTTTAATACAACATGATGCTCATTTTGTAAATTGTGGTCCCATTTAGAGTTTCTGTTTCTTACTCAGATCAACAACAAAAAACAAAACAAAACAAGATGTTAATTGCCAAGTCAGCAAATTTTAAGCTTCATAATGAGTCCACAAACCGGCTGGTAATGGCACGGTGGCTACATCCATACAGCCTGTGTTACTAACTAACATGTTCCCCTCTGGTTTATGGATTTTATCATGTTTTCCTTCATTATTTTGCTTTTATGGACCGCAGCGTCTCTGTAATCAGCTCCAGCAGCAACATGTTTTATTATGAATTTCATTCACGTGCAGACAGCTTCATAATGTTAGCTGAGGTAATGTTAATGACTTTATATGCTGTGGGCTTGTTTTATCTTCTGTTCAAAGATGATTAAGTTCTGTATGTGCTTCAAAGTTACTCCAACTGACCACTTATACTCGAGCACAGTATCACCACTGATGGCACATTCTCTGGTAACACTTAGACACCGTTTGATGATGTAAAGGGTTCAGCTATGATCCCTGTATAAGCTTCTGCTATGATGCAATCTAGTCATCAAGTCTAGTCTTAAAATCTAATTACACAAACTGTTCTTGTGTCTTACAGTCTGGCTAGTTTCATAATAAGACTCATATGAAAGCCCAGTGCCACAGCGTTATCTGAAACTTAGATAAAATACTAGTCACTGGTTCCTGCTGAGCAGCCGTCTTGGGGATAATTCAAATGTGAGCTCAGCTGACAAGACAATTGGGCCGGACTCGAGTGAATTACCTGAGCATTTGAAAGGATTATTAACTAGCGCTTAACCGAAGGTGCCATCAGCCTGAGAACAAACCTACTGTGCTATTCATTAAGCCAACACATAAATCCTCCCAAGTGCAGCTTCCTATAACTGACACATTTCCATGTCTTTAGAAAATGGCACTTTGCCGATGAGGTCCATACAGTAATGCCTTCATTTCAGTCTCTGAGTTGTGATAAGGGAGCTGTACCTTTTAATGTGAGGGAGATCTTTAACACCTGGAAAAGCTGCATGTTTTACATGCTAATGAAAGTCATAGCCACATTTGCTAATTCAGACAGGATGAACATGCAGTGAGGTGCTCATCACTCTCTGTGTGTTTATACACCACTTTGCATTAAATTATTACTTATTATTAATCTCTGGCTCTCTACCACAGCATGTCTTTTGTCCCGTCTCCCTCCCCTAACCTTTATCCAGGTAGCCCCACTAAGACTCAGTGTCTCACTTACAAGAGAGACACCACCCCCCCGAGCCTGGTTCTGCCGGAGTTTACTTCCTGTTAAGACTGACTTTTTCCTTCCTACTCTCGCCAAGTGCTTGCTCATGGGGGTTGTCTTATTGTTGGGATTTTCTCTCTGTCACTGTAGGGTCTTTATAACTGTTTTGATTTGGTGTTATATAAATAACATTGAATTTAATTTAATTATTCTTGTATATCTTATAGATTTGCTCAGCTTTTATTGTTCTGTTCCTTAAAATTTCTTATACAGCAGATTCTTTTTCTTACATGCATTCAGGATCCGTTTTGTCAGCCACGGTGTCTTAACAGATTTTTGTTAGTTTACTCATTGTGTTTATTGTAAAGTGTTGATATTATAGATAGAGAGCTTCCACGTGCCACATTTACATCTTGAACATAGATGTTACTCCGGGCTTGGCGGGTGAGATCGTCTTTGAGGCAGCAGATTGTTTCTTGTGTTTTATGTCTAATTAATTTTTTAATCGTTTGCATCTGTTCGTCTTGGCGTAGCTCTGTACTGTTGCAAAAACTGGTAGATGATCACTTACATCATTTTTTATTAATCCACTTATAGCATTGCTGTCACCAACATTAGTAAACACATTATAAATGAGCGCAGCACTGTGCGAACGATTGAGGGATAGAGACTGATGCTGCTCACTGTGTTGTTCTCAGTTGGATTTAACAAATCTTACTATATTATGTTATTACTGTACATACCTGCAGATTTGGGGATTTTACTCCTGGAACTGAGAGAAAACACTTTCTGGGGAACTTCATCACAAAAGATAAGCAGCATTTGGCTTTCCTGATATTAATGCAGAGACAGATTCATGGAGGACAAACAGCAGTTTGCTGAATGTATCTGTTACAGTTTTGATGTATGAGACCAAACTACAGAGGAGGAGACCTCAAGGCAAATGAATAAAAAGGTTGCAGGTCTTGGTGAGTGTATCTGATCATTTTTAGTAATAAATAATTGTTTGTAGATCAGATTTAGCTCATTTTTCCAGTTTTCCAATGAAGGAGGCGTAGCTTTCTATTTAACTGTGTTTTAGAACCATTATTTTTCATATCCCGGTAAACTATTTTGGATGAGCCAGCCAGGAAGAATCAGCCACTGATACTTGATCTTTAAATGTGCTTAAAATGCCAGATATCCTATACAGCGTTATCTTTAATCTTTCACATTTAATAAAATGAAGTGAAGCACACAGACAGACCTTAAAAGCTTATATTTCGTGATAAGGAAATCTCCAAAAAGGGGGCTGCAAATTTGTCCTTTTATGCTCAGAGTGGCTGCAGAATCTCCAATGCAGCACTTTGCTTTTAAAAGGGCGTCCAAAAAAACCCAGGACCCAGTGTGAGTGTGAAATGGAATAAAGGGTCTAATGAACAGCAGCACACTCCACTCACTGCAGTTTGTCACTGTCCTCCTCACTCCTCTGCAGCCTCCGTCAGGCTGCAGTTTCAGATCAGTTTCAAAGGAATCAAAGAGCAGTCATCTTCATTCTTCTTATCTCAGGATCAACTGCAGGAGCAAAGCAATTTGCAGTGTTTGTATATGAAAACTAGCTCGCTGTATGAGGCCCATCCGCATCTACCAAAGGTCACATTGTTATTTAAATGACTTCAGTTACTTTAAATTGGTTGCTTTGTGTAACCTGCATTCAATAATCTGCCTCCGGAAATGTGATATAATAACAGGCGCAGTCAAAGCAGTCAAACAGCGAGGTATTTAAAGTTTTTATTTAAAGTTTTAAATAAATTATGCAGATTTTAGCTGCTGACAGCTACAGAAGCCACCCAATGAAATGAAAGTGGGATTTCTCATGGGTTTGCTTTGGTTTCAGCATGTTCTCAAAGTTAGTCAAATATGAGCGGCCCCTCTAGCATCAAAACTCTGTGATAGTTTATTAAGCATATAAATGTCTAATTAACTTGCAAATTTTTTTCATTTTACACACACACACACACACACACACACACACACACACACACACACACACACAAAGACACACATGCAACCTCTTTGTTGTCTTACTGGTAACCTAAGCAATTAATGAATGAAATGTATGGCTTCTGTGCCAGTGGTGTGTTATTCTGGTGTTACTATTTGTGGTTTGTGAGATGAAAAAGGCAGAGAACTGGCCAATTCCCCTCTGGACTCCCATAAAAATATTCTGGTTTTTCCATATTTCCATTAACATAACTCGGCTATAAACAGGCTTGTGTCCTGAGGAATAAACAGTTTTAATTCCTCCCCCTGCCCCCCTTTTCTGATGGTGGTGTGGGTCAAAACTGTCTTGCAGTTTCTCACTGTGGGGTGCTGATTAGAGATGTCTTTTTAATGATCCAGCACTGACCCCTGTAGGCCAGCTGCGGTATTGCATGCACAGTGGTGGGCAGTCCCTGCAGTATTTCTTGCCGTGACGCACTCTTATTTCTTTCCTGTTTCTTTCCTGTTCACAAATTTGTTATTTTGCTTTATTTGGTTGGCAAGTATTAACTGTGCAGATTCGTCACCTGGACCTCTGTATGCTGCTGTTTTTACTATAAATGTAAAACAGAATGGAAAAAGACTGCTCTCCGAGACCTTTCTCTATAATATTGTGCATTAAAACTCTGAATTAGAAACTTTTTAAGGATAATTGTGCACACACCAATTAGCTTACATTTTCTAATTATAATTTAAAGCAGTCTGACCCTGTAAATCAAAGGAATGAAGATGTAGAGTCATTATTTCTGCTTGAGTGTGTATGTAAATGGATGCCTGTGGGCCAAATCCCCACCACCCACAAAAACATTAGGCCCAAAAATGAGAGTTGAGGTTTTTAATTTTACAGTTCGGGTAATAAGTTTTGGGACAATGACATGATTTTCATAGTTTTGCCTCTGTACACTACCACATTGGATTTTAAATCAGGCAGTCAGGATGTGACTGAAATACAGACTCTCAGCTTTAATTCACAGGGTTTAATAAAAGAATTGCATTAGCTGTTTAGGAATTACAGCCATTTCTATACACAGTCCTGTTTTCAGAGGCTTAAAGCTAATCGGCCTATTGACTAACAAACAGTTTCTCAGCCATGTGAAGTCATAGTCAATAAAAAAATTAGGTTGATTCCAAGTGTTCAACTTGCATTTGGTAGTTGTTCATTTGAACATCCATCATCAGGTCAAAGATGCTGATATGCAAAAACTTTCGGAGTGGCCAAATCAGATCCACTGTGGTGGCGTACACAAGCAAAATTCCAAATATGCGTCATTGTCTAAAAACTTATGGACCTAACTGTCATCAAGGCTAAAGTCCAGTAGAGGTAACATAGTGCAGTATATCTAAAGCTTCTGTAAACCCTAATAAATGCTTATTCTTCTAACACACTAAGAGTCAATGACATGAATTTCATACACAAATTGGAGGAAAATGGGACAGCAACATTGCAACTAGGAAAAATTGGTGGTTGCCTGGTGACTGATTGCGCATAGTTACAGTGGCACCATCGATCGCAAGGCGACTGCACGGGTCACTTGGTGGGAGGTAACTTGTCTCCAAACATCTCGTCTCAGACTGACTGCAGTCACTCTCTAACAGACAGAGTTTGACAACGTCTGTGACGTCTCTTCGCAGTGGGAGACTCAACTCAACCGGCTGCATTCTAGTTAGATAAAAGCAACGTTGTTGAGCACTTATGTCATTTTACAGTTAAGTTACCATCGTGCAGCAATTCTGGTTGGGCTTTGAATGTAAGCAGTTAATGTGAAATTATGTTTAATGTGAATTTCTGTCTATGGACATGGCAACATTCGGCCCATTCAGTCGCAAACTGATTGCAGACTTATCATCATCTTGATGCACCAAAGTTACTTTGAAGACAGCAACGAGTGCTCAAAGCAGCCATTTCACTGCACACAGTTGTGAGAATTTTGGTTGTGCCTGTTTTCCTCAGTGTGACTGTAGGATAAACTGTAACTGCTTCTGTGCAGTTCCACCAGAAAAAACAAAACAGGATTGGTGCCTTTGCCAAAAAGCCCAAGGTTGAAGCCAGTGGGTACTGCATGGCGTTCATAGATTTCATGCTCAGATGCAGCCAACAGATTCTGTCTGTCTTGGTTTTCTTCCCGCAGAAATTATCCAAACTTTTGTTATTAGGCTGGTTCTCAAGAAGCACCGAGGCAGAGCTGGGTCAGGCAAGTACCAGCAAAGAGGTTCAAGTTCAGCAGCTAAAGATCCAGTTGATAGAGGCCAAAAATAGAGCTAAAAGAGAGTGGATGTTTGACTTGCATTCACCAGTTTGCCTGAAAAATGACTCCAAATGAGCCAAAATGTCCCTTCATAACAGCCAGATTCATGAATAAGCAACTGTTTGCCAAGATTTCCAAACTGTGTTCACAGTTTTGTTTTTATGGGCCCCAAATGGCAACAAAAATCTTCCAGGTATAAAAACAAAGTAAGGTTATGTAGTAAGTAAGCTGAGAGTGTGACTGAAGGACTGGTGGTGGCTTTACTGGTTTCATGAAGAGACTAACTAAAAGGTGCAGTGCTGAGGTCAGAGCGATCAACACTGGGAAAACCACACATCCAATAAATAGGGTTTTTTTTACATTATATGGATGGATTCCACAATTTCCACAAAGGATTTGATTGATAATGTCATCAAGGCAGACATTAATTTATACAGTACGGGTAATGTTATTAGGGAGTTACCTGTATTTCTTAAACTCCAGCATACTGTATATCATTAACCTGCCCGTTTCCCTTCTGACTAAATCTAGTGTGAAAATATTGGAAATAAAAATTCCTGCATACTTCCTCAAAAGATTTGCACACTTTAATTCAACACAGCTGCAGCGTGCAGTCCTCCACCACACGATGAGAGACCGTTTGGTTCGTTTGGCAAATGCTGCTGCAAATGATGTCTCATATCTCACTGCCCATTTATTTCTTCATGCTGATATTTCTTCTTCATGAGCATAAAAGGGAGATGGAAAATGGGAGCAGGAGAGCGTGCTAGGAAGCAGCAGGCCCTCACATTAGACTCAGCAACGAGGAGTGACCGGGAACGCTGCGGCAGAAAACCAGGACGACAATTTCAAACCCAGAAGCACGTTAAACAACTGCAGACATGCAAAAGATCCACTGTCAGCATTAAAGCTCGGCCCTTCACACACTCATTGGAAAAGAAGGCAGTGTTGTTTTGCTGGCTCTCGCTTCCCCGAGGCGTACAATAACCTTTTTGTAGCTTGCTTTTTAAAAGCCTGTTCGGCTCCAGCCCCTGATGCCTCAGACCCAAAGCAACGATTGGCTTGTTGAAAAGAGAAAAGACTTTTTTACCCTCCTCTGCAACCAGGTTTGACCCTAAAGACTGCAATCAAGTGCCAGTGAATCAAAAGATGATGATTAGCATTTCATTATGTGTCTCCTTTTTTAATTTAACTCAAGTTCTTCCAGGTCACATCCCGTTTCTGTGCACTTCACAGGAGACACAACGTGGTGCGTGAATGGCTGCTTTGGATTACAGCAGCCCTTCATCTTCTCACCGATGCCTGCATTTGATCTTTATGACTTTACAATATGCTGATATATTTTATGAGAGCAGGCAGTGTAGTTGCACTGAGCTTAAAGTGGATGGATGGACAGAAACAGCCTTTGAAGGTCTGAAGTAATCTTACTGAGGAGATTTCACTTTTCTGACGTCTGCCTGCCTGAACTAAATGTTTGGCTAACAGCAGTTTCAAACACAGTTCACTTTTATTTTATCATTCTCCAAGACTTGTTTTGCATGCAGCTTTCCACATGGCATCAGAGGTTTTCTGATTGTTTATTAATATTACTGAAAAAATGATCACTCCATAAGCACTCACTGTTTTATGTCTAATTATGATTAGCCTCTATCTCCAGGCTGCCTGTGCCAGATTTTTGTGGAGGTGAATTGGTAGAATTGGTGGTTTGATCCCTCTGTGGCTTAACGTGCACTGTGCACGTGCTGAATTCCCCGAGCAGAGCTCATGGGGTTCCTCATTATGTAGGAAAATGTCCACGAGAAAGCTGCTTTCAAACAGTATAGCTGGATTTCAGAGACCGTCATTCAGACGTTGTCTCTCTCGTCACCATAGCACAAAGATCCTGTTTGCTGTTGGACTGAGGGGCCTGAAGGAGGTCCTGAAGAGTTTTAGCTGTCAGAGAATACCTGCCATGTTTTTAATTGATTAATGTATTTATTTATTTTTGCATATCTGCTACTAGAATTTTTTGCCCCATTCTGTTAAACACCTTACCGAGGGTCATTAAACTGGAAAAAAAAAAATCCACTCCATTCTGCTGAGAACATTTCCTGTTGGTCTATCCTGTAATATCTTCTCTCCAAAGTTTAGACTGTAGCCAAAATTGATCTACCTATCGCGACCCCTGTGACCTGAACCTGGTTAAGAGGGAGGATGGATGGATGGATGGATGGATGGATGGATCAAATCGAACAATCACCACCAAAATCAATTATGTTTAACCAGTTTGTTTAATTTGGATTAATTTAAGTTTGATTTATCATTGATCAGCGATTATAGTAAGAGGCATTTCTGTCATATACAGTAATACAGACTCTTTGCCTTTAATGTATGGAGGTTATGTTAATGTTTGTGTGTGTAGTCACTGCCCAAAGGCCAACTGTAAGCATGTGGAAAAAGCCCAGATGGTGACCCCTGCCAGTGCACGCCCACAGCTGTCTAATAATTAGGATACGGTAAGATCATCAGAATCAGTCGGCCATTCTTCCTTTTTCCTAACTGCTTATGTTATTATTATTGGAGCGTATTCCAGCTGTCATAGGATGGCAAGCAGGTTGCACCGTGGACGGGCTGCCAGTTCACACCACATCATCAGAATTATGTATTCAACAAAATACAGAAATACGTGTTTGAATGGTTTTGCCTGCAGTGAACTTTGCTATCTGATTATTTTATATGTTTGGGTGGCTACTGACCAGAGTGCCAGTTGCAAAATTGTCTGACAAATGATCAGATTTGCTGAAATTAGTCACAGAATTATGTGTGTGCTGGTTTTGGTTAGAAATGTAACCAGTTACTTTCAACCGCTCCCTTTTTTTCTCACGGGCCGCCACATTGGACTGATCTGCACATTCAAGCAGGATGCTCTTCTTGGCACAACCCCCAATTCATTCCAGTTGTATTCATATTTCAGGAGCACAGCCCTGTAAAAACAGTTAGTTTGGATACAATATTAATACATGCACTGCAATTTCATCATGTCTGACAGATTTATGCAAAACAACCATAGAGCAAAAATCTCACCTGATGAGTATGGTGCCATATAGACATGGGAATGTGTTTAAAATAAACTCATAGTCATACTCAAAGTCATATCTTCACCTTAATGTGATATGATGGCAGATACAAAGTTAAGCACACAGCTTTACACACTGCAGAAGTCCTCTCAGCTTTCACTTTGCTACTGTATCTGCACGTGGTTCACTTTAACATCAAAATTAGGACTCGGATCACTGACAGCACATGAGAAAAACATCAGTCAGCATCAGGGAATTTGCTCAAACATAACAACAACTTGATATTTGTATCAAAAGCATCCTGCAAGCTCCTGGCTTAGCTGGTGTAATCAGGTTAGCTGAGTGTCTCCTGTGAGGAGGTAATCCACTTTGATGCTGCCTGTCTGCTACCGAAACATTAAATCTGTGTCAGGCTGCGCAGTCTGAGCAGCAACCACCAGTCCAGCCCACTCTGTAATTCAATTACATTCGTTGACTCATGTCCTACTTAACGTCCGGGCAGTCAACGGCCTGATTACGGAAGCCACAAATTGTCAAATACCAAACCTGAATAAACATTTATGTCTCTCAAAACCAGGAGGGTTGTAATTACCGTCGGTAATGTTATTTCAGAGTACGTATGAAGTGCGGTGCAAGAGTTCAGCAACAAGCTTCATTTCTCAGATCATCTGCATGGAAATTTGAGCGGTTCTTCCTGCTGCAGTTTCAGTTCTTGATGAACTCATTGGACCCTGAACTCTCCCCAGAAGCTATAAACATTTAGGACGTAGAACAATATCAGTCCTGCAGAGTCTTTGTTCACAGGATTGTTTCAGTACGCCGAACTTTCTGGAAAGTAACAGAATAACCTGCGCAATTTTTTTTCCCCAGATGGCGGCATTTTCTACAAACTCTCGTGTCATACTCTAAGGGAACATGCAGTGTGAAGATATCACTGCATATATGTGTGATATCAGTAAGATAAAATCTGTTTCTATAACTATCAAACTGCTAACTGTTCCATCTGGGACTCATCTCTGGGTTTCTGCTCGTCTCTTTTTGAGACATATTTTTTGTGGCACTCACACGGGCTGACTTCTCTGCACTAAAATCAATAAAAATGTGACATCGTCTCAGTTTGTGAGCTGGAGTTGGAGGGAGAACAGAACAAAAACGCTGTGCAGTCGCATTGTCCCATGAGTAGAAGCATCCCCCAGCAGGATTATGTGAATCAGCACACCTCAGGCTGCTCAGCCACAGTTTGGACCTGATCTCTGAGCTCCTGAGATCCCAGCACAACTGAGTATCTGCTGGATGTGTCTGGAAAAGCACAATGACCCTACAACCCCCAACCAAAGTCCGCACTCACACAGACCCCGAAGCCATTTCAGCAGCAGTGGGGAGTGTCCAGGCTCACAGTAAGTAACGGCTGCTTTTAATGCCGAGGTTGATCTAAGTACATACATTGAAAGATAACCTAATATCACTCAGATATTTTTTGCATTGTAAAGGCAAAGACTCATTTTTAATTGTGAACACTCAGAGGAGGTGTGTCACAGGCCAGATTGGTCTGAAGTGGCTCAGACTGTAAAACTATGATAAAATTCCCTGATGGCAAACATGAATGCTTCTCTTCCTGTAAGTGTAACAAAGTACATTTTCAGGGTCCAATATTAATATTTAATTACAAAGCAAAACATAAACAGCCTGAAATGTCTGAAGAAAAGTGATTACAGTTTCAAAAATGATTTATGTGTCATTGTTTTCAGTCTGCAGTCGCGTCTCAGAGCAGAAAAGCACACGGCCTCGGCTCCTCGGTTTCACCATCTCACTTCGGTGTGCTGACATTAATGGTTTGGAAAACCAAATCTTATGACACATTCATCCTTAAAGACTTCAAAAATGGTGTTTTCTTTCCCTGCAGTTTTCACGCTGCAAAGCTCCACTGAGCCAGACGGGATGGCTCACTGGCGCCTTTGGCGAGCTGGTTCTGACCCGTGGGCCGCATGTTTGACACCACCAGACTGATGGAGCAATTATGGGGCGGCTGAATGTAGCGTAGCATAAACTTACGCAGCAGAAACTCTATTTGTGCAGTTTTTATACAAACAGCAACAGGCTGCCTCGTAAATGACCACATTTCCAGTCACATGTCTGCCAGTAATTACAAAATAAGTAATAATGTTCTGGCTCACGAATATAAAATAATATGCTGTTCATACTGTCATTAATTTACTTATTGGTAACCTTTAATTTATCCAAATACTGTCTAACCAGTCTGTAATTATTACCAGTCAATAATACCTGAATTTCATTTTTCTAAATACGGAGTCAGTGAAGCTGGAAAATTTAAATTTACTGTTCTTATTTTTGTTGTTCTATTTTTAAGAAAATAGAATTAATGGTTTTTACAGAAGGTCATTTTGAGTGTTGCAATCCTCTGCTTCACTTCTCAAGCATAAAAAACAGATTATGTAATGATTTTATATATTTTTCAGAGATGATTTTTAGTATTTTGTCCTGTATTTACTGCATCTCTTAAACATATTTCAGTTTGTTTGGAAATACCACAATTCGGCCACTAGATGGCGCGACTCACCCATGACTTCGAAGCTTCCTGTCTCTTACATTATCTGCAAATATGTCACTTTATTGAATGACTGGGGGGGGGGGGGGGGGGGGCATACCAATTAAGCTCTAATAGACTCCTAATTTTAATATCTTCTGAAAGAAAATCGCATTGAAAAAAAAACTCAAACATGTATCTGCTTTCGCGCATAATATAACTGTTAATTTTGGGATGTATTGTGTATATATATATATATATATATATATATATATATATATATATATATATATATATATATATATATATATATATATATTATATATATATGTGTGTGTGTGTGTATACTGATATTCTTTTTATACATCATTCTTCAGTTCAAATGTACCATGTTAATTCATAATTATTCATATAAATTTATACTTTAAATTGACTAAATCTTATTCCAAAGCAGCTTTCCACATTTCTTTAAATTTATTCAGAATCTTTTTTTTTTTTTTCAAATTTTAAATATTTTATGGAACTATCAGAATACTGTATAAAATGCCAAAAGGACTTTACGGTACAAAATGATTTTAAATAGATTATTTTAAGGAGTTTTGACTTTGTAAACTATATCTTTATTGGATACATTTATATTCTATATAAATACTTCTATCGTGATCGCTTTTTTTTCTGCATTAAAGAGAATATCGCTTGTATCTTTGACAATTAAGATCTCTTGGGGCATCCTTACCTGTCCTATTTGATTGACATCCTCTTCCACAAGCGCGGACAGCGGGCTGTGCTGCACAATAGAGGGGGAAAGGCAGTGGGCGGGCGGGCAGGAGCGCCGCTATCCAATGGGATCGGTGATGGGAGGGAGTTTGCCGAACTCCAGCTTTGTTCTAACTTACTGGGACTCCAGCACAATATGACTGAAGCGTCTGCACCGTTATTCCACGGGACAGCGCGTAGGCTCAGTCGCCTGCATATATTTAACACCGCTGCCTTGCGCCCCAACTTTGGATAAACTTTTCTCCTTTTTTTTTACGCATCTCCAAGGAGCCAGGAACTTTTGCTTTCTTTTGTCTTTCATGGGATTGTCAGATTCCTTCTTGAAAATGCTATTTAAGGAGTTGAACTGAGACTTTCCTGACCTGCAGGAATCATTCTCTCCGGTTAGAGGATTTTGTTGCAATTAAGCGGCGCGGCGCGCAGGATAAAGTAACACTTCTGGAGCACTTTGGTGTGGAAGGAGCCGTGGCTGGGTTTCTCATTGAGTTTTCTGCACATTTTCTGGAATACAATGATTCAGCGACTCGTCCAGACTCAGTAAAGTTGATGCATCAAAGGCATGAACTCTGTCTGAGAAAGGTGGACTGGCTAACTGACCATGGCGCTCACAGGTAGGGGCTTAGGCCGGCTTCATTTGATTCTGCTGATGTTATGGACTCTGTCGCGGTACTCAGCATCCAGCCAGGTCCGCCAAGAGTTTCAGGTCCTGGAGGAGCAGCCCATTGGCACCTATGTGGGCACGATAGGGACCAAACCCAGCTTCACGTACCGCTTCAGCGAAAATCACAAACTTTTTGCAATTAACGGCACCACGGGAGTCATTTCCACCTCATCTGTGATCGATAGAGAGGTTCTGCAAAGTGATGTCATCAATGTTGTGGTGCTGTCCAGTCATCCCACCTACCCTACTGAGGTCAGGATAGTAGTTTTGGATATTAATGATAACTCGCCGGTGTTTCCAGACGCGTCAATTGTCGTGTCGTTTAAGGAGGACGCCAGCAGCGGCAGGCAAGTAATCCTGGACACTGCTACAGATTCCGACATAGGAAGCAACGGAGTTGATCACACCACGTACAGAATAGTGAAGGGCAACGAGCAGAGGAAATTCCGCTTGGATATTACAGTCAACCCTAGTGGAGAGGGGGCATTCTTGCACCTTGTTTCAACCGGAGGCTTGGACAGGGAAGTTACTCCCTTCTACCAGCTCCTGATTGAAGTGGAGGACAAAGGAGAGCCCAAAAAGTTTGGCTACATGCAAGTAAACGTCACCATTCAAGACATAAATGACAACCCCCCTGTTTTTGAGCAGGACCAGTATCAGACCAGCGTTTTTGAGGATGCAGCTGTAGGTTCAAGTATTCTGCAGATTACAGCATCAGATCAGGATGAGGGAGCCAATGCTGAAATCAGGTACTTTTTAGATGAGGGGACACCTTTCCAAATTGACCCCAAAGCAGGTACTATTATAATAAAAGAGGGTTTGGATTATGAGAGCAAAAAAGAGTATTCCCTCACTATTCATGCTGTAGACAATGGGGTGCCGTCTCTGTCAGGCAGAACAGAAGCCACTATCAAACTTTTAGATGTGAATGATAATGACCCCGTAGTAAAGTTCAGATATTTTCCCACTACTTCTAAATTTGCCTCTGTAGATGAAAACGCACAGATCGGCACAGTTGTGGCTTTGCTCACCGTTTCTGATGCCGACTCGCCAACAGCTAATGGTAACATATCGGTTTTCAATCTTAGGAGGCAACGAGCAGAGGCACTTTGAAGTGCACACGTCTCCTGTGCCCAATTTAAGTCTGATCAAAGTGGCCAGTGTGTTAGACAGAGAGAGAATTCCTCATACAACTTGACTGTGTCTGTGTCAGACAATGGCAGGCCTATGGCCAGGTCTTCTTTTGCCAGTCTGGTTATTTTTGTGAATGATATCAATGATCACCCTCCCATATTTCAGGAAACTGTGTACAGAGTAGATATCAGTGAAGATATACCAAAAGGCAGCTACATTAAAGGGGTTTCTGCAACAGATGGCGACTCTGGGCAGAACGCCAACCTGCGCTACTCCCTGGTGTTCTGGAAACGCTTTGGGCTGGTTCTCCATCAGTGAAAACAGTGGTCTGGTTACCAGCGCCGCTTTGCTGGATAGAGAAATAGCATCTGAAATTGTGCTCAACATTAGTGCCAAAGACCAGGGGCTGCAGCCCAAGATTTCTTACACTAAACTGATAGTCAACATCACAGATGTGAATGACCAAGTGCCTACTTTTACACAGAGCACATATCACGTTTCCCTGGTGGAGCACGCTCCGGCCGGCACTGAGCTGGTGGTGCTGTCTGCCTCAGATGACGACCTTGGGGCCAATGGAACTATCCGGTTTTCATTTGATGCAGAGACTCCAGCCAGCGTCCAGGAGCTGTTTCGCCTGGATGCCGTTGTCAGGGCGATTAAGCACAGCCGTGGAGCTTGACAGGGAGGATCAGGCCTCCTACTTACTCCACATCCAGGCAGCAGATGCAGGCAGCCCTCCTTTGCACTCTGTAGGAAAAGTCAACATCACCCTTTGGGATATCAATGACAATAGGCCAGTTTTCTACCCTGTGCAGTATTTTGCAAATGTGAAGGAGAACGAGCCCTCGGGTTCTTATGTAACCACGGTTGCAGCCACAGACCCAGATTTGGGCAGGAACGGCACAGTCAAATACATAATTACAGCTGGAGACGCTTCCAAATTCCGCATTAATAGCAATACAGGCAAAATTACCACACTGGTGTCCCTGGATAGAGAGGAGAAAACTGCTTACCAGTTGCAGGTGACAGCAGCAGATGGTAGTGGTCTGCGCTCACACACACCGGCCATTGTGACTGTAACTGTTATAGACACACAGGATAATCCGCCGGTCTTCAGCCAGAAAGTGTACAGCTTTGTCATGTTTGAAAACGTGGGTGTTGGGACAGTTATCGGGACAGTATCTGCAACCACGGTTGATTTAAACACAAACATCTCATATCTGATCACCTCAGGGGACCAGAGAGGGCTTTTCACTGTTAACGGTGCAGGCCAGATCACAGCATCAAGCCAGCTAGACAGAGAGGAGCAGGGATTTTACCAACTGAAAGTTGTAGCCAGAGCTGGTGAGATCACAGGAGAAGCCTTTGTTAACATAACTGTGAAGGACTTAAACGATAATGCTCCTCATTTTATTCAACTGTGGAGCATGTGAGCGCAGTGGAAAACTGGAGCACAGGTCATGTAATATTCCAGGCCAAAGCTTCAGATCCTGATGAAGGTGCAAATGGCATGGTGGTCTACAGCCTCAAACAAAACCCCAAAGGCCTGTTTCACATTCACGAGAAGCATGGCTCATCACGCTGACCGGGCCGCTGGAGGTCACGACGAGTTCCTATGAGATTGAAGTCACCGCATCAGACATGGGAGTCCCTCAGCACACCTCCAGCCTCATCCTCATCGTCAGCGTTTATGACGTCAACGACAACTCACCTGTGTTTGACCAGCTCTCGTACGAGGTCATCATCCTGGAGTCCGAGCCTGTCAACAGCCGTTTTTTTTAAAGTGGAGGCCACCGACAAAGATTCTGGTCTCAATGGCGAGATTATGTATGACATCGCTGGTGGGAACACAGGCGATGTGTTTGGTATTTTTCCGGATGGGCAGTTGTACATCAAGCAGAGCTGGACAGAGAGATACAGGACAGATATAACTTGGTGGTTACAGCCAAAGACAGGGCCGTGGAGCCGCTGAGTGCCACCGTCAATGTAACAGTGATTCTAGATGACGTAAATGATAATCGTCCTCTCTTTAACAGCACCAATTATGTGTTTCATTTTGAGGAGGAACAGAAGAGAGGGTCGCTCGTCGGGCAGGTTTTTGCTGAGGATAAGGACTTTGGCCCAAACAGTGAGGTCAGTACACATTGAGACACCACAGCCCAACTTTGAGCTGAATGCCATCACAGGGGAGTTGACCAGCACTTTGCAGCTGGACCGCGAGTCACTCATGAGACAAAGAGGCGCCGCTGTGTTCAGTTTTGTGGTCGTCTCGTCAGACCAGGGTCTCCCCAAACCCCTTAGGGACCAGGCCAAAGTGCAAGTTACATACAAGACATCAACGACAACCCGCCTAAATTCACCAAAGACATTTACCAGGCCTCCATCTCTGAGTCAGCTCAAAACATGACACAGCTGCTGCGGGTCTCTGCCTCAGATGTGGATGAGAACAAAAACGGGCTGGTTCGTTATCACATCGCTGAAGGCAACGAGGAAGGCCAGTTCACGATCGATAGCAGCTCCGGACAGGTGACTCTGGTGGAAAGCTTGACTATGAATCTACATCCTCCTATTCACTAAAAATCATAGCTGTTGATGCTGGAGTTGTGCCCCTGTCTTCCTCTTGTATGCTCAGCATTAGCATCTTGGATGAAAATGACAACTCCCCGTTTTTCCCTAAATCCCTCGCTGTCTGTTGACGTCCTGGAGAACATGAGAATAGGGGAACTGGTGGCCTCCGTGACCGCCACTGATGCAGATTCAGGTCAGAACGCAGATATCACGTACAGCATCACAGCCACAAACAACCAAGGCACCTTCAGCATCAGCCCCAACACAGGCAGCATCTTTCTGGTTTAAAAAGCTGACTTGAAACCCAGTCATTTACAGACTCAACATCACTGCAAAGGACAGTGGGCGACCACCCCGCTCCTCATCCATTCCCGTGGTTATTCATGTCAGGGACTTTAATGACAACCCTCCTGTATTTACACCTGGAGACATTTTCAAATCCATTCCTGAAACCTTCCTGTCTCTGCCTCAGTTATGACCATGCAGCTCATGACACGGATGCAGACATAAACGGGCAGCTGGAGTACTTCATTGTTCAGCAGATTCCTCGAGGAACCACTTCAGCATTGACTCGAGCACTGGGCTCATATACACCAGCAAGGAAATCGACCGGGAGTTCTCCAGTCTGTTTGAGTTGTAGACAATCAAACGGCCACTGATCAGGCAGTTCCGGTTTGAATTCCGTCGATATGCCCTGAAAAATGTAACAATATGGGTCACGGACCTCAACGATAACGTTCCTGCTTTTATGTCCCAGAATGCGCTCGTGGCTGAGCCTAACATAGTCATTGGCTCCATCTTGACCACAGTGGTGGCCTTTGACCCGGATGATGGTGCAACGGGGAGGTGGAGTACGAGCTTGTGGAAGGGGACTCGGACACTTTCCATCATGGACAGTACAGCGGGGATATCCGCCTGGCGTCCCAGCCTCGTTCCATCCCGACTCATGTACACCCTCACGGTGTCGGCCACGGACCACGGCACTGACCGCAAGACCTCTAGAACTGAGCTGACCATCATCCTTCAAGGAGTGGATGGACCTGTTTTTTCCCAGCCCAAATACATCACCATCCTTAAAGAGGGCCAGCCGCCGGGCACCAACGTCATCTCCCTGGATGCCTCGAGTCCAAGAGGCTCTGCAACCAAAGTGGAGTATTTCATTGTGGCGGTGCGCAGCGGTGGAAAAGCTGTGGGTCGCCTTTTCACCATTGGCCGACACACAGGAGTGATACAGACGGCTGCGGAGCTGGATCGAGAACAGGGGTCTGACCTCTACCTGGTGGATGTGTACGCCATTGAGACAGACGCCAGCCAGCCCAGAACACAGCGTGCTGAGGTTAGTACACTGCTGACTTCTCTCTTCTCTGCAGGTACTGGAAAGCCACCTTATATTTTGCACTATTGGTCTATTTGATCTGTTTGGCAGGAAAAGGGCATGAACTCACCCACTGGCACTTGTTAGAGACATTTGGATCAAATAAATGTAATAAGAGCAAAGTTAGAACTGGAACAGAGGGAAAGAGGGGGGGGGGGGGGGGGCGTGACTGTCCAAGTCACATATAAAACAGAGCCACCTATTGCATTAATTAAATCCTTTTTTTTTTTTTTTTTTTTTTTTTTTTACACACAACTCTGCATTGTATTAAATCATAGTTTTGTTGGACGTGAGTAAGAAAGCCTTGTTCTCTGGCATGATAACTGTATTTTCTCTCGTTTCCAAAGCATTCTAGCCATAACAATTCATCTTGAGTGTCGCTCCTCTAATATTTGAGCAGTCTCGGAAAGGAAATGAGCGTTGCATGTCTTCTGCACAAGCTCCTCTACTGCCTTCCTGAACTGAAATACTTATCAACTAGTTATGAACTGCACAAATCAAAGAAAGACCACTTTTTAATTTCCCCACAGTAGACATAAATCATTCAAGGCTGCTCAATTTCGAGACCCACAATGGTTTCTTTCGTGTCTAAAGCAGAAATGAAAAAGAGAGTCATTCACATGGTGTTCCAGAGCAGGTATGCATCATCAGTACGGGTATTACTTTGAGCCTTTGGGCCTGAGGCTGTTTTGGCACTGGGGGTGGTCTTTGGGTGCCTTTATACCACCGGGAACTGTTCCACAGGCAATAAGTGACCATTAAAATTAGGTGACCTCTTAAGACTTTGTGAAACAATCAGGTCACAGAGACTGAAACTTAAGCTGTTCATTGAGTTTCTTTGCATTATGTGACGTACCTTTTTTAGGTTTTTTTCCTGAATAACATGGAGCTAAATTCTCTGAAGTGTGCCGTGGAAACCCTAAGGCCAGTCCGGGTGACTAAAACCTAGCTGCTAGCCAAATGAAAAGCAAATGTGTTTCTATATATGTTTTGGAAATTTTAGCCATGGCTTGAAATGCCATGTTGTAACAGACTTGATGACACACATAACCCATAAAAAAAAAAAAAAAAGTGTAGGCTGCTCGTCCTCTTAAGAAATGTGTTTTGTGTTAGTGCGTTTCTAAAAAATGCCGGATGCAAAATGATTCAGGAGTTTAAGATTAGCAGTTCAAGATTGATGCCTTTTCAACCAAGACGCATATTGAAACTGAAATCCAATACAGCAATCTGTTATTTGGAGACAAACGCACATATTATTGAAATCAAGGATTACTTGGCAAAATCGTGTTAGCAGAGTTAACTTAAAAGTTTGCCCAGGCCAAATGGGAATATCAAATGTTCTCTCACGTTGCCTGCAGCAAAGATGGCAATCTACTTTCCTGCAGACTCTGCTGTCGGCCTAATGAGAGAATATAGTGCAGCGCTGCTTCATTCCCAAACTTTAAACTCTAGATTGGTTTCATGCTAAGCTTGAACTTTCTCACCCCTCAAAGAGATGACTTTACCATACCACCTGGCTGAGTAGTCGGTCTCTCCACTTTGAGAAGCGTGAGATCTAATAACGTGGTGGAATTCAAATGACCGTCCACATTTGGAAATACGGGCTGTTTTTTGTGCTCCGAGGCAATAAGCTGTTGTTTTACGGCCACATTTTTAGCAGCACAGATGAACAGGTCCTGTTCAGACTGTTTGGGTCTCCTCTGTCAATGGGACCTCAATGCACAGTGTGGTACACCAGTGTAAACCTTCTGACTTAGACTAATGTTTTTCCAGTGCAGTGTTTATACACCAGATACCCGGTAGCAACTCGGGGAGTATTTCCATCCCCGAGGTTGTGACCCTTTCACATTCTCCATTTCCCATTTTCCCCATTGATTGGATGCATGAGGGAAAGCTGGCATTTTTCCCTGCACTATGCACCACGTGTGATGTTTTGGAAACACTCAAACAAAGAGAATTTGGTTGGACATGCTTTATCAGGGGTTGCAATCACAAACAGCTCGGGATGTTTGTCAGTGATTGTTGTTTGGTGCCTTCTGGCGCACATCTGGGTCATATATGATTCAGTGAGGTCACCATTTAACCAAACAGCAGTTCTACTTAAAGTTGGTTAATCATGTTTTTGTTGTTGTAATTTACTAGCTTCAAAAAGGGCATTTTGAAATGTTTTTCCTATGATTTCATTACCCAGAAATCTTTGTCTTTCTCTCTCCTATTTCCTAGTTTGGGTAAATATGCTGGGGGGGATGTCTTGGCAGCAGCCTTATCTATTGTTGGGGAATTCATTCATAGTGTTTAGAAGGATGTTTTTCATTTCACTCAAAGTTTTGATTCGTCACATCCTGGAATGTCTGTGTTTGGAGGTGAAGAGATGTATTGGTTCCACTTCGGACCACAGTAATATGACAGGAGGCGTTCATGAGCTGTTCAAGACAAACACCTGCGATCGGGGTTTGTTGTTAACTCTAAAAAGCAAAATGATCACTAGAAGCAAATGTTACCTGCCAAATAGAAGTGGGACTGGAGCAGAGTATTATAGATTATTCTGATGTTCATCCATTCTTTAATTAGTTGTTTGGTCTTCAGAGTGGTAAAAACATCCTTCATGATAACCCCCAAACTTGTTTCTGGTTTCAGAGCTAACATAAAACGTTCCTCCTCTGCTTCAGATCTTAAATAAATAATCTGCAAAAACAAAAGGTGCATAATTTGATGAATAAACACTAGGTGCAGTTTGTTGGTTCTATCTCTGTCTATCCCCACTGTCTGTCATTGCACTTACTATGTAAAAATATGTCTGCATAGCCTTTTAATGAACCTTTAATTTACCAGGATGGTCCTTTGGGATCCTTTTTACATTCCTGGACACGTCACTCAGCTTCCATTTGCGGTTAGCGTTGGCAGCTTTTGGACACTTTTCATTGCCACCTCTCAAAACCTTTTTGTTCATGTTTAAAAAGTTGCATATTTGGTTGGAGCATTCCTTTACATAAAGGAGTGAAAGCTGTTGAAGAAACCGGTGCGGCTCTGCTTCTTATCCTCTCTGCACTCTCTCCCGTCAGCCTCCTCCTCACATGCACTGCAGCGCTACAGTTGTTTTTTAAACTCTGTGAATCGAAATGAAGTGCTGTTTTTCCGACAGACCCTCAAGTGCCACATCAGGCTGTGCCCCCTCCTCTTAAAGGCATTGTCCCCCCCGCCTGAAAGTAAACACAGTCACAGTGTTGAACAGGCCTTCCTTTGTTTTGCTTTCGCAGATAAAGTGTTGCGCTGCCCCGCAGCGATTTGAGAGGCTTTTATTATTTTTCTGTCTGTGCCAGCGTCCTGGCTTGGCAGATTTAGGAGGTTGTATGGATGCCCCTGTCAGCCAGCTTTCCTCCCCTCTCCTCACCAGCGAGGGACGTACAGTCAGGCTGTTTGGGCTCATGAGACTGAGGAAAGAAAAGAGTGTTTTGGGAGGGTTCTGGACATGTCAGGCGGTGTTATTGGGAGTTGTGGGAATAAAGGAAGAGGTGGGGTGACGGGAAGCATTATTATGAGGGTGTTGGAAGTGCCAGACACAGGCACCGTTGCAAGGACTCATGGGAAGTAGGAGGCAAGGATATGGTTCAGGATTATGTCCCAAGCAGGTTGAAGGAAGACAGATCAATCTGCTAGCAGGTTTGAACATCATAGTTGGGGAATGCAGATGGCTGAGTCAGATAATAGGCTCATATTAGTGTTGATCCGTTGTTACGGATAGTTTGAACTCTTGTTACTGTAGCTTCAACCTCCCCTCCTCATTAAAGTCGTATATCTTCATGTTTTTACATCTCATTTGTATCTGTGTGCCTGCTTTGTGTCTCTGACAAGCTGTTTGCAGGCTCTCTGTCAGATTCATAAATCTCAATGGTAGCAAAATGTCAGAGTCCTTTTGCTTTCTCCATATTTCATGATGCTGAAGCTCCTCTAACGTGAACTCGGAGGGAAACGTGATCAGAGGCAGCACTGAGGTTGTAGAGAAGACCAAAAAAGCCTCACTGAAATACAACACCTGTAAAGCCATCCAGGTCAGCGAGGCAGGAGGACAAGGTCACGTGCAGCTGGATGATGTGATATGGATGCTGGTTCTTGTTTGTGCACTTTGTGTCATTTTGTGAGAGCAATAAAGCCTGAAATATTGATGACTACAGCTTCCACAGAAAAGGGGGAATAATATTACAGATAGCTCCAGATGTGCATTTTAACCTCTTGAATCAAAATGAACAGAAAAAAATGCTTTGTTTAGATTTGATTCACACACAAACGTTTATAAAAATTTCATGTTGCTCAGAAGGCACATTTTACAAGAACTGGATGAGGAATGATGCAGAACAAACTGCATCCTTGTGTATTATAATTCACAGTGTAATTGCGATATTTTGCTTGTGCACATGAGCTTGGGAAAGGTGGTAACACACTAGTCCTGGCCGTAACCGCGGTTGTAATTCACCCAGTAATCTGGCCGGACGAGCGTTTTAAAATGGTCATCGAAGAGGTGACGCATCTGCTCAGCTCTCCTGGTAGGTGGTCTCTCCGGGGTCCGGGTGAACCTGCGGGTGAACCGGCGCTGGGGAGTGCCGGTTGTCCCAGAGCGTCGATCCGTTTTACGAGACGCCGTCGCCATAAAAGTTGAATAAACATTCACTCATGCATAGATGCCTGCAAGCAAATGCTGCCAAACGCACACAAACACACACACAGACACACACTGACCACAAGCTCACACAGACTCATGTGCAGAAACATTAAATAGCAGCAGTCAAAATAATTGTTTTATTTCAATTAGTATGATTATGTTACTGTCAAGTCAGATCATTGAGACGGTTCTATTTCTGCAGATTTAAAGTCAGGCCTTTTATTGTATCCAACTGTTCGCATTCGTTCCCTTTACTTTGTGCCTCGCTCTAACTTTGTGTTAAAGCATGTATTAAAAATACTGTGTTATGTGTTATGTGTGCCGCCTCACGTTTCTGTACATATGACTTTTCTTTTTTTTAATCAGAAAGCTGCAACTCGGGCAGCTCATAACAGACGTTTCTGAAACTGGAGGATGAAAGGTCAGGACCTGGATCATATTGTTCTGCAGTGCCATGTTCTATAAAGTTAAGCCAACCACTGCATTAGTAATGAAAGGGCTGAACTAACCCTTTTTTTGGCACACAGTCACACATGCTGTTAAATCCCACAGCTCACTTTCAGTATTTTACCTGCTGAAATTCGTCATCCCTGATATATCATAAATGAAGCTGCGTTTGCTGTGCAGCAGTTAGACGTGAAATGTTCCTTCCTGATAAAGCGAATAGTTAGAGCCGGATCAGGTGACCCTGAACCGTCCTTTAGTTGGGCGGCTGTAGGCTCAGGCTCCTGAGGGACTTCCCATGATGCACTGAGCATTTCTTCTCCCTCCCCGTGCATTCATACACCACTACTGCACATCACTAACGCTTGTCCTTGTTTTATTTTATTCATGCTCCTCTTTCTTCACCCCCCCCCTCACCCTCCAGCCATTAAAAGCAGATGCTTGCCTGTCCCTGGACATGCTTCTGCTGGAGGTCTCTTCTGTTACAAAGGAGTTCTTCTTCGCCACCATTGCCAAGTGCTCTCTCACAGGGGATTGTCTGATTGTTGTCTCTAATATTTTAAGGTTTCCCTTGCAGTAAAGCTCTTTGAGACAGATTTAGCACATTAGATCATTGATTTCCAACCTTACTGGCTAGTGACTTGTTAATTTAACCCCATATAATGTCTGCATTCAGACCATTCACCAAAATTGTATATGTATATTATTTGGTGTAGCATTAAATTTTCTTGCCATCACTTTTCCTAGTTAGCAAAAGTTCTTAAATGTTAAATATTTAATAATTAAAATGATGTTGTATCATAAAAATCTCTTAAATGTGGTCCAAGCAGTCAGGAAGAGAGTCAGCTGATGGTTTCTGTGACCAGGCACTGAACCCAGCCGTCCGCTGTTTGGGGAATTTTAATGCTACTTTGGACACATGCTGAATCCAGTCAAAGTAAACTGACGTCCAAGTAAACAAAATTACTTTTAAGATTTCGCTGGCATTGTCTGAACTTTCTAACACTCATGTGTTGTGTTCTGCGGCGAGCTGAATTGTGCTGGTGCGGTAACCCTGCCCTGCTCTACTCTAAACAGGTTAAAGCAAATTATTTACACGTTCTATTTTTAAAGAAGGGTTTACCGCTGAATTCACGAAAGGAATGTTTGTGTGTATTAAAAGAAAAATCTTTAACTCTGCAGCTGACTGTCTGCAACTTTAACCCCCCACCCCCCCCTTTCTGCCTCATGAAAAGTCAATGCAGGACCTTGGGTTAGCATAATAAATGAATGCGGCCAGCGCTGTGCATGCTCTGCACAGTTTTGCATCATTGCGTTTATTTTCACTTCAGAGATTCATTTCTCTTGTGTGCGACTTTGATTGTCATGCCTCATTTGGGGGGGGGGGTCATTCCTCTGTCTTGAGCACACATGCTCGGACCAAATGTGCGACTGAAATAGTTTTAATCTCCGCTGGGAATGCCTTTCTCCTTTGGTCTGCAGAATCAGGCGTGATCAAAACGTTTACTGTGTGGGACTGAAGCAGGTGGGATTTCTTCAAGTGCGATCGGAAAGGTCGTCGGGAAGCTGTGATCTAAAGTTTCCAACCTTTGCAGTCGCTCAACTGCAGAAAGTTTGATTGGGAGTTGCTGAAGTGGGAATGATCAGGTAGAGCTGTGATTTGGTTTGCACAGTTCCCCGAGCAAGTGCTACATAAGGATATAAATCTTTGACTGAGTATGACTACATCCCTGAGATTTCTTCATCACTTCTCTCTGCTCTGCACTGACTGTGAAGGGACCATAAAATATGCCCAAGTCTCTCCAAGTGAAAGAAAAAAAAATGTTCCACTACTTTCGCTTGTAAAACGAGGGGAGTTAGAGAGAGAGAGGCAGAGCGGTGGGTTGATTTTGGCATGTATCCTCAGCGGTAATAATGGATCCCAGCTACAGAATGATTTGTTCTTCCACGTGACTTACCGAGCTCTCTAGCATCAACAAACACTCCACATGCAGAAATACACACAGCAAATTTCCATTGTTTTCAGAGCTCAGACTTGACTGTGGTGCCTGGTTGACCTGTCTGTCTGCTTTGTGTCCCAGAGAGAAATAAAGAAAAAAGTCTGCTCGCTGCTCTTTTGCTCATCTCGCTTCCCTCTGGCCGTCCATCAACGGCACCTCCTGAGTGACACTTGGTGCAGTTGGCTCCTTCGCAGATCCTCTCATCTTCAGGGACATCAGACAAAAAGGACAGAGAGGATTTCTGCTGTGTGTGCAGAGTTCTCGTGTGCACACAGAAATGCATACCCCTCATCACCCCAGCTTGCGGTTAGATGAGTGACCCGCAGGCAGGAAGGGGTGTCTCCCGCAGCCCAGGCAGATAATTTAGGATCTAGAGATGGAGGGAGGTAAAGGGGGGGAAGGGGAGTAAGGTTGGAGCTGGGAGGAAGGGGGGAGTGGGGTAGGACTTTAGTGTCAGGAGAAGGAGACAAGCAAAAGATAGACTGGCACCAGAGAGCAAGAACCTGTGTTATTGTTATCTCCCATCTTATTTTATGAGTTTTCCATCAGGAGAGTCACTGCAGCTCGCGCTCTGAATGCACCGCACTCTTGACTTTATTAAGAGGTTAACTGTACTCTGATTTAGAGTCTAAGCAGAACTTATTTTTTATGTTTTCTTGCTGTGTTGTTGTGATAATATTACTTTTCAAGCTTGCAAAGATTTTGCAAGCTTTTCTTGCTCAGTCTGCTGTGCAGGTCTTAACAAAAAAGGAAAAAAAAAAAAGCAGAGCTGCGGTTGATTTGCAGCTGTTTTCAATTTTGGAATTGAAATATTTCAGCTCTCAAAATGTCCCTGCATGACTTTTCCGGCACTCAATTTCTGTGCAAGTTGTTAGATTTTAAGAATCATGCAATGGAGTGTTGGTCGTAATTCTGTCCGTGCTCTTCCTTTGACAGCTTTTTGGACGTTTCGTGGACTTTGAAAATCCGCTGACCGATCTAATGTGATCTAATGGGTTTTTCCCCAGATTATAGCTGATTTTAATGTTTCGTTTCTCTTTGTTTTCTAATCCTTTCTTTCTCTTCCTTTCAAATTGTGTCCTGTGAATATTGTGCAGTGCTATTGAGGTCATTACAGACTCATGCTGTGCAGCCAAACATTGTTCAAACCCACATAATAAATCAATGTATCAGCCTTAATTTGGAAGAAATGTGTACAGTTCGATGGATTTTTTTTTTCTTTTATAGCTTCGACTGAGAAACAAAAAGAAAAGCCTTTGGTTGAGTGGTTAAAGGGTTAGTTCACCTAAAATACAAATACCATTTTATCCTAATTTTGATGAATTAATCAACAAGTCAAAGATAAGATTAAGGGGGGTCACAAAGCCCTTTAGGCCTTCACTGAACTGGCAGGTGCCTCTTATCAGGTGTTTCTGGGTAGATACTGAAGCACCTTACAAACATTCAGAAAACTCCGCTTCCTCGTTGGTTTAATTGCCCGTATACGTCCTCCTCCTCCCTCGGGCTGTTTTGCTGAAACGCTGTGGTTGTGTGAGCACGTAGTCGAGTGGAACGTCCCGGGAAAATTGCTCGTGGTCACCGAGACAATAACTGCAGAGTATGAGCTTCACTTTGTAGGATTATTATCTCATTCAAGGAGATTCTTGGATCAGAGTTGTCTCGGCGCTGGCGCTGGCTCTCTGTATTTCCAAAGCAATAATCCTAAAGCATCTTTGATGGTGAAATCTCACAGGGTACGCTGGATGCACGCTTGGCCTCCAAACGTTTCCATGTTGCACGGCACACAGCTGGCAAACGCTGACCCTCGACAGCAAACAAAACACTGTGTTTACACAAATTTCCAACAACTGATCTGCTGTCAGAAACAGAGCAGCAACAACTCCTGGCTCCAGAGAGCTAACCATTTTGGTGAGCGCGGCCCTCCTCTCCCCTCTCCAGTTGGGTCAGTTTAATTGAAACCAGCTGGTGAGTGTTCTGGGCAGCGATGTGCGGGGGTCTACTCAGCGTGACTCAGGCCTTTACCTGAGCTGCCCCCCCTTTGCTTTGTTGTCAGACAAAAGTTATGTTTTTCCCAAAGTTTGTGATATCTCATGCAGCAGACTGAAGGAAAGTCTGACTGCTCTGAGCTCCTAAAGGAGAGAAAAAGCTGCGGCTCTGGTTTCGATTACATTCGTTGACACTGTGCTATTTTTGCTCTTTCTATTTCGTTTTTTTTTTTTTTTTGCCCACTCTGTGATTTTCCTATGCAAATGGATGAAGTGGCCTAATTTCAGCAGGTTCTTTTGTGTCGAGGTGTAATTTAACAAACTGCTGTTCTCAGAGTTGACTTTATGGTTTTTACTTTCAAACACTGTTGTTGACTTTGTATACATTTCTTAGTTATATGTGTGTAAAAGTGCAGATACGCGCCTGCCTGCTCACATGCAGACGTCTGAGGTTATCCTGCTTGCTGTCTCTGGCACTGACACGCAGCTCACCGAGACGAGGAAAAAAAATCGCCCCACCGAACAATGAATCATCCAAAACCTCGTCTAAACTTGGCTGGCCTGCTGTTGACAGACAGATCATAATGAAGTCTCCCTCCCACGACACTGAGATCTTATGGTATTACATGGATGGTGATCAGATATTGCATTATGATTCTATCTCCTCCAAGGGGCTTCTGCTATTGGGGGGGCTTCACTTACAGGGGAGGCCTGAGGGGTATAGGATAGTGAAGGAGCAACAACTCAACACCTACAACTTAAGTCAATAAAAACCTGCTCGTGTGCATCACAAATACCCAAAAATATCTGTTATTCTTATCAGTGCTTTTTCTTTTATTATTATTTTTAATATTTGAGCATCTCTGTAATCAGCATGCATGTCATACTGAGGTAATTAAAGGTGAAGCAACTCTGAAAACAGTGCCAGCATCTTTCCCTTGCTGCAGGATTTAAAAAAAGAACTGCACCTCTTTTGCACATTGGCACAACTTGAGGAGCTATTTTGCCTTTTTGTGCACATTTTAATACAAGTTGTTGGTGAATTATCAAATTATAATAGCTGTGAAGAAGCTTAGGCTTGGCTACAGGAGTATTTGTTTAGTGGGCAGTTATACTGGCGCACCAGTGTCTGACCTGTAAATACCATCAGTGACCTGTACAGAGTGCACCCTGCCTGCTGACATCGACTCCAGCCCCCTGTGACCCTGGCTGGAGACGCTGTTATGAAAATGGATGTATGGGATCAATGTAAAAGTCATAATTGCATCAAGGAAGCATTTTAAGAAGAATCAATAATTCCAGTGTGGTCCTTGACAGCTTACGTAGCAGACTATGAAGTCACATGACTGAGGTGTTCAAAGATGCAGTACATTTTTAGAGGTCGGCTCTTATTAAGGACACGCCCATCAGTTTGGATTTTAGTGAAATATGTTTCTTGTCAGTCATTAAAGTTTATAGAAATGCAATATAAAAGTGACATCTGCATTCTTCAGGCGCACCAGCTGCCTCGCTGCTAATCCCTCCTCCTGCAGATTCACACGAGCCTGCACAGGTTTCCTGCCGTTGGATGCAGCTATTTGATAAAGCGAGCCAATGAAAAGCAGCGCTCGCAGGATGCTTCCCAGTCACTCTTGTAACCTTTGACCTTGCTTGGCAGAACTCAAGCGGAAGCACAGCCACATCTCTTGGCAGCTAAACAACCAGCTATGTGTCTGCCACAGTGTCTGTGTGAGTGGATATACTCTGGTAGAAAGTGCGATTGTGTTTCATCAGGCCGAAACACATCAGTGCGTATGTGTGCGAGAGCATGTTAACATGTGACAGAGTCCTGCAGCGCGGTAGACTGGCAGCCCGAGCTCGAACTCTGCGTGCTTTCTTTATGTCTCTGACGTCTGACAAGGCTGAGGCGCTGTTGGTAATGATGTGGTTATTACTTCCCATCATGCCTCACTGCAGGCCGGGCCGTAAAACAGTGCGGTACATTCACTGTGTCCCTCACCGACTGCCTACTGTGGCCAGCACTTTGTGGCTCTTTTATGAAGCGTTA